>NC_091165.1:43266215-43391215 GCF_040958095.1 Procambarus clarkii | reverse complement strand
AGAAGCCCTAAATCAGAAGATAATAAATACAGAATATGCGGTCATATTCAATGAGACATATATTATTCAATATATATATATATATATATATATATATATATATATATATATATATATATATATATATATATATATATATATATATATATATATTAGACGGTTGGAACATCCGTTGGAACATCCGCCCGCCATCTGAGGAGCTGGAGGAACTCGACAACCTATGATAACCATCTTTGTAACCCATATGTAACTCCTTTTTTGTAACAAAGTTCAAATAAAGTAAATATATATGTGTACATACAAAAGAATGGGGGTGGTAGGAGAAGATAATATTAGTGTTCAGTGAGAAACCACAAGGTCTCCTCTGAATACTTTTTATTTTCTTCTCCGAGGCTATGGGTCCCCACATTGGCACCAGAGGTCGTACGCTCACAAACTTTTTTATATATTAGTATATTTTGGTAGCAGTCTTTCCTGTAGACATATATTATTAAATATGACCGAAAAAGTAAGATTAATAATTCTAACACGAATTTTCTCGATCTTTTGTACGTTTCTTTTCACTGTTGGTGGTAATTCAAAAATCAATTCTCCAAAATTCATTTTTATTTCTAGTCTGACTCGACACTTGAGCACGTTTCGTAAAACTTATTGCATTTTCAAAGACTTTAGCTTACACATACACAACTGAATAGAACTTACACATCTTCGATTTGTTTATATCTACATTTGAGTGAGGTGGATGGGGTGAGGTGGTATTAATAGGGTATTAAATTCCTAAACACAAGACAGAACACGAAACAATGGGTATTAAATGGAAGTGATTTGTAGAAAGCCTATTGGTCCATATTTCTTGATGCTTCTATATTGGAGCGGAGTCTTGAGGTGGGAAGAATATAGTTGTGCATTAATTGGCTGTTGATTGCTGGTGTTGACTTCTTGATGTGTAGAGCCTCGCAGACGTTAAGCCGCCTGCAATCGCTGTATCTATCGATGATTTCTGTGTTGTTTACTAGGATTTCTCTGGCGATGGTTTGGTTGTGGGAAGAGATTAAATGTTCCTTAATGGAGCCCTGTTGCTTATGCATCGTTAAACGCCTAGAAAGAGATGTTGTTGTCTTGCCTATATACTGTTTTTTTTTGGAGCTTACAGTCCCCAAGAGGTCATTTGAAGGCATAGACGACGTTGGTCTCTTTTAAAGCGTTCTGCTTTGTGTCTGGAGAGTTTCTCATGAGAAGGCTGGCCGTTTTTCTGGTTTTATAGTAAATCGTCAGTTGTATCCTCTGATTTTTGTCTGTAGGGATAACGTTTCTATTAACAATATCTTTCAGGACTCTTTCCTTCGTTTTATGAGCTGTGTATATCTTTGGAGTGTATAAATACTCCGAAATTACCATCTCTTTAAGGGTCTGAGCAGGTGGTGGAACGGGTTAAGGCGTACCTGTTATGCCAGTTGCTGGAAGGCTTCTGTGCTGGCTAGGGTTCGAGTCTCCTGGTGGCAAAGTGTTCTAAAGTTGTATACTTCACTCTCGTGTTTAGGAGAGTTGTGCCTTAAGCATAGACACAGTGTTCTCCCATATTAACAGGGACTGGATGAAAAAACGTACAAATGACCCCTCACTTGCTCTAGTGCTCTTGGGAGGTGGTATATCTTTGGAGTGTATAAATACTCCGAAATTACCATCTCTTTAAGGGTCTGAGCAGGTGGTGGAGCGGGTTAAGGCGTACCTGTTATGCCAGTGGCTGGAAGGCTTCTGTGCTGGCTAGGGTTCGAGTCTCCTGGTGGGAAAGTGTTCTAAAGTTGTATACTTCACTCTCGTGTTTAGGAGAGTTGTGCCATATATATATATATATATATATATATATATATATATATATATATGTCGTACCTAGTAGCCAGAACGCACTTCTCAGCCTACTATGCAAGGCCCTATTTGCCTAATAAGCCAAGTTTTCATGAATTATTTATTTTTCGACTACCTAACCTACCTAACCTAACCTAACCTAACTTTTCCGGCTACCTAACTTAACCTAGCCTATAAAGATAGGTTAGGTTAGGTTAGGTAGGGTTGGTTAGGTTCGGTCATATATCTACGTTAATTTTAACTCCAATAAAAAAAAATTGACCTCATACATAATGAAATGGGTAGCTTTATCATTTCATAAGAAAAAAATTAGAGAAAATATAATATTTCAGGAAAACTTGGCTTATTAGGCAAATCGGGACTTGCATAGTAGGCCGAAAAGTGCGTTCTGGCTACTCGGTATGACATATATATATATATATATATATATATATATATATATATATATATATATATATATATATATATATATATATATATATATATATACATATATATATATATATATATATATATATACATATATATATATATATATATATATATTATTATATATATATATATATATATATATATATATATATATATATATATATATATATATATATATATATATATATATATATATATATATATATATATACATATATATATATATGTCGTACCTAGTAGCCAGAACTCACTTCTCAGCCTACTATGCAAGGCCCGATTTGCCTAATAAGCCAAGTTTTCCTGAATTAATATATTTTCTCTAATTTTTTTCTTATGAAATGATAAAGCTACCCATTTCATTATGTATGAGGTAAATTTTTTTTATTGGATTTAAAATTAATGTAGATATACGATCGAACCTAACCAACCCTACCTAACCTAACCTAACCTATCTTTATAGGTAATGTTAGGTTAGGTAGCCAAAAAAAGCTAGGTTAGGTTAGGTTAGGTAGGTTAGGTAGACAAAAAAACATTAATTCATGAAAACTTGGCTTATTAGGCAAATCGGGCCTTGCATAGTAGGCTGAGAAGTGAGTTCTGGCTGTTAGGTACGACATATATATATATACATATATATATATATATATATATATATATATATATATATATAAATATATATATATATATATATATATATATATATATATATATATATATATATATATATATATATATATATATATATATATATATATATATGTCGTACCTAGTAGCCAGAACTCACTTCTCAGCCTACTATTCAAGGCCCGATTTGCCTAATAAGCCAGGTTTTCCTGAATTAATATATTTACTATAATTTTTTTCTTATGAAATGATAAAGCAACCCTTTTCTCTATGTATGAGGTCAATTTTTTTTTATTGGAGTTAAAATTAACGTAGATATGTGCCCGAACCTAACCAACCCTACCTAACCTAACCTAACCTATATTTATAGGTAAGGTTAGGTTAGGTAGCCAAAAAAAGCTAGGTTAGGTTAGGTTAGGTAGGTTAGGTAGACGAAAAAACATTAATTCATGAAAACTTAGCTTATTAGGCAAATCGGGCCTTGAATAGTAGGCTGAGAAGTGCGTTCTGGCTATTAGGTACGACATATATATATATATATATATATATATATATATATATATATATATATATATATATATATATATATATATATATATATATATATATATATATATATATATATATGTCGTACCTAGTAGCCAGAACGCACTTCTCAGCCTACTATGCAAGGCCCAATTTGCATAATAAGCCAAGTTTTCATGAATTAATGTTTTTTCGACAACCTAACCTACCTAACCTAACCTAACCTAACTTTTTCGGCTACCTAACCTAACCTAACCTATAAAGATAGGTTAGGTTAGGTTAGGTAGGGTTGGTTAGGTTCGGTCATATATCTACGTTAATTTTAACTCCAATAAAAAAAAATTTACCTCATACATAATGAAATGGGTAGCTTTATCATTTCATAAGAAATTTTGTTTAGAAAATATATTAATTCCGGAAAACTTGGCTTATTAGGCAAATCGGGCCTTGCATAGTAGGCTGAGAAGTGCGTTCTGGCTACTAGGTACGACATACATATATATATATATATATATATATATATATATATATATATATATATATATATATATATATATATATATATATATATATATATATATATATATATATATATATATATATATGTCGTACCAAGTAGCCAGAACGCACTTCTCTGCCTACTATGCAAGGCCCGATTTGCCTATTAAGTCAAGTTTTCATGAATTAATTGTTTTTCGACTACCTAACCTACCTAACCTAACCTAACCTAACTTTTTTGGCTACCTAACCTAACCTAACCTATAAAGATAGGTTAGGGTAGGTTAGGTAGGGTTGGTTAGGTTCAGTCATATATCTATGCTAATTTTAACTCCAATAAAAATAATTGACCTCATACATAATGAAATGGGGTAGCTTTATCATTTCAGAAGTAAAAAAATGGAGAAAATATATTAATTCAGGAAAACTTGGCTTATTAGGCAAATCGGGCCTTGCATAGTAGGCTGACAAGTGCGTTCTGGCTACTAGGTACGACATATATATATATTCAATATATATATATGTCGTACCTAGTAGCCAGAACACACTTCTCAGCCTACTATGCAAGGCCCGATTTGCCTAATAAGCCAAGTTTTCCTGAATTAATATATTTTCTCTAATTTTTTTCTTATGAAATGATAGAGCTACCCATTTTATTATGTATGAGGTCAATTTTTTTTTATTGGAGTTAAAATTAACATAGATATATGACCGAACCTAACCAACCCTACCTAACCTAACCTAACCTATCTTTATAGGTTAGGTTGGGTTAGGTAGCTGAAAAAGATAGGTTAGGTTAGGTTAGGTAGGTTAGGTAGTCGAAAAACAATTAATTCATGAAAACTTGGCTTATTAGGCAAATCGGGCCTTGCATATTTGGCTGAGAAGTGCGTTCTGGCTACTAGGTACGACATATATATATATATATATATATATATATATATATATATATATATATATATATATATATATATATATATATATATGTGTGTGTGTGTGCAACCCGCTCTCGCACAAGACTGCACATATATGACTTATTGATTATAGTCAATATTTTGCTTATGAATTAGTACATATGTGGTATATATATGTACTAATTCATAAGCAAATACCCAGTTGCCCGAAAACGCATTGCGTAATAGTGGCTTTAGGCATTGTATGTACTAGCTCTATCTATATATCAATCCATTAATGTAACATCACTTGTATGTATATACCTTACCTGAATAAACATCTGAATCTGAATCTGAATCTTATATTTTTTTCAAGGCTCAAACTCTTCCTCACGTACCAATTGCTCATAGTACCCGTCCATCGCCGTAGACAGCAGAATAGACGTGATGGGTTCACGACTCAGATCAGCTACATCTTATTGATGGCTAGTAGTTTTGTTTTAAGAAATATTAATTGTTCTTAGTAAATTATAATTAGAACTATAATTTATTACATAAAATAAATGTCACCAATCAACATTTTATACACTAGTTTATGCTTTAAAAATCTTTAGAGAATGAATTGTAGGAACGTCAACAGAAAACGATGTTACGTTGGAATGTCTATGGGGTAAACTACTGCAAACAGGTTGGTATAGTGTCTACTACCTAATGTAATAATAATAATAATAAAAATAATAATAATCATAGTAATAATAATAATAATAATAATAATAATTTATTTCGGAAAAGTACATACATAGTTGCAGAGTTACAGTACAAACATTCTGTTTGATTTAAAGATAGAGGTAGTACATACAATACGAATGGGTATATATGGGCCATATTCCACCTATTAGGTGGGTATAAGGGGTCCATACCACTTGTAGGATGGGTCTGGGCCCAACAACTGCCCATAGGATGGGTATGGGGTCCACTACCTCCAACTGGATGGGTATATATGGTCATCTACTACCCACAGGATGAGTATGGCGTCCACTACCGCCTGTAGGATGGGTATATATGGTCTTCTACTACCCACAGGATGAGTATGGGGTCCACTACTGCCCACAGGATGGGTTTGGGGACCACTATCATCTACAGGATGAGTATGGGGTCCACTACTGCCCATAGGATGGGTTTGAGGATCACAATCATCTACAGGATAAGTATGGGGTCCACTACTGCCCATAGGATGGGTTTGAGGATCACTATCATCTACAGGATAAGTATGGGGTCCACTACTGCCCACTGGATGGGTATATGTTCCACTTCCGCCCAAAGGATGTGTGTGGTGTCTACTATACCGGCCGCAGGATGGGTATGGGGTCCACAATCACGCACTGGATGAAAATTGTGTCAACTACCGCCCACAGGATGGGTATATATGGCCTCCATTGCCGCCCACAGCATGACAATAGGGTCCAGTACCGTCCACGGAATGAGTATATGGTTAACGACCGCCGACAGGATGAGTATATTGTCTACTACAGCCCACAGGATGGGTATGGGGATTATAATTATAATGAGCACTATTAGTTTATTATTACTTATTAAGTTTATTATTACTACTTCACTTTTTTATTTTTGAGATATATACAAGAGTTGTTACATTCTTGTACAGCCACGAGTACGCGTAGCGTTTCGGGCAGGTCCCTGGAATACGATCCCCTGCCGCGAAGAATCGTTTTTTCATCCAAGTACACATTTTACTGTTGCGTTAAACTACTGTTGCAGGGTACGAACCCATGACATAGCGCTCGCGGAACGCCAGGCGAGTGTCTTACCACTACACCACGGGGACTGTCATATACCACATACTGACTTGGTCAGTCAGGTTAAACACTGTATAGGTCGGGCCAGTAATTGGACTGGTGATCACACTGACATACTCATAGATAGAGGGGCTTCGATAAGCTTAACAGGCTTCCTGTCACGGTAAATTGGATAAAGTGATACATAATTAAAAAGAAAATAGTCGCACCAGAAACAAAGGAAAATAAAAATCTATAACAATTTAAGAAAAAATGAGTGTAATTATAGTGGTAATAAAAACATTCTGTTCAATAATAATATGATTATTATTATTATGTAAAGTAACATTCAACAAATTAAGAAAGATTGTCACAATTTAAAAATTAATATAAATTTTAGCATAAATCATTAGAATATTCAGATATTACTTAATTTTCAGAGTAACACCAGAAAAATGTACTCATAAGTTACTCCATAGATGGCATTGTCTATCTGATATTTTGGATGCCCTTTCGGGCACTATAAAACATTAGTTTATATTATTGATATAGATCGCCGGCTTAACGAAGTCTACCATTTAACTCAGATGATATTGGTTCAATACAAGGAATTCATAGAAGTCAAAGTGAAGAATATTGAAGCACTTATTCATTAACCAGTTGCCTGAACTGTTGATTGATTGATGAAGACTGAGCCGCCCAAGAGGTGGCACGGGCACGAGTAGCCCGGAGCTGGTAGATGTTCCAAGTGAATGTGATCTTTGGGTCGTAATAGGATAGTTACACATCAACCCGTTCTCACACAAGACAGCACATATATGACATAATGCTTAAAGTCAATATGTTGAATATGAATTAGTAAATATGTGATATATTCCCAGTTACTTTTTTTACCAAGCCCCAAATTCTTCCTCACGTACCAATTTACGTGTCACAGTACCCGTCCGTCAACCTAGATAGCAGAATATTCGTGATTGGCTCAATTATAAGGAAAATTGTAGTTTTCAGGTCCCACATGGGTTGTGAAATTTACCTACTATTGTCCATGCTCTTAGAATATTACAGATCAGCTACTTCCTATTGAAGGCTCGTAGTTTTGTTTTGAGAAATATTAGTTGTTCTTAGTAAATTATAATAAGCACTAAAAATTATTACATAGAATAACAGTCCTTCACCAATCAATATTATATACCATAGTTTGTGCTTTACAAATCTTTAAAGGATGTTTTGTAGGAACGCTAACAGAAAACGATGTTACGTTGGAATGTCTATGGGGTAAACTACTGCAAACAGGACGGTATTGTGTCTACTATACCAACTATAGCTAGGATGGGTATATTGTCACCTACCGCCTGTTAGGTGGGAAAGGAGTCCAATACCACCCACAGGATGGGTATGAGGGTCACATCCACCCACAGGATGAGTATGGGGATCACATCCACCCACAGGAAGGGTATGGGGTCCAATACCACCCACAGGATGAGTATGGCGTCCACTACAACCCACAGGATGGGTATGGGGCTCCAACCACCCATAGAATGGGTATGGGGCTCCAACCACAAATAAAATGGGTATAGGGTCCAATAACACCCACTGGATGTGTATTGCGTCCATTGCCGCGCGTCGAGCTCGAAAACCGCAGCATTCATCTCAGAACCATGCCTATTTCACACAGATTCCTTAATAAACGTAAGAGTTTTATATGTCACAAGAAAGATAGAAATATAAGCTTCATTCTAAATACCTTACCATGGGCATATTTAAATTTAAAGCGAAGATACGTGTACTTTTATAATAGCCGAGCTTTAACCCCGGACAGATTGATCGACCGAGCAACTCTCTCTCAGAACAATGTTTATTTCACGTGAATTCGTTAATAAACATATATGTTTTATATGTCTCAAGAAAGGCAGACATATAAGCTTTACTTTAAACACTTTACCATGGACATATTTAAAGTTCTAATGAAGATACATGTATTTTAAAAATTACGGAGCTCCCACCCCGTACAGACTGAACGACAGAGCAACTCTCTTAGATCAATGTTTATTTCACGTAAATTCGTTAATAAACACAAATGTTTTATGTCTTAAGCAAGATAGAAATAAGAGCTTCATTTTAAATACATTACAATAGACATATTTATAGCTCAAGTGAAGATACATATGTTTTTATAGTAGCGCTCAGTAGCTTGTCGGGCATGGAGTGCAGACGCCTACGCACTTGCCGATATATTGTATAATTAACAAAGATACGCTAATAAAGCCTAAAATCTTATATGCCTCCAGAAAGATCGAGATATGAACATTATTATGATTTCACCAAATGAAATATATCATGTTCGAGAACAAAGATATATCAATTTTAAATTAAGTTTCGACTCTTGCTCGGGCGAGAGAGAGGGAGCGACTCTCGCCCCATCTATTGGAGATTCAGTCCACTAAAGACCCAAAGCAACTCAAACCCTCCTAGCATTATTTAAGTAATGAAGTAATATGGTATATTTACTATAATGTGGGTGCTGAATGCAGAACATGAGAAAACATATATTTACTCCAAACTAATATAATTTCATTATGAAATAATTAAATAAGTAGCATCAAAGGAAGTCGACGGTCCAAGCGTCAATGTTGTGGAGCGACTTATCCAAGATATATCGTTGTTTGGAAAGTGTTTGTTGGCATATCCAGTTGTCGCACTTCTCTGCACAAATTATCACAAATTTAAATTATAATGTTAACAAGTAGAATACGTATTTTTAATAAAATCTAACATAACTAGCCAGAAAACATTTAACATTTATTAAAAAAATATATGTTTGGAAGTTAAATCGTCTTCATAGGACAATTGTTTTGTTATATCAACCAATATATCTTTGTTATATTGTTTTTGTTATATCAACCAATCCTTGTAAAAATTTATTGTATGTATGTACCTTACCTAAATAAAATTGTATTGTATTGTATTGTATTGTATATATACTCGTTATTCGTTGACATGCGTTCGCTACTTAAACTACCATGTACTGTACTTATGTAAAATCTCCCATGTCTCTTCGCTCATCTCACCGAACCCTACAGGCTCTTTGATATATTGTTTAATTAATTGAGCTTCACAAATAAAGCTTATAATTGTATATGTTATCAAAAAGGCAGAGCTTATTTTAGTTCATTTATTATGCACCCCATACCCATCCTATGAGCGATAGTGGAGTGTTACAGAGGCACATAATGGGCTCAGGGACTGAGCCCCACAATTCATATAGCCAAGCAAGTTATAATCTTGATAAGCTAGTTACAAAAGTCAATGCACATTGTCACATCAACAATGGGCTCGAGTCCGACCACAAGTACAGTTTATAATTTAAGCAACTGACATATATGGAGGGCTAGTGTCACAATTGATATGTTTATCCTACACATAACCCCCTCTCCCCCATCCAATGGGCAGCGGTGGATAGGTTACAATCAAGTCGTTTTTTGCGTTTTATTCAGAGATTAGATCTTATTGGGTGAGGAAAGATATTCATATTTTAAAGAAGGCTTCTTGGCTGATGCTCTCCATTGATGGAAAATATACAACCTTTTGAAAATCAATGTTAGTTTGATCTAGATATTGTAATTAACAAAAGTATTTATGTCATCTGAAAGGTAGAAATATAGGCTACATTTAAAATCCTTTGTCATAAATATAACTGAAGTGAAAACGAAGATATATGCGTTTTGATAGTTACTTGATGGCTAGCTCTGAGAGTGTGAAGCCCTGCACACCAGCCAATAAACTGTATAATTAGTTTCCATATATTTTAATTAATCTTAAAAATCTATATGTCAGAAGAAAGGAAGATGTAGCCGTTAATGTGACAACATTTAAAAATATATATATCTTAAGTTAAATAAATAATACCACCTTATTGCCGGTGTCCGGACACATGAAAATTACCTAGGTATCAGTATCCAGCCAGGCGGGGATCACAGGCTGCTCAATACTGATAAATTATGTAATGCACTACTTGTGGTCCATCTCGAACCCATTTATGATGTGACGACTTATAGTGAATTTTGTAACTAGCTCATCAAGATTGTAACTTGCTTAGCTAAATGAATTGTGGGGTTCGGTCCATTCATTTTCTTTCTTTATTATGCACCCCATAATACACATCCCGTGGGCGGTGGTGTAAAGGATTACAGAGGCACATAATCGGTTCAGGAACTGAACCCTCTAGTTCGTTTAGCTAAGCAAATAACAATCTTTTGACGCTAGTTACAAAATTATTAATGTACACATACTTATGCATACATGTACATATTCATACGTATACATATATACATACACATACATATTTAATCACCACCACAAATACACACATCAGTAATCTTTTGTGTCACAAGTGATTCAACAAGAGGCTCACAACAGTCACTATACAAGGCACTTTACATTTATGGTGAGTCACACAGTTACTAGTCTTGCTGCACACCCACCCAACTGGGCGGCAGCTTTACAGTCATGTGCTCCACACCCACCCAACTGGGCGGCAGCTTTACAGTCATGTGCTCCACACCCACCCAACTGGGCGGCTGCTTTACAGTCATGTGTTCCACACCCACCCAACTGGGCGGCAGCTTTACAGTCATGTGCTCCACACCCACCCAACTGGGCGGCAGCTTTACAGTCATGTGCTCCACACCCACCCAACTGGGCGGCAGCTTTACAGTCATGTGTATGCATTACCTACAGTAAGCAAATTTTGGATACTTCGCTAAGATTTCGGGCAGCACATCATTATGAATGAAGTACTTACACATTTCATGGACACTATTGATGTTGTTATCTTTAAATTCCGCGATTTTTCACATTCCATTATATAATGACGCAAAGTATGCGAATAGTTCTGCTGACAGAGTTTACATTTAGTCAAATCTACATCATCAGATGTTACAAACTCCCAGAGGTACTTGTAGCTGAGCCTAAACCTAGCAGTGGTAACATCTAGAAGTCTGCTAACATTATTGGATGACCCATAGACGAGCGGTTCATCAAAGTTTATACAATATTGTGAAATTGAGAGTCAGTGTAGTAACATAAATTGGTAAATCATAAATATTGTAAGTTGACCAGACCACACACTAGAAATTGAAGGGACGACGACGTTTCGGTCCGTCCTGGACCATTCTCAAGTCGATAGTGAGACTTGAGAATGGTCCAGGACGGACCGAAACGTCGTCGTCCCTTCAATTTCTAGTGTGTGGTCTGGTCAACATACTTCAGCCACGTTATTGTGACTCATCGCCTGCATAAATATTGTAAGTTAAGAATCTGATGCATGTGTGTGTGTTGGGGGGGGGGGGGGCGGGGGTTATACCCTTGGTAAGCGAGAGTGGAAAGTAACCTTAGACGTACTGCGGTCAATGTGGGGGGAAGGGGGGAGTTGTAGGGAGGGTGGGAGAGTCAAATCCACCCTCCAACATCTGGGCATAGTACCAGCAGCCTCCACAACCTAGTACACTCCATCAGCCTCCAACTGAAGCTTGTAGATGCCTCATCTAACCTCACCTATGTCACACATTAACCTACAGTTCCTGTGATATTTAAACTCCTCATCACAGTGGCGTCTCACCAATATAAACTGTATTGGATTTTGTCCCGAAATAGCTATATGCTGACTGGACGTGTATGTATGTATGTATGTATGTATGTATGTATGTATGTATGTATGTATGTATGTATGTATGTATGTATGTATGTATGTATGTATGTATGTATGTATGTATGTATGTATGTATGTATGTATGCATGTATGCATGTATGAATGGATAGATGGATGGATGTATGTATGTACGCATGCATGCATGTATGTATGTATGTATGTATGTATGTATGTATGTATGTATGTATGTATGTATGTATGTATGTATGTATGTATGTATGTATGTATGTATGTATGTATGTATGTATGTATGCATGTATGTATGTATGTATGTATTTATGTATTTATGTATGGATAGATGGATGGATGTATGTATGTACGCATGCATGCATGTATGTATGTATGTAATGTATGTATGTATGTATGTATTTATATACGCATGTATATACGCATGTATTTATATACGCATGTATGTATGTATGTACTCACCTAATTGTACTCACCTAATTGTGCTTGCGGGGTTGAGCTTTGGCTCTTTGGTCCCGCCTCTCAACTGTCAATCAACTGGTGTACAGATTCCTGAGCCTACTGGGCTCTATCATATCTACATTTGAAACTGTGTATGGAGTCAGCCTCCACCACATCACTTCCTAGTGCATTCCATTTATTAACTACTCTGACACTGAAAAAATCTTTCTAACGTCTCTGTGGCTCGTCTGGGTACTAAGTTTCCACCTGTGTCCCCTTGTTCGTGTCCCACCTGTGCTGAAGAGTTTGTCATTGTCCACCCTGTCAATTCCCCTGAGAATTTTGTAGGTGGTTATCATGTCTCCCCTTACTCTTCTGTTTTCCAGGGATGTGAGGTTCAGCTCCTTTAGCCTTTCCTCGTAGCTCAATCCTCTCAGTTCCGGGACGAGCCTGGTGGCATACCGCTGAATCTTCTCTAACTTTGTCTTGTGTTTAACTAGGTATGGACTCCAGGCTGGAGCTGCATACTCCAGGATTGGTCTTACATAAGTGGTATACAGGGTTCTGAAAGATTCCTTACACAAGTTTCTGAAGGCAGTTCTTATGTTGGCCAGTCTAGCATATGCCGCTGATGATATTCTTTTGATGTGGGCCTCTGGGGACAGGTTCGGTGTGATATCAACCCCCAGATCCTTCTCTCTATTTGATTCTTGCAGGATTTCCCCTCCCAGATGATACCTTGTGTTCAGCCTCCTGCTCCCTTCGCCTAATTTCATCACCTTACACTTTCCAGAGTTGAACTTCAGCAGCCATTTTCTAGACCATTCCTCCAGTTTATCCAGGTCATCCTGTAGTCTCTGTCTATCTTCATCCGTCTTGATTCTTCTCATAATTTTTGCATCATCAGCAAACATCGAGAGGAATGAGTCTATACCCTCTGGAAGATCGTTCACATATATTAGAAACAGGATGGGTCCAAGTACTGAGCCCTGTGGGACTCCGCTGGTGACATCTCGCCACTCTGATGTCTTCCCCCTCACAGTTACTCGCTGTTTCCTGTTGCTTAAGTACTCCCTTATCCACTGGAGCACCTTCCCTTTTACTCCTGCCTGTTGCTCCAACTTTTTTAACAGCCTTTTATGGGGTACTGTGTCAAAGGCTTTTTGGCAATCCAGGAAAATGCAGTCGGCCCACCCTTCTCTTTCCTGCCTAATTTTCGTTGCCTGGTCATAAAATTCTATTAAACCTGTGAGGCACGATCTACCATCTCTGAACCCATGTTGGTGGTGCGTTACAAAGTTATTTCCCTCCAGATGCTCTACGAGCCTTTTCCTCACGATCTTCTCCAGCACCTTGCATGGTATACAAGTTAAGGAAACTGGCCTGTAATTCAGTGCCTCTTGCCTGTCACCCTTTTTGTATATTGGGACCACGTTAGCTGTCTTCCAACTTTCTGGTAAGTCTCCTGTTTCCAGTGACCTGTTATACACCATAGAGAGTGGCACACTTAGTGCTTCTGCACCTTCCTTTAGTATCCATGGTGAGATTCTATCAGGCCCAACAGCCTTTGTCACATCTAGCTCCAGCAGACACCTTTTGACCTCATCACTGGTGAGGTCAAATTCCTCCAAGGTTGCTTGGTTTGCCGCCTCCTCATTTAGTGCAGGGACTTCTCCTTGTTCTATTGTGAAGACCTCCTGGAATCTCTTGTTGAGTTCTTCACACACCTCCTTGTCATTCTCTGTGTATCTGTTCTCCCCTTTCCGCAGCTTCATCACTTGTTCCTTCACTGCTGTTTTCCTCCTGATATGGCTGTGGAGCAGCTTTGGTTGGGTCTTGGCTTTACTCGCGATGTCATTTTCAAACTGTCTCTCTGCTTCCCTCCTCACTCTGATGTACTCATTTCTGGCCCTCTGGTATCTCTCCCTGCTCTCTGGTGTTCTGTTATTTCTGTAGTTTCTCCATGTTCTTTTGCTCAGTTGTTTCGCTACATTACATTCCTGGTTGAACCATGGGTTTTTCTGTTGTTTTTCGTTTTTCTCCTTTTGGACGGGGATAAACCTGTCTGCAGCTTCCTGGCACTTTTGGGTGACAATATTCATCATGACCTGCACATTCTTGTCTCTAAGTTCTGTTTCCCATGGTATTCCCCTGAGGAAGTTCCTCATCTCGTCATATTTTCCTCTTCGGTAATTCAGTCTTTTCCCCTCCACTCCCATCCTTGGATAGGTTATCCCTACCTCCACCAAGTACTCAAAGGTCAGTACACTGTGGTCACTCATTCCTATGGGGGCTTCAACTTTGACTTCCCTTATTTCTGACTCATTCAGGGTGAATATTAAGTCGAGTCTAGCTGGTTCATCATTGCCTCTCATTCTTGTGGGTTCCTTGACATGCTGGCTCAGAAAATTCCTTGTTGCCACTTCCAAGAGTTTAGCTCGCCACGTATCTGCACCACGATGGGGGTCCCCATTCTCCCATGTATGTATGTATGTATGCATGCATGTATGCATGTATGTATGTATGTATGTATGTATGTATGTATGTATGTATGTATGTATGTATGTATGTATGTATGTATGTATGTATGTATGTATGTATGTATGTATGTATGTATGCATGCATGTATGTATGTATGTATGTATGTATGTATGTATGTATGTATGTATGTATGTATGTATGTATGTATGTATGTATGTATGTATGTATGTATGTATGTATGGATGGATGGATGGATGTACGCATGCATGTATGTATGTATGTATGGATGTATGTATGAACGTATGTATGTATGTATGTATGTATGTATGTATGTATGTATGTATGTATGTATGTATGTATGTATGTATGTATGTATGTATGTATGTATGTATGTATGTATGCATGTATGTATGTATTCCCAATCACGTTAAAGACTCCCCCTCTATCATCCAGTTTAAGAGAAAAACAACTATGTACTAAATAATCGACTCCTTGTAACTTTAATTATGCTGACCTTCCTATCTGTATTCAGACTGAGCCTACCATCATTAGAGGTGATTATAACGCTAGGCATAGGAATATTGGTAATTCGCAGTTCAGTAATCGTAACGGCAACCAACTGGTGTCACTATTAGGTAGTCACGATGATGCACAGATTGTGGGTGACCTTGAACCGACGAATATCTACGGAGGTATTCCTGATCTATGTCTCGGTTTCAACGTCTCTCACACCGTGTGCGCCTCGTCAATAGTGCCAGTTATGGCGTCTGATCATCTGGCCATATTAGCCACTGTAAGCATTGGCAGCTCTATCCTCCCCGGTGGAGTGTTCAAGCGGAAGAGGCTGGCTGTGTCCATCGATCAACGAGACAATCTTGTTGCTCATGTGTCAGATTGGTGCAGTTCATCTGAGCCTTCATCAGTTGAAGATTTTAACAATGGGCTCATAGGTACTATCGAACAGTTTATAGAATCACTTGATTCATCGTCCAGGCCACGTAACCCAAATTACACTGGTCATAGCACTTATGTTTATTATAATGATTCTAAATTGCAGACACTAAAACGCACTGCCAGAATAATTGGACTAGCTTGTAGAAGGACCCGCACTGCTGAAATGCTTCGGCTCTTTCAAGCGGCTCTGGCTAAGGCCAGGGAACGTATGGTGGAGCTGAGGCAGACAGACTGGGAAACTTTTGTCCGTGGTCTCAATTCTCACACGCCACTAAGTCGGGCATGGAAGGATATCAACAAGATCAAAGGGAAAAATGCTGCAGAGATCTCGTACCCTAATCCTCTGCACAGAGCAAATGAGCTTGTTGATGCTTGGGCCACGACTTCCAGCTTTAACAGTCTTCCTCTACCCTCACAGAATGAATTAAATAATAGATATACTGATAGGGCAAGGCTCCTTGACTTCATGCTTCATCAAGAGGATGACTGTGACATGCTTTTACTGAATACGAACTAGATTCTGCTCTACATAAAGGCAAAGCTACATCACCCGGGGAGGATGGAGTTACTGACGGCATACTGCATATGCTTCTGCTAGTTCCAGGGAATACCTTTCTTCAATTGTATAATATGTGCTATATAACTGGGGAGCTTCCTAAGTCATGGACCAACAGTCTTATTATTCCCATTCCTAAACCTCACCAGCCGAGTGCTTTTCGCCCAATCTCCCTCACTAGTTGTCTCTATAAGTGTCTTGAGAGGATGGTTCTCAACCGTCTCCTTTACAAAATTATTAATATGTTGTCTCCCCCAGATATATGGCTTTATGCATGGAAAGAGTGTACATCACTGTATTACCACATTCTTCACCCTGCATATTGATAGGTCATATACCACTTTCCTAGATCTTAAGTCAGCCTTTGACATTGCTAACCCACACGTCATTCTGAGAGAACTTGCTAAAATGAATGTTGGAATGTTAATGTTAAAAATTGTTCAAACTGAAATAAATATATAACACTGTACGGTACAGTTGTGTTTAATTATGTTTTGCGATTCCTTTGGAAAAGGTATTTGTGCACCAAGTACTACTAGGTCATTATGAGATATGCTGAATGTTGTCAATATACCATCTGAATACGCTTCACTTTGCGTTAATCATTGGACGTCCTAATGATTAAGGTCCCCAAAAGGACTTAATCAGACCTCAGTGGATAATTTTACTCTCCCTCTCTCTCTCTCTCTCTCAGAGCATCCCCTTATGTGTTGTATGTGGGTGCTGAAGTTCAGTCTCTTGTCTATGTATAGGTGAAGGAACTTTCCAAAATTGTTATTGCTAATGTATACTTGTAATACTGGGTATACATCCGGTGTTCTTACCCTCGACCGCGGCGAGGGTAAGCCGTGGTCGTATGGTCTGAAACCCACAAATATTTACAATGGGGGGGGGGGGGGGGGGTTAACATTTCCTCTTCAAGCACGCGCACACAAATGAACTATGTTACTTAACTGGAAGCACTCGTACAACATAATTTACACGATTTCTCAGGATAATTATACTTCTTACCAGCATATATACACTATAGTACCTAGGAGGTTCTCTTCAATGGTATCTAAGATAATTAAAAGAACCCAAGCAAACCACTGTGGAAATGTGCAGGACAATCATATCAATTGTGACACTAGCTCTCCACATATGACATTTGCTTAATTTAGAAACTGTACTTGTGGTCGATCTCGAACCCACGTTGTTGATGTGACGATGTGTTATGAATTTTGTGGCTAGCTCCTCAAGATTGTAACTTGCTTAGATAAATATATTGTGTGTTCAGTCCCTGAACCCATTATGTGATAAATTAACTAAACTAAAAACTATAGTCTGGCGACGAAACCTGAACTGCATAATGTAAATAGGGATTAACCAGAAAAAGATATAGGTGAAGAATAACACAAGGTAACTGCGTTAATTACAATATCTAGATCAAACTAACATTGATTTTCAAAGGTTGTATATTTTCCATCAATGGAGTGCATCAGCCAAGAAGCCTTCTTTAAAATATGAATATCTTTCCGCACCCAATAAGATCTAATCTCTAAATAAAAAGCAAAAAACGACTTGATTGTAACCTATCCACCGCTGCCCATTGGATGGGGGAGAGGGGGTTATGTGTAGGATAAACATATCAATTGTGACACTAGCCCTCCATATATGTCAGTTGCTTAAATTATAAACTGTACTTGTGGTCGGTCTCGAGCCCATTGTTGATGTGACAATGTGCATTGACTTTTGTAACTAGCTTATCAAGATTATAACTTCCTTGGCTATATGAATTGTGGGGCTCAGTCCCTGAGCCCATTATGTGCCTCTGTAACACTCCACTATCGCCCATAGGATGGGTATGGGGTGCATAATAAATGAACTAAACTAAGCTCTGCCTTTTTGTTAACAGATACAATTATCAGCTTTATTTGTGAATCTCAATTAATTAAACAATATATCACAGAGCCTGTAGGGTTCGGTGAGATGAGCGAAGAGACATGGGAGATTAAATGGGATTCTTGTAATGTTATTTGTCTATTTGTACTCACTGAATTTGTGCGCCCCTTGAGGGACTTGAAGTAGAGGGGGGGTAGAAATAGCCTAAGCTACTCTATCCCTTTGAGATGTATTTATTGCTTATCTCAATAAACATACTTGAACTTGACATGGGAGATTTTACATAAGTACAGTACATGGTAGTTTAAGTAGCGAACGCATGTCAACGAATAACGAGTATATATACAATACAATACAATTTTATTTAGGTAAGGTACATACATACAATAAATTTTTACAAGGATTGGTTGATATAACAAAAACAATATAACAAAGATATATTGGTTGATATAACAAAACAATTGTCCTATGAAGTCGATTTAACTTCCAAACATATATTTTTTTAATAAATGTTAAATGTTTTCTGGCTAGTTATGTTAGATTTTATTAAAAATACGTATTCTACTTGTTAACATTATAATTTAAATTTGTGCAGAGAAGTGCAACAACTTGTAACGGTTCTATTGTTACGTAAAGTATGGTGACAAATAAACACAGACACTAAGATACTATATATATATTTGGTCGAATATACAGAAGTACATAGGTGATACGTTGGTGTGAGTTGAGCTCACTGAGCGTTGGTACAGTATCTCGCAAGTGTCTGCTCTAGACCACACTTGAAAGTAGACTAGTTAATGTTCGCTACACCGCTGCTTATATTGCTCGGGCATCTCACCGTGTTGCCCGGGCAACGCCTCACCTCATTCATCTCCAAAGGTTGACAGGAACATTAACACTATATTTGGAGCGAGTATATTATTGGGATAATCTACTCGCTACAGAACTCCCCCTCCCAGGGGATGAAAGGAAAAATACTTGATCAAGGAACTTAGCTGGTCGGCGAATTGTACGCCCTGCTCGCGTTACATAACCATCAAAGTTAACTTCCTCCTCTTCGCTGATGTCATCTAACTGGGGTCGTAGGGTGGGAGGTCGCACAGGATCGTCCGTCGTCGCAGGATCAGGTTGTGGTGCGGCTGGTAACTGGTGTTGTAGGGTGAGAGGTCGTACAGGATCGTCCGTTGTCGTAGGATCAGGTTGTGGTGCGGCTGGTAACTGGGGTCGAAAAGTGAACTGCGTAGTCGGCGGATGTGTCTCTGGATTTAGCAGTGTCGCAGACGTTGAGACGAAGCCTGGAGCAGAGCAGAGAGCTGAGTGAGGCCGGAGTCGTGGAGCTCTATGTGGGAGAGCGTGGCGGCTCGATTGAGATTTGTGAGTGTCTAAACTCGGGGAGCGAGAGCGTGGCGGCTCGATGCGGTCGTAGTCTGCTGTCTGCTCTGTGTCGAAGCTGTAGCGTCTTGGGTTGATTAGGACTGTACACGCCGAGTACTACATTGTTGACTGTGGAAATTGTAGTCTGGTACCAAAAGATGTAGGCAGTGTGTGGACAAGCTCGGTGTAGCAGGAGAGAAGAATGTGCATAATTGTTGCGTCCTTGGGTCGCTGGTGGAGCATTTAGATCCGGGGCGGATGGGCTCGGGCACCAGGACATTAGGAGGTAATGTAGGCACGTAGTTAGGACAACGAGGTAATCACATCTAGAGCTGAATTGTCCTGAAGGCGACGAAGTGTCGGAAACGCAAGCTGTAAGTCCTGTACTGCGCAAAGGGCTTGAGTCGGCCGAGTATCAAAATGCAGTGAACGTGTAGACGAATCTGATGACAGAGCAGCTGTCGTGGGCGTAGGACGAGCAGTGCCCTGGCAGCGACGGAGAGTCGGCAGGACAAGCTGTAGATCCAACATGATCTACAGCTTGTAGATCATTGATGAGGCTGTCAGATGAGTGAGTAACGATCGTGGAGCAGCAAGCTAGTAGTAGATGAAAATGCAGAGATGGACGCGATGAAAATCATAGCTGTGGCGAGGGTGTTGGCAGTGTTCCATCACAGCAAACAGTAGCAGTAGAGGTCCAGTGAGAGTCCATGTTGTAGTCCATCGTGGCTGGGTATCGTCGAAACTTCGTGAAGGTCGAAAATTGCCTCCATCTGCATGAACCAAAATTCTGAATCATCTGCGTTGTATGCTGGAAACCTGGTAGATAAATCCATGACGAAGATCTAGTTTGTGACTAGGTGTTCTTTTTCACTCACTGGGTCACAATGTAACGGTTCTATTGTTACGTAAAGTATGGTGACAAATAAACACAGACACTAAGATACTATATATATATTTGGTCGAATATACAGAAGTACATAGGTGATACGTTGGTGTGAGTTGAGCGCACTGAGCGTTGGTACAGTATCTCGCAAGTGTCTGCTCTAGACCACACTTGAAAGTAGACTAGTTAATGTTCGCTACACCGCTGCTTATATTGCTCGGGCATCTCACCGTGTTGCCCGGGCAACGCCTCACCTCATTCATCTCCAAAGGTTGACAAGAACATTAACACTATATTTGGAGCGAGTATATTATTGGGATAATCTACTCGCTACAAACTGGATATGCCAACAAACACTTTCCAAACAACGATATATCTTGGATAAGTCGCTCCACAACATTGACGCTTGGACCGTCGACTTCCTTTGATGCTACTTATTTACTTATTTCATAATGAAATTATATTAGTTTGGAGTAAATATATGTTTTCTCATGTTCTGCATTCAGCACCCACATTATAGTATATATACCATATTACTTCATTACTTAAATAATGCTAGGAGGGTTTGAGTTGCTTTGGGTCTTTAGTGGACAGAATCTCCAATAGATGGGGCGAGAGTCGCTCCCTCTCTCTCGCCTGAGCAAGAGTCGAAACTTAATTTAAAATTGATATATCTTTGTTCTCGAACATGATATATTTCATTTGGTGAAATCATAATAATGTTCATATCTCGATCTTTCTGGAGGCATATAAGATTTTAGGCTTTATTAGCGTATCTTTGTTAATTATACAATATATCGGCAAGTGCGTAGGCGTCTGCACTCCATGCCCGACAAGCTACTGAGCGCTACTATAAAAACATATGTATCTTCACTTGAGCTATAAATATGTCTATTGTAATGTATTTAAAATGAAGCTCTTATTTCTATCTTGCTTAAGACATAAAACATTTGTGTTTATTAACGAATTTACGTGAAATAAACATTGATCTGAGAGAGTTGCTCTGTCGTTCAGTCTGTACGGGGTGGGAGCTCCGTAATTTTTAAAATACATGTACCTTCATTAGAACTTTAAATATGTCCATGGTAAAGTGTTTAAAGTGAAGCTTATATGTCTGCCTTTCTTGAGACATATAAAACATATATGTTTATTAACGAATTCACGTGAAATAAACATTGTTCTGAGAGAGAGTTGCTCGGTCGATCAATCTGTCCGGGGTTAAAGCTCGGCTATTATAAAAGTACACGTATCTTCGCTTTAAATTTAAATATGCCCATGGTAAGGTATTTAGAATGAAGCTTATATTTCTATCTTTCTTGTGACATATAAAACTCTTACGTTTATTAAGGAATCTGTGTGAAATAGGCATGGTTCTGAGATGAATGCTGCGGTTTTCGAGCTCGACGCGCGGCAATGGACGCAATACACATCCAGTGGGTGTTATTGGACCCTATACCCATTTTATTTGTGGTTGGAGCCCCATACCCATTCTATGGGTGGTTGGAGCCCCATACCCATTCTATGGGTGGTTGGAGCCCCATACCCATCCTGTGGGTTGTAGTGGACGCCATACTCATCCTGTGGGTGGTATTGGACCCCATACCCTTCCTGTGGGTGGATGTGATCCCCATACTCATCCTGTGGGTGGATGTGACCCTCATACCCATCCTGTGGGTGGTATTGGACCCCTTTCCCACCTAACAGGCGGTAGGTGACAATATACCCATCCTAGCTATAGTTGGTATAGTAGACACAATACCGTCCTGTTTGCAGTAGTTTACCCCATAGACATTCCAACGTAACATCGTTTTCTGTTAGCGTTCCTACAAAACATCCTTTAAAGATTTGTAAAGCACAAACTATGGTATATAATATTGATTGGTGAAGGACTGTTATTCTATGTAATAATTTTTAGTGCTTATTATAATTTACTAAGAACAACTAATATTTCTCAAAACAAAACTACGAGCCTTCAATAGGAAGTAGCTGATCTGTAATATTCTAAGAGCATGGACAATAGTAGGTAAATTTCACAACCCATGTGGGACCTGAAAACTACAATTTTCCTTATAATTGAGCCAATCACGAATATTCTGCTGTCTAGGTTGACGGACGGGTACTGTGACACGTAAATTGGTACGTGAGGAAGAGTTTGGGCCTTGGTAAAAAAAGTAACTGGGAATATATCACATATTTACTAATTCATATTCAACATATTGACTTTAAGCATTAAGTCATGTATGTGCTGTCTTGTGTGAGAACGGGTTGGTGTGTGTGTGTGTGTGTGTGTGTGTGTGTGTACTCACCTATATGTGCTTGCAGGATCGAGCATTGACTCTTTTTGTGTGTGTGTGTGTGTGTGTGTGTGTGTGTGTGGAAAATCCACAGAGAAATGAAAAAGAGAAATGTACGTTTTGCCTGATCTGGGCCGTTGTCAACACCTGACTGGAAGAAATCACAAAGAGTGGAGGCAGACACTAGATCCTGACCACCATCTCCTGGGGAAAAAATTAACCAGAAAAAGGTATACATTAGCTTAGAGTGGGCAGAAGGATATAAGCGGCAAGAATAAAAGATTAAAGAAAAAGCCTCATTGAACCCTCATATAATATATTAATATAATATTGTTATGAGACAATGTAACTCTGCCTATCATAGTTTTTTCTTAAACTGCTGTGCAATATTGTGATTAAAAACTGGGTCAAGTTTGTACATACCAGTACTAACATTGAGAAGATTTGGACATTGACTAATTAGCATAGACTCAATTAAAATCCGTTCCACAAAGCCATTGCAATTGGTAATGCTTTTCGCCCAATCCCAATTAATAGTGTGATCACACAAACTTGTGTGTAGATACACAAGATACTAAACAAGACAAAGAGACTCTCGAACCCAAGCCATCACAGATGCTTCAAAACACCTGGCATGGCTGGTACGCCTTTAACCCACTACACAACTCAGGCCCTTAAAAGAGATGGGAATTTTGGGGGTATTTAACCCCCCCCCCCCAAATTTCCCAACTTCCCAAGGGCACCAGAGCAAGTGAGAGGTCACTCAAATTTTCTATCAAGCTCCTGTTAATAAGGAGTGCATAAAGCATAGGAATGGTGTTCTCCCATATTAACAGGTGCTTGATGAAAAACGTGAGTGATCTCTCACTTGCTCTGGTGCCCTTGGGAGGTGGGGAAATCTAGGGGGTTACATATCCCAAATTTCCCATCTCTTTTTAAGGGTCTGCGGGGTGTAGTAGGTTAAAGGTGTAACAGCCATGCCAGGTGTATTTACCTAGTTGTACTTACCTTGTTGTGCTTGCAGGGGATGAGCTCTGGCTCTTTGGTCCTGCCTCTCAACAGTCAATCAACTAATGTGCAAGTTTCTGATCCTACTGGGCTCTATCATATCTACACATAAAGCTGTGTATGGAGTCAGCCTCCACCCTTCACTTCCAAATGCATTCCATTTGTCTACTATTCTGACACTGAAAAAATTCTTTCTAACGTCTCTATGGCTCGTTTGGGCACTCAATTTCCACCTGTGTCCCCTAGTGCATGTGCCACTTATGTTAAAATGTCTGTCCTTATCTACCCTATTAATTCCTCTGAGAATCTTGTATGTGGTGATCATGTCTCCTCTAACTCTTCTGTCTCCCAGTGAAGTGAGGTTTTATTCCTGTAGCCTTTCCTCGTAACTCATACCCCTCAGTTAGGGGTAATAGTCTGGTGGCAAACCTTTGAGCCTTTTCCAGTTTAGTCTTATGCTTGACTACACATGGACTCCATGCTGGAGCCGCATACTCCAGAATTGGTCTGACATATGTGGTATATAATGTTCTGAAAGATTCCTTACACAAGTTTCTAAAGGCCGTTCTTATGTTAGCCAACCTGGCATATGCTGCTGATGTTATCCTCTTGATATGAGCTTCAGGGGACAGGTCTGGCATGATATCAACCCCCCCAGGTCTTTCTCTCTCTCTGAAGTGTTCCACTCTGAGGTGCACTCTGAACACTATTCTGGCTCTGTTCTGGCTACAAGGTACTATATATATATATATATATATATATATATATATATATGTCGTACCTAGTAGCCAGAACTCACTTCTCAGCCTACTATGCAAGGCCCGATTTGCCTAATAAGCCAAGTTTTACTGAATTAATATATTTTCTCTAATTTTTTTCTTATGAAATGATAAAGCTACCCATTTCATTATGTATGAGGTCAATTTTTTTTATTGGAGTTAAAGTTAAAGTATGACCGAACCTAACCAACCCTACCTAACCTAACCTAACCTATCTTTATAGGTTAGGTTAGGTTAGGTAGCCGAAAACGTTAGGTTAGGTTAGGTTAGGTAGTCGAAAAAACATTAATTCATGAAAACTAGGCTTATTAGGCAAATCGGGCCTTGCATAGTAGGCTGAGAAGTGAGTTCTGGCTACTAGGTACGACATATATATATATATATGTCGTACCTAGTAGCCAGAACTCACTTCTCAGCCTACTATTCAAGGCCCGATTTGCCTAATAAGCCAAGTTTTCCTGAATTAATATATTTACTATATTTTTTTTCTTATGAAATGATAAACCAACCCTTTTCTCTATGTATGAGGTCAATTTTTTTTATTGGAGTTAAAATTAACATAGATATATGACCGAACCTAACCAACCCTACCTAACCTAACCTAACCTATATTTATAGGTAAGGTTAGGTTAGGTAGCCAAAAAAAGCTAGGTTAGGTTAGGTTAGGTAGGTTAGGTAGACGAAAAAACATTAATTCATGAAAACTTGGCTTATTAGGCAAATCAGGCCTTGAATAGTAGGCTGAGAAGTGCGTTCTGGCTATTAGGTACGACATATATATATATATATATATATATATATATATATATATATATTGTTACGAACCCGGATCCAGCGTCCGAGCCAGGAGCGGTAACGACCACGCCATCTGTGGGGCAGCTCCCAAAACCCCCCTCCAAACCAACGACGTGTACTAGCTACGAGGACCAGTTTCCAGTCCCGTGCAGCACTCAACCCCGCCGCCGCTGACCTCTGGTGAGGTGAGGCTCAGACTACAACGCCATCTATGGATTGGATATGTCGGGCGTTTGTGTCTGAGCCTGTAAGTGTGGTGTTTTAGTGTCCCTGTTATTGATGACGTGTCTGCTTACAGAGCCGACCTGGGACCACTGTTTTGAAGGTGGAGTCAGTCTACCCGAGGCAGCCAGTCTCCATACTGTGAAGTTTGCTGCAGCTGTTGTGACGTCGTCCCCCCGGAAGAACACTGTGGTGTGTTAGCCTGCCAGTGGAGTGGCAGTGAAAGGATTTACCCGGGACCGACTGTTGGAGACGATCATCCACTGGGGTATTGAGGACAGGAGGGTGATTTGTGATATCACACGAGACTCCTGTCTAGGGCGTACCCCTTATATCGTTCGTGGAGTGGCCGTACCAGCCTAGGTGGCTCAGTACCTGCCAGCAGACCAGCTGGAGGTGTGGTTGACGGCCTCCACGACGGTGCCCCCAGTGGACCTGTGTTTTGGCTGACCTGTGGCCAGGGTAGGCTCGGCATTCTCAGAGGACACGTCTTGAGGCCACGAAGAAAGCACCGCGGACTCGGCACCTAGCTTCTTGATCCAGAGTCTTCAGTAGAAGACTATATTGTGCATAATCCCCTTGTATAGTGTTAATACCCCTCCCCCTGTGCACTTTTTGATTTTATATATTTAATTGGTGATGGTGACAAGTATAATATTAAGTTCTTAACTTTCTTTCCCTACTCCCTTTTAAGTTACTTGCGTCACGGATCTCATCCCTTGATAGCCACTACTGGCTTGGGAACGGATTCATATATCTTCCTCTAACAACATCAGAGTAAGGACCCCGTTGCGTCCCGAGAGGGCCGTAACATAATTGGCATCCCCAGCGGGATCCGTCCCCTTGTTAAGTATGTTTGACAGGGGTGGTGAAGTGGCGTAATCCCTGTAAATAATTCCCCCTGTGTGTGACGATTGTGACGTTATACGTCCTGTGCGGTGCTCAGAGTGACTAAGTGCGATATTGTGCAGTGCGGTGCTCGCTGTGATTAAGCGATTAAGTGCAATATTGACTAGTGCGGTGCTCAGTGATTCAGTGCAATATTGTAGAGCGAAGTGTTCGCTTGGACTCAGTGTAATATTGGGTAGTGTGGTGCCCGAAGTGATTACGTGCAATATTGGCAAGTGCAGTGTTTGGTGCGATAAAGTGCAATATTGGCGTAGAACAGTGCTCGGTGTGTTAAGTGCTAAGTGTTCCATCTGTGACAATGGCAGACAAAGCTACCATCGATGATCTGGACGAGGTTCAGGCTTTTCTGAACAGAGAGGATTGTCTTGCCAGATTAAAATATTTGAGCAAACCAGAGCTTGTACTAGTGAGCGCCTACCTGGAGATCAAGATCCGTGCCAGTGATTCCCGTGTGGAGATCTTGTCCAAGGTTCACCGGCACCTGAAAGCAGAAGAGAAACAGGAAGGCGAGACTCCTAGTACAAAGGAAAGTGCAGACATAGCTTCCACGGAAAAGGAAGATAAGGGCAGCGACGTTGACAGTGATTCAGGCGAGCTTAATATCAGCTTCCTAACAGTCAAGATGCGTGCCCTAGAGATCAACCGTGAAATAGAATGGAAGAAATTAGAAATGGAACGAGAGAGACAAGATAAAGAATTAGAGATGAGACGTTTAGAATTAGAAGAAAGGAAAGCAGAGAGAGAAAGAGAAGAGAAACGAGAAAGAGAAGAACGAGAAAGAGAAGAGAAACGAGAAAGAGAAGAACGAGAAAGAGAAGAGAGACGAGAAAGAGAGAGAGAAGAACGAGAACGAGAGAGAGAAGAACGAGAAAGAGAAGAGAGACGAGAGAGAGAAGAACGAGAACGAAAGAGAGAAGAACGAGAAAGAGAAGAGAGACGAGAGAGAGAAGAACGAGAACGAGAGAGAGAAGAACGAGAGCGAGAAAGAGAGGAACGAGACAGACAAGAACAACGAGACAAAGAGGAAAGAGAGAGACAACATGAACTAGAAGTTTTGCGATTAGGCGGTGGTCGGAGGCAAACAACGGACACCAGTAGCTTCGATCCGGTACGCAACATCAAAATG
Organism: Procambarus clarkii; assembly: GCF_040958095.1. Taxonomy (NCBI): domain Eukaryota; kingdom Metazoa; phylum Arthropoda; class Malacostraca; order Decapoda; family Cambaridae; genus Procambarus; species Procambarus clarkii. The sequence continues at coordinate 43,363,204 of NC_091165.1, read as the reverse complement.
GTCCCCAAATTCCATGAGAAGGAAGTGTCAAAATTCTTTGCAGCCTTCGAGAAAGTCGCTGCCTCTTTGGAGTGGCCAAGGGAGAATTGGGCCATCATGATACAGTCAGTCTTGACTGGGAAGGCCCAAATCGCCTACTCTACGTTATCCCTTGACGACTCCAGCGATTATGACAAGGTGAAGAAAGTGGTGCTCATGGCGTACCAATTGGTACCTGAGGCATATAGGCAAAAGTTCAGAAACCTGAAGAAGACCTCGGAGCACACTTTCACTGAGTTCGCCACGATCAAGGAGCGACTTTTCCAAGAATGGTGTACCTCTCGGAAGGTGGAGACCAAGGAAGACCTCGAGCAGCTGATTCTGCTAGAAGACTTCAAGGATTGTTTGTCTGGAGATCTGAAGACGTACCTAGAGGAACAGCAGGTAGAGACCTTGAGTGCGGCAGCCACCATGGCTGAAGAGTATATCCTGACTCATAGGCCATCTGCTAGGTACGTCCCGAAGACCTATTCAAGATATCCAGCCAAACATAAACCGGAAGATAGAACTTCCCCTCGAAGTGTCGCCAGGCCAACCTCAGATAGTCCTCGGAAGATTAGTCCTAAAAGGGATGTATTGTGTTGGACCTGCGGCAAGAGAGGACATATTGCTGCAAGGTGTCGTGGCAGTACAGGTACTAATCCCCGTAGGGAAGTCATGCTGATGAACAGTATAGTACCACCGACATCCACCCTAGAGAAGAGGAAAGGATTGTTCGCCCCATATACCTCCCAAGGATATGTAGCCAGTGGCCTTTCAAGTACGCCTGTGGTAATACTTAGAGACAGTGGAGCGGCCCAGTCTCTGATTCTGGCAACATCATTACCCGAAGGTATATCGGCTGATGAGATGCAGAAGGTAATCTTGGGTGGATTCCCTTCCACCTTGTACGTTGCCCCATTGGTACAAGTGCATCTAGACTCTCAGCACTTCAAAGGTGAGTGTCGGTTGGCCGTGGTGGATAGTCTTCCCATAGAGGGGATTGACGTAATATTAGCCAATGACTTAGCCCTAGGATTATTACCCAACTGTCCCCTGGTAGTGGATAATCCAGGACATGAAGAGACCAGTCCCATCGCAGCAGTGCAAACCAGGTCTCAGGCGCACCTCCATGCACCACTAGATCTAAACACTTTGTTTGACTCTCCTCCTATCCCACAGGTTACAAGTAGCCATACACCAGTCCCACTCGTCCAGATGCCGGTTCCTGAACGCTGGACTCGAGCCCATCTGATAGAGGAACAGAAGAAGGACCCTCAGGTACGGAAGTTGGCCGACACCGTAGAGTCTCCTGCGAAAGGAGGGGATCTATATGTGTGGTCAAGTGGTGTACTGTGTCGCCGGCATCCTCCGAAATACCCCCAGTCAAGTGCGGTAGGTGATCAGATAGTCGTCCCAGCCGTGTTCAGATCCAAGCTGTTAGAAACAGCCCATGCTAATAGATTTGCTGGACATGGTGGGATCTCTAAGACTTTCCAACGCCTAGCCAAGGGCTTCTACTGGCCGCATATGAAGGAGGACGTACGTCGTTTCTGCAAGACCTGCCACGCCTGCCAGGTGGCCGGGAAAGCAAACCAGCCTGTACCCAAAGCCCCTTTATACCCCATTCCATCAATAGGTGAGCCCTTCGAACACCTCATCTTGGATATAGTAGGCCCTCTTCCACCTGCTACCTCAGGGGTACAGTATTTGCTAACAATACTAGATCGGGTTAGTAGGTACCCAGAAGCGATCCCCCTTAAGACCATCACAGCTAGGGTCTTGGTGAAACAACTGCTCTGGTTCATCTCACGATACGGTCTTCCCAAGACTATTCAGACGGACCAGGGATCTAACTTCATGTCCCACTTGTTTCGCCAACAGATCGCCGACCTGGGAATCCAGCAGATAACCTCTAGTGCCTACCATCCCGAGTCTCAAGGAGCTTTGGAACGTTTTCACCAGACGTTGAAGGGCATGCTTCGGAAGTTTTGCTACGACAGGCAGAATAAGTGGGTTGAAGAACTGCCCTACCTCCTATTTGCGGTAAGATCAGTGCCCAATGAATCCCTAGGAATCTCCCCATTCGAGATGATCTTTGGTCACTCAGTAAGAGGTCCCTTAGAGGTGGCACGAGATCATTGGCTGGACGCGGAAACCAACGAGGATATGGTGGACTGGTTGTCTACAAATAAAGGACGGCTGTTCTCAGCCTGGGAGATGGCTACAAGGAACTTGGACAATACACAAAGAACTATCAAGAGCAGGTATGATAGGAGAACCAAGCAAAGGGAGTTTCGAGTAGGAGATCTGGTTTTGGTATGTACTCCTACAATAACTGGAAGTTTGAGCGCCAGATTCTTAGGTCCCTATCCGGTTGTAAAGAAGGTTACTAACCTCAATTACCTTCTTAGAACTCCAGACCGCCGTAAGAAAGAAACTCTGGTTCATGTTAATATGATCAAGAGATACGAGGGGCGGGATACGCTCCCCGTAACCTTAGTGACCACTAATGACGACATTGAGGAGGAAGAAGAGGTATTGACTAACTCAGACATTCTGTTAAACTTGCAGGCAAAGTTGACACACGTGGCCGAAGGACATCAGTCATCATTGCTGCAGTTGATCCGGCAATACAAACCCATCTTCGACGATGTTCCAGGATTAACGTCTGTCTTGAGGCATGATGTCCAACTGGAGGAAGGAGTCCGCCCTATAAAGCAACACCCGTACCGTCTCAACCCACTGAAGAAACGGGTGGTGAAAGAGGAGGTAGATTATATGCTGAAACACCGTCTGATCGCCCCGAGCTCGAGCCCATGGTCATCCCCGATACTACTAGTGCCCAAACCTGGTAAGAAATACCGTCTTTGTATTGGTTATCGCCAGGCGAATAAGGTCACAGTAGCAGACACTTACCCTCTCCCCAGAGTAGAGGAATGTCTAGATGCCATAGGCAAAGCTCGTTACCTGACTAAATTTGACCTGTTCAAGGGTTATTGGCAAGTTCCCCTCACGGAAAAAGCCAAACCCATATCAGCATTTGTGACTCCCGATGGGTTGTTTGAATGTCAGGTGATGCCATTCGGGATGAAAAACGCAGCCTCCACTTTCCAGAGACTGATGGGTACTGTGTTGCGTGACGTGGAGAACACCTTAGTCTACATCGATGATGTATTAATATATGATGTAGATTGGCAGGATCATCTGCGTCACATAGAGGATTTCTTCAAGGCCATGCTTCAGTCAGGATTGGTGGTCAACCTGCATAAACCTGAGTTTGCCAGAACCTCTGTCGTCTTCCTAGGTCATAAGGTTGGAGGAGGATGGATTGCGCCGAAGGCCAGCAAGATCGAGGCAATAGTCCAGTATCCTACGCCAGCTACCAGGAAGGACATCTTGCGTTTCCTCGGTATGGCTGGGTTTTATCGTAAGTTTGTCCCTAATTTTTCCTCCATCGCCGCCCCCCTGACCAATCTGTTGAAGAAGGGGGTGAAGTTAATATGGAATGAGAATTGCCAGAAGGCATTCGAGAGTCTCAAAGCAATTCTGATCTCTTCTCCAATCCTCAGGTCCCCGAGCTTTGAGGATAGATTTATCTTGACGGTCGACGCCTCTGACTATGGCCTGGGGTCCGTTTTATCCCAGACGGACAAGAAGGGGGTGGAACATCCTGTGGCCTATCATTCTAAGAAGTTCACCCCCAGCCAGCTTAATTACTCGGTGATAGAAAAGGAAACGTTGGCCTTAATTAATTCCGTCCAGCACTTTGAGGTGTATCTAACAAGCAACGGTCACCCTATATTAGTACGGACCGACCATAATCCTCTAAAGTTCCTGGCTCAGTTTAGGCAGAAGAACCTCAGGCTTACCAGATGGAGTCTCCATTTGCAGCAATACCCCCTCCAGATTGAACACATCAAAGGGGTGGACAATGTGGTAGCTGATGCATTATCTCGCATCTAAACCCTTATACTAATTTGGTTTGTCTCTTTTTATAGAACCCCAAACCAAATTCCTTTTGGTGGGGAGGTGTTACGAACCCGGATCCAGCGTCCGAGCCAGGAGCGGTAACGACCACGCCATCTGTGGGGCAGCTCCCGAAACCCCCCTCCAAACCAACGACGTGTACTAGCTACGAGGACCAGTTTCCAGTCCCGTGCAGCACTCAACCCCGCCGCCGCTGACCTCTGGTGAGGTGAGGCTCAGACTACAACGCCATCTATGGATTGGATATGTCGGGCGTTTGTGTCTGAGCCTGTAAGTGTGGTGTTTTAGTGTCCCTGTTATTGATGACGTGTCTGCTTACAGAGCCGACCTGGGACCACTGTTTTGAAGGTGGAGTCAGTCTACCCGAGGCAGCCAGTCTCCATACTGTGAAGTTTGCTGCAGCTGTTGTGACGTCGTCCCCCCGGAAGAACACTGTGGTGTGTTAGCCTGCCAGTGGAGTGGCAGTGAAAGGATTTACCCGGGACCGACTGTTGGAGACGATCATCCACTGGGGTATTGAGGACAGGAGGGTGATTTGTGATATCACACGAGACTCCTGTCTAGGGCGTACCCCTTATATCGTTCGTGGAGTGGCCGTACCAGCCTAGGTGGCTCAGTACCTGCCAGCAGACCAGCTGGAGGTGTGGTTGACGGCCTCCACGACGGTGCCCCCAGTGGACCTGTGTTTTGGCTGACCTGTGGCCAGGGTAGGCTCGGCATTCTCAGAGGACACGTCTTGAGGCCACGAAGAAAGCACCGCGGACTCGGCACCTAGCTTCTTGATCCAGAGTCTTCAGTAGAAGACTATATTGTGCATAATCCCCTTGTATAGTGTTAATACCCCTCCCCCTGTGCACTTTTTGATTTTATATATTTAATTGGTGATGGTGACAAGTATAATAAGTTCTTAACTTTCTTTCCCTACTCCCTTTTAAGTTACTTGCGTCACGGATCTCATCCCTTGATAGCCACTACTGGCTTGGGAATGGATTCATATATCTTCCTCTAACAACATCAGAGTAAGGACCCCGTTGCGTCCCGAGAGGGCCGTAACATATATATATATATATATATATATATATATATATATATATATATATATGTCGTACCTAGTAGCCAGAACTCACTTCTCAGCCTACTATGCAAGGCCCGATTTGCCTAATAAGCCAAGTTTTCCTGAATTATATATTTTCTCTAATTTTTTTCTTATGAAATGATAAAGCTACCCATTTCATTATGTATGAGGTCAATTTAGTTTTATTGTAGTTAAAATTAACGTAGATATATGACCGAACCTAACTAACCCTACCTAACCTAACCTAACCTATCTTTATAGGTTAGGTTAGGTTGGGTTAGGTAACCGAAAAAGGTAGGTTAGGTTAGGTTAGGTAGGTTAGGTCGTCGAAAAAACATAATTTCATGAAAACTTGGCTTATTAGGCACATTCGGCCTTGCATAGTAGGCTGAGAAGTGCGTTCTGGCTACTAGGTACGACATATATATATATATATATATATATATATATATATATATATATATATATATGCGAACAAGCCTGAATGATCCCCAGGACTATATGCGAATGAAAACTCACACCCCAGAAGTGACTCGAACCCATACTCCCAGGAGCAAAGCAACTGGTAACTACAGGGCGCCTTAATCCACTTGACCATCACGGCCGTCAAAAGGAAGTGATAGCCGACGGCCGTGATGGTCAAGTGGATTAAGGCGCCCTGTAGTTACCAGTTGCTTTGCTCCTGGGAGTATGGGTTCGAGTCACTTCTGGGGTGTGAGTTTTCATTCGCATATAGTCCTGGGGACCATTCAGGCTTGTTCGCATTTGTGTTCCTCACGTGTGCCCCAAAGAATGAGGTGATTTGGTGAAATGCTATGCCCAAGATTACCATCCGAGTTGCCGTCAGGGAAGTGGCTCAAATAACCTCGGCTATCACTTCCTTTTGACGGCCGTGATGGTCAAGTGGATTAAGGCGCCCTGTAGTTACCAGTTGCTTTGCTCCTGGGAGTATGGGTTCGAGTCACTTCTGGGGTGTGAGTTTTCATTCATATATATATATATATATATATATATATATATATATATATATATATATATATATATATATATATATTAGTATATTTTGGTAGCAGTCTTTCCTGTAGACATATATTATTAAATATGACCGAAAAAGTAAGATTAATAATTCTAACACGAATTTTCTCAATCTTTTGTACATTTCTTTTCACTGTTGGAGGTAAATCAAAAATCAATTCTCCAAAATTCATTTTTATCTCTAGTCTGACGCGACACGAGCGCGTTTCGTAAAACTTATTACATTTTCAAAGACTTTAGTTTACAAATACACACCCCCTCCCCTTCCGGCCCGTTGGCGTCGTGAGGGGGCTTGGTGGATGGCTGCCGGAGTGTGATGCTCCGTTGGGCAGTCCTCTGTCCTTTTCTGGCCTTGCACTCCTGCTGCTGTCTTCTCCAATTGTGCCGGATCGCTTTTCCTTTTCCTTATGTTTCGTTTTTCTCCCCCCTCTTCTCCTATCTGCTTGTCGTTTCCTGCCGACCTTTTGCTTGTTTTGGATTATTTCTTTGGACTTCTTCTATTTTGACGCCCGGGTGCTTGAGGAGGCATACTCTTGCACCCGTAGAACTGTAGTACCCGACGTCTCGAGCGAGGGGAACCTTTTATTGTCAATCCCCCTTTCGTCGCTGAACCCGATCTCGACGGACTGACGGTTCTTAAGGTGGCGTTTGTGGGGCGTATACTCACGACGCACCCCTAGGGGGCCCCGGCATGATCAGCGATAGCTTCCTGTTGGGTGTCCTGCCTCTAATTGTGGCTCCATGGTGGGTATGGGGGCACATTCGTGGATGAATTTGTCACTTTTCGTCTCTATGTCGTTGAATGTTTCCGTTGTACCCTCTCAGGCTCGTGGGGTGGGCGACCAAGCCCCCGAGTCGGCCTGTTTTGGAAGACCAGGCTCTGTAGCTCCCGCTGCGTTGGGCCCCGACCTTGCTCCTCCTTTGACCGTCCTGACTTCTTCCCCCAGCTCCCCTCCCTCCTCTGAGGTTGGGTCGAGCCTCCAGCCCCCGGTGGTGACCACTTCGTCCCCTGGTGTGGCTAAGTCTTTCGTTGTGACTACTGCGCCTTTTGACCCCTTTCTCTCTCGGGGTTCTCAACGCCGTTCGCGCCCCAACCGCACTCGCTCGATTCCTTCCCGTGCTGATGCGTATCAGGCCTTGTTTGGTCCTGCTTCATGGGCCAAATACTTTGATCTCCTCCCTCTTGATTCTGCGCCTCCTGACGATTTCTCCCTCCATCGGCATCTTGTAGATTCCGTGGATGCGTGTGTTACTTTCAACCCCACTCGTCTCGGTACACGTGTCGTTGCTGCTCCTTCTCAGGATGCGGCTTCCCGCTTGGCTGCCTTATCTTGCCTTGGCGAGATCCCTGTTCGGGTCTCCAAGAACGTTCAGATGAATTCCAGTGTTGGCACTATTCTCCTCCCACCCCATGTTGCAACCGGTGTTCGGAATCTGCAGGATTGCCACGATGATATTCGGCATATCCTTGATGCCCAAGGCCATTCTGTCCTCCAGGTTGACTCGTTTACTCGTCCCCCTCGTGGTCGTCGCCGTCAACCCCTTCGCGTTGTGAAGATCACCTTTGATGGTAGGACCCTTCCATCCTCTGTCATTCTTGCTGGTGCTAGGTGCTCTGTCCAGGAGTATATTCCTTCTCCTCGACTTTGTAATAAGTGCTGGAGGTTTGGGCATGGTGCCCTCCGCTGCTCTGGGACTGTCTCTCTCTGTCCTCTGTGTGGGAGTGAAGGTCACTCTAAGTCGGAGTGCACTTCTCCCCAAGCTCGCTGCCTCAACTGCGGTGAGGCCCATCCTACGTTCTCCCGTGCCTGTGTCCATTACAAGCTTGAGGCGGCCGTCCTTAACCTGAAGCACCGGGAGCGTTTGTCTTTTCCTGAGGCGAGGCGCCAGGTTCGCCGGCTCCCGCCTTATACTAACATCTCTTATGCTCGCGTGTTGCGATCTTCCTCTCCTCGTCCTTCCCCCCTTCCTCAGACTCTCAACCGTTTCCGGGCCTTGGACCCTGATACGCCCACTGCCCCCTCCTCTGTTCCTTTGAGTTCTTTCCCGAGGGGTCCCCCTCCTGGTCCTCTGTCTGGGGTTCCCCTTCTTTCAACCCGGTCTGTCATGTCTCCTGTGTCTTCTTCCTCGTCCCCCTCCGATCCTCCTTCCCATCCTCTTCCTCCATCTATCGGCTCTCCCCGCCGCCTGTCGGTGCAGGCGGATGTCCATCGCTCTCCTAACGGCCGTCGTGTGTGCTCTCGTTCGGCTTCTCCTGTTGAGACACTGGAATCCGTTGCCCGGTACGTAGTTGCTGGGACACCTGTCTCTTTAAGTCAGAAGCGTAAGCCTGGCTCCTCTCCTTCCTCTTCCCCGGCGGGTAAGAAGGCTTCGCTTTCTTCCTTAGCTCCTACTTCTGGCTCTGTTGCTCCTTCCCCTCCCGTTTCAGTGGTTGCGCCCCCTGTTCCTGCTATGGAGGTTTCTTTGGCCCCTGCTTCCCTTTCGGTTGCTGCTCTTGCTGGGGTGCGCTCCCCTCTTTCTACTCCCCCTCTTCCTACTGCTGTCCTTGACTGCTCCTCTCCGTTGTCTCCTCCTCTTCCTCCTCCTCCTCCGGACCCCGCCCGCCCACCTCTGATCTGTTCTCCCGTTTCCTTCCCTCCGTCTTTGCTCAGTTTACCCATGCCCCCTAACCCTGACTTTGCTGACCCTGATCCCGACCCTGATATTCTTTAACGTGCTCTGTTGCTCTTTCGCCTTTGTTTCTTCCTTGTTCTCTGTTTTTGTCCTTTCTCTTCCCGTCGTTGTCCATTCTTCAATGGAACGTTCGAGGTTATTACGCCAATTTCCTCGAACTCCAACTTCTGATTTCGCGGTTTTCGCCCCTTTGTGTCTGTCTCCAGGAGCCAATGCTTGGTGCTCGTCCTGGTCGTTTTCGTGGCTATTCCTTTCTCTCCCCCCCCCAGCCATTGCTGGGGCTTCTAATTCTTCTGCTCTCTTGATTCGTGCAGATGTTCCCTTTGTTCCTTTACTTTTTCCTTCGCCTCTCCATTGTTCTGCTGCTCGTATCTTTGTGGGGAAATGGTACACAGTTTGTTCCATTTATCTCCCCCCGAGTGTCCCGCTCTCTCTTCCTGATTTGAAACACCTCCTAGACTCCTTGCCGGAGCCTGTGCTCCTGCTGGGTGACTTCAATTGTCGTCATTCTCTTTGGGGTGACGTTCTGACGAATACCCGGGGTCGCCTCCTTGAGCCGTTTCTCCTATCTTCTTCCCTGTCTCTTCTGAATTCTGGTGAGCCCACTCATTTGGACTCTCGGACTCGCACCCTTTCTTGTCTTGATCTTTCTCTCTGCTCTTCTTCTCTTTACTTAGATTTCACGTGGCAGGTTCTTGATGACCTCCATGGAAGTGATCATTTCCCCATCCTTGTTTCCTTTTTCTCTTTTCGCCCTTCCCTCTCTTTCCCTAGGTGGCAGTTTGCTAAGGCAGACTGGACCCTATTTACCCTCAGTGCTGCTCTCTCTGACCTCTCCCTTCTGCCTCTCTCTCGCGCTCTCCTCCTTTTTCATGACACTGTCTTCAACGCTGCCCTCCGCTCTATTCCTCGCTCTTCCTCTCGGAGTCCACGGAAGTGCGTTCCCTGGTGGAATGCGGACTGTGCTCGGGCTGTCCGCTGTAAGCGTGCAGCCTGGAAGAAGCACCGCCGTAGGCAGACGACCGATTCTTTTCTTTTCTTTCGGAAAGCGAGTGCGGTGGCCCGTAGGGCCATCCGTACGGCTAAACGTGAATGTTGGGCGTCTTATGTCTCAACAATTACGTCCGAAACCCCTCTGGCCCAGATCTGGAAGCGTGTCCGCAAGATAGCGGGTAAGTTCGTTCCCGATGTTTCACCGGTCCTTCACCTCCATGATACTCTTGTGGCGGACCCGTTGCAGGTCGCTTCCGAACTGGGTTCCCACTTTTCTTCTGTTAGCTCTGGTCTTCATCTTCCCCAATCTTTCCTTCTTCGTAAACCTGTCCTTGAGTCTCGTCCTTTAGATTTCTGCACTCATCTTCAGCTTCCCTATAATGATCCCTTCTCTCTCTCTGAACTTCGTTCTGCTCTGGCCCTCTGCGGTTCTACGGCGGCGGGCTCCGATGGTATTCATTATGAGATGCTTCGCCATCTCCCTCCGAGCACGTCTCAGTATTTACTGAGTCTGTATAATCGGATCTGGGAGTCGTCGTCAGTCCCTGAGGACTGGCTCGATGCCGTTGTCCTCCCTGTTCGCAAACCGGGGTCTCTGGGGGTCTTCCCCTAAGGACTTTCGCCCTATTGCTCTCACAAGTTGTGTCTGCAAACTTTTTGAACGTATGGTTAACGTTCGTCTGATGTGGTTCCTGGAACACCATCACCTCCTCTCCCCTTCTCAATTTGGTTTCCGCAAGTGCCGCAGCACGACAGATGTCCTGGTGAACTTGGAGGTCTATATTCGTACTGCTTTTGCTGCGAAGACCTCCGTTGTTGCCGTCCTTTTTGACCTGGAAAAGGCTTACGACACCACTTGGCGTTATCATATCCTATCTCAACTTCATTCTTTTGGCCTTCGTGGTCATCTCCCTCTCTTTCTCCGCAGCTTCCTCTCTCGTCGTTCCTTTCGGGTGCGCCTTGGTACCGCTCTCTCTCCCTCTTTTCAGCAATACGAAGGTGTGCCCCAGGGTAGTGTTCTGAGCACTACTCTTTTTCTGGTTGCCCTCAATGGTCTTCTTTCCTCTCTTCCTTCTGGTGTCTTCTCCGCTCTCTATGTCGATGATCTTACCCTTTGTTGTCAGGGTGATGATTCGCCTCTCCTTCAACGCCGGCTTCAACTTGCAATTGATGCCGTGTCGTCTTGGGCCACTGATCATGGCTTCAAGTTCTCTACTTCTAAGACTTGTGCCATGACATTTATGCGGAAACGGGTTGTTCTTCGTCCCTCTTTGTCACTTTATGGTCATCCCCTTGAATACAAAGATTCCGCGAAGCTTTTGGGGTTATTCCTTGACACTCGTTTGTCTTGGTCTCCCCATATCTCTTACCTCCGTGTTGAGTGCTCTAAGGCCCTTACCCTCCTTCGGGTCTTGTCCCATACTTCTTGGGGGGCAGATAGGCGCACTCTCCTTGCTTTACATTCTTCTCTCGTCCTGTCTAAGCTCGATTATGGTTGCCCTGCTTACTCGTCTGCTTCTCCTTCTACTCTTCGCCGTCTTGATGCTTTGCACCATACTGGGTTGCGCCTCAGTTCTGGTGCCTTTCGTTCGACTCCCGTCCTTAGCTTGTATGTTGACACTGGCTTCCTGTCTCTCCAGGACCGCCGTGATCGCTACTGTCTTCGCTATCTTGCGCGGTCCTTGCAACATCCTTCCTCTCGCCTCTGTCGTGCTTTAACTTTTACCCCTCCTGCGGTTCCTGTTCCTCTTCACCACCTCCCTCTTTCTGTCCGGTTATCTCGCCTGCAGGATTCTCTTTCCGTTCGTATTTCTGATGTTTCTCCTCGTGTTGTTCCTTCTTTGCCCCCGTGGAGGGTCCCTCTTCCGCGGTTTTGTACTTCCTTGACCCGTATCACTAAAGCTTTTACCCCTCCTACGGTTCTAAAACGCCTTTTCCTCGAGCACTTTTCTTCTCACTCCCGCTCCGTTTCTGTCTTCACCGATGGGTCTAAGTCAGCGGACGGTGTTGGCTACTCTGTTGTTTTTCCTGATCGCACTTATATGTGTCGCTTGCCTCCGGAGACTAGCATCTTTACAGCGGAACTTTATGCTATTCTCTATGCTCTTCGTCTCCTACTTTCTCGTTGTCAGTCTTCCTTTGTAGTTGTTGTTGACTCTCGTAGTGCCCTCATGGCTCTCGGGTCCTTTAATCCAGTTCATCCAGTGGTTGTCGAGATCCAGCATTGGCTGTTTCTCGTTCATAGTAAATTTAAGTCGGTTGAGTTTTGTTGGGTTCCCAGCCATATTGGTGTGTCTTTAAATGAGCGTGCGGATGCTGCCGCCAAGGAAGCTGTCCGCTCTTGTCCCATCTCTCGTAAGGGCATTCCGTATTCCGACTTTTACCCGGTTATCCATTCCTCAGTCCTTACCCGTTGGCAGGCTTCTTGGTTGTCTGTTACTGGTAACAAGCTACGTACTCTTAAATGTTGTGTTTCCTCGTGGCAGTCCTCCTTCCACCGTAACCGGCGGTGGGAAACAGCTCTGGCGAGGTTGCGTATTGGCCATACTCACTTAACCCATGGTCACTTGATGGAGCGCCGCCCTGCTCCTTATTGTCCTAGTTGCATTGTCCCTCTTACGGTCGTGCATGTCCTTCTTGAATGTCCTGACTTCCAGGACGAGCGTATGTCTTGCTTTCCGACCGCCCCTCGCGGTCACCTGTACCTCGATAGAATTCTTGGTGACTCGGATACTTTTGATATCGTTCGCCTTATGCGTTTTTGTTCTCGTATTGGCATCCTTGGTGATATTTAGCGCCCTCTGATTATTTTGCGTATTTGATGGTGCTACATAGCCTTCCCGGTTTGGTGCCTTCTTTTGATAATTACTTACTTACTTACAAATACACAACTGAATAGAACTTACGCATCTCCGATTTTATATCTACATTTGAGAGAGGTGGATGGGATGAGGTGGCATTAATAGGGTATTAATTTCATCAACACAAGACAGAACAAGAGGTGGTATTAATAGGGTATTAATTTCATCAACACAAGACAGAAAAAACAGTTACAGACAGACAGTTACAGACAAAAATCAGAGGATACAAATGACGATTTACTATAAAACCAGAAAAACGGCCAGCCTACTCATGAGAAACTCTCCAGACACAAAACAGAACGCTTTAAAAGAGACTAACGTCGTCTATGCCTTCAAATGCCCTCTTGGGGACTGTAAGCTCCAAAAAACCCAGTATATAGGCAAGACAACAACATCTCTTTCTAGGCGTTTAACGATGCATAAGCAACAGGGCTCCATTAAGGAACATATAACCTCTTCCCACAACCAAACCATCGCCAGAGAAATCCTCGTAAACAACACAGAAATCATCGATAGATACAGCAATAGCAGGCGGCTTGACGTTTGCGAAGCACTACACATCAAGAAGTCAACACCAGCAATCAACAGCCAATTAATGCACAACTATATTCTACCCACCTCAAAACTCCGCTCCAATATAGAAGCATCAAGAAATATGGACCAATAGGCTTTCTACAATCACTTCTATTCAATACCCATTGTTTCGTGTTCTGTCTTGTGTTGATGAAATTAATACCCTATTAATACCACCTCTTGTTCTGTCTTGTGTTGATGAAATTAGTACCCTATTAATGCCACCTCACCCCATCCACCTCTCTCAAATGTAGATATAAAATCGGAGATGCGTAAGTTCTATTCAGTTGTGTATTTGTAAACTAAAGTCTTTGAAAATGTAATAAGTTTTACGAAACGCGCCCGTGTCGCGTCAGACTAGAAATAAAAATGAATTTTGGAGAAGTGATTTTTGATTTTCCTCCAACAGTGAAGCGTAATGTACGAAAGATTGAGAAAATTCGTGTTACAATTATTAATCTTACTTTTTCGGTCATATTTAATAATATATATATATATATATATATATATATATATATATATATATATATATTATTAAATATGACCGAAAAAGTAAGATTAATAATTCTAACACGAATTTTCTCAATCTTTCGTACATTACGCTTCACTGTTGGAGGTAAATCAAAAATCACTTCTCCAAAATTCATTTTTATTTCTAGTCTGACGCGACACGGGCGCGTTTCGTAAAACTTATTACATTTTCAAAGACTTCACAAATACACAACTGATTAGAACTTGCGTTTCCCTGATTTTATATCTACATTTGAGTGAGGTGGGAAGGGTGATGTGGCATTAACAGAAGACAGAACACTAGGGGATATTAATAGGGTATTAAAAGTATCAACACAAGACAGAACAGAAACAATGGGTATTGAATAGAAGTGTTTGTAGAAAGCCTATTGGTCCATATTTCTTGATGCTTCTATATTGGAGCGGAGTCTTGAGGTGGGTAGAATATAGTTGTGCAATAATTGGCTGTTGATTGCTGGTGTTGACTTCTTGATGTGTAGTGCCTCGCAAACGTCAAGCCGCCTGCTATCGCTGTATCTATCGATGATTTTTGTGTTGTTTACTAGGATTTCTCTGGCGATGGTTTGGTTATGGAAAGAGATTATATGTTCCTTAATGGAGCCCTGTTGCTTATGCATCGTTAAACGCCTAGAAAGAGATGTTGTTGTCTTGCCTATATACTGGGTTTTTTGGAGCTTAAAGTCCCCAAGTGGGCATTTGAAGGCATAGACGACGTTAGTCTCTTTTAAAGCGTTCTGTTTTGTGTCTGGAGAGTTTCTCATGAGTAGGCTGGCCGTTTTTCTGGTTTTATAGTAAATCGTCAGTTGTATCCTCTGATTTTTGTCTGTAGGGATAACGTTTCTATTAACAATATCTTTCAGGACCCTTTCCTCCGTTTTATGAGCTGTGGAAAAGAAGTTCCTGTAAAATAGTCTAATAGGGGGTATAGGTGTTGTGTTAGTTGTCTCTTCGGAGGTTGCATGGCTTTTCACTTTCCTTCTTATGATGTCTTTGATGAAACCATTGGAGAAGCCGTTATTGACTAAGACCTGCCTTACCCTACAGAGTTCTTCGTCGACTTGCTTCCATTCTGAGCTGTGGCTGAGAGCACGGTCGACGTATGCGTTAACAACACTCCTCTTGTACCTGTCAGGGCAGTCACTGTTGGCATTTAGGCACATTCCTATGTTTGTTTCCTTTGTGTAGACTGCAGTGTGGAAACCTCCGCCCTTTTCCATGACTGTTACATCTAGAAAAGGCAGCTTCCCATCCTTTTCCGTCTCGTAAGTGAAACGCAGCACGGAACTCTGCTCAAATGCCTCCTTCAGCTCCTGCAGATGTCTGACATCAGGTACCTGTGTAAAAATGTCGTCAACATACCTGCAGTATATGGCCGGTTTCAAGTTCATGTCGACTAAGACTTTTTGCTCGATGGTACCCATGTAGAAGTTTGCAAACAGGACACCTAGGGGAGAACCCATGGCGACCCCATCTACTTGCTTATACATGTGCCCATCCGGGCTCAAGAAGGGTGCCTCTTTAGTACAAGCTTGGAGTAGTTTCCTCAGAATACTTTCTGGCATGTCAAGAGGAGTACAGGCTGGATCACGATACACTCTGTCGGCTATCATTCCGATTGTCTCGTCCACAGGTACGTTGGTAAACAGTGATTCTACGTCCAACGAGGCTCTTATCCCTGTGGCCCGTGCGCCCCGCAGTAAGTCCACAAATTCCTTTGGAGACTTCAGGCTGAAGGCGCAAGGAACATAAGGAGTCAGCAGGCCGTTGAGTCGCTTCGCCAGTCTGTACGTGGGTGTGGGTATCTGGCTAATGATTGGCCGAAGTGGGTTTCCAGGCTTGTGCGTCTTGACATTTCCATACGCATATCCAGGTTTATATTCCCCAATGATCTTTGGCAGGTGGAGTCCGGATTTCTTGGCGTTCACAGTTTCGATCAGTTTGTTGACCTTTGCTTTTAATTCGGCTGTAGTGTCCTTCGTTACCCTTTGGAACTTAGTTTGGTCAGAGAGTATGATGTTCATTTTCGCCAGATATTCGTCTTTTTTAAGAATGACATATATTGGCGACTTGTCACCTCTCCTGACAACTATCTCCTTGTTCTCACGAAGGCTTTTAGCTGCCGCTTTAAGCTCGGGGGACAGTATGGTGCTTCTGTAGTTGCCTCGATTCTTTCCTCCTTCTGCAATAAGTTCTGCTTGTAAGGTATCTTTGGTAGTGACCTTCTTTTGTGTCTCGAGGTCGAATATGTCGTCCAACAGAATTTCCAACTCTACTTTCCGGGCCATTTCACTCGGTCTGGACATAACATGACAGTTTATGCCCAGATTTAGGAGAGTGACTTGGTCCTCAGTGAGGTTAATTCCTGCAAGGTTCAGGAAGCCATCTCTTGGTCGTGGAATTGCCATAGGTCCTCCATATAATGTTGTTAGTTTCTTGATAATCCTTGTTTCAGTGCTGAGGTGATGTTGGTCTGTGAGGATGTCGAGGTGTTGTTCAATGCGGGTACGGATACTATGGTCGATGTTGCTATTTCTCCACTCGTTTGTAGCATGAAGTAGTTGCGTTTTGTTGTCTTTGATTTCATTCTCTGCCTTGTATATCTGATCACGAATCAGATCCTGGCGATATTTTATCGTGAAGGCTTGATTCCTTGCTGCTGGGTCGTGCACTTTAACATTAGTATATTTTGGTAGCAGTCTTTCCTGTAGACATATATTATTAAATATGACCGAAAAAGTAAGATTAATAATTCTAACACGAATTTTCTCAATCTTTCGTACATTACGCTTCACTGTTGGAGGTAAATCAAAAATCACTTCTCCAAAATTCATTTTTATTTCTAGTCTGACGCGACACGGGCGCGTTTCGTAAAACTTATTACATTTTCAAAGACTTCACAAATACACAACTGATTAGAACTTGCGTTTCCCTGATTTTATATCTACATTTGAGTGAGGTGGGAAGGGTGATGTGGCATTAACACAAGACAGAACACTAGGGGATATTAATAGGGTATTAAAAGTATCAACACAAGACAGAACAGAAACAATGGGTATTGAATAGAAGTGTTTGTAGAAAGCCTATTGGTCCATATTTCTTGATGCTTCTATATTGGAGCGGAGTCTTGAGGTGGGTAGAATATAGTTGTGCAATAATTGGCTGTTGATTGCTGGTGTTGACTTCTTGATGTGTAGTGCCTCGCAAACGTCAAGCCGCCTGCTATCGCTGTATCTATCGATGATTTCTGTGTTGTTTACTAGGATTTCTCTGGCGATGGTTTGGTTATGGGAAGAGATTATATGTTCCTTAATGGAGCCCTGTTGCTTATGCATCGTTAAACGCCTAGAAAGAGATGTTGTTGTCTTGCCTATATACTGGGTTTTTTGGAGCTTACAGTCCGCAAGTGGGCATTTGAAGGCATAGACGACGTTAGTCTCTTTTAAAGCGTTCTGTTTTGTGTCTGGAGAGTTTCTCATGAGTAGGCTGGCCGTTTTTCTGGTTTTATAGTAAATCGTCAGTTGTATCCTCTGATTTTTGTCTGTAGGGATAACGTTTCTATTAACAATATCTTTCAGGACCCTTTCCTCCGTTTTATGAGCTGTGGAAAAGAAGTTCCTGTAAAATAGTCTAATAGGGGGTATAGGTGTTGTGTTAGTTGTCTCTTCGGAGGTTGCATGGCTTTTCACTTTCCTTCTTATGATGTCTTCGATGAAACCATTGGAGAAGCCGTTATTGACTAAGACCTGCCTTACCCTACAGAGTTCTTCGTCGACTTGCTTCCATTCTGAGCTGTGGCTGAGAGCACGGTCGACGTATGCGTTAACAACACTCCTCTTGTACCTGTCAGGGCAGTCACTGTTGGCATTTAGGCACATTCCTATGTTTGTTTCCTTTGTGTAGACTGCAGTGTGGAAACCTCCGCCCTTTTCCATGACTGTTACATCTAGAAAAGGCAGCTTCCCATCCTTTTCCGTCTCGTAAGTGAAACGCAGCACGGAACTCTGCTCAAATGCCCCCTTCAGCTCCTGCAGATGTCTGACATCAGGTACCTGTGTAAAAATGTCGTCAACATACCTGCAGTATATGGCCGGTTTCAAGTTCATGTCGACTAAGACTTTTTGCTCGATGGTACCCATGTAGAAGTTTGCAAACAGGACACCTAGGGGAGAACCCATGGCGACCCCATCTACTTGCTTATACATGTGCCCATCCGGGCTCAAGAAGGGTGCCTCTTTAGTACAAGCTTGGAGTAGTTTCCTCAGAATACTTTCTGGCATGTCAAGAGGAGTACAGGCTGGATCACGATACACTCTGTCGGCTATCATTCCGATTGTCTCGTCCACAGGTACGTTGGTAAACAGTGATTCTACGTCCAACGAGGCTCTTATCCCTGTGGCCCGTGCGCCCCGCAGTAAGTCCACAAATTCCTTTGGAGACTTCAGGCTGAAGGCGCAAGGAACATAAGGAGTCAGCAGGCCGTTGAGTCGCTTCGCCAGTCTGTACGTGGGTGTGGGTATCTGGCTAATGATTGGCCGAAGTGGGTTTCCAGGCTTGTGCGTCTTGACATTTCCATACGCATATCCAGGTTTATATTCCCCAATGATCTTTGGCAGGTGGAGTCCGGATTTCTTGGCGTTCACAGTTTCGATCAGTTTGTTGACCTTTGCTTTTAATTCGGCTGTAGTGTCCTTCGTTACCCTTTGGAACTTAGTTTGGTCAGAGAGTATGATGTTCATTTTCGCCAGATATTCGTCTTTTTTAAGAATGACATATATTGGCGACTTGTCACCTCTCCTGACAACTATCTCCTTGTTCTCACGAAGGCTTTTAGCTGCCGCTTTAAGCTCGGGGGACAGTATGGTGCTTCTGTAGTTGCCTCGATTCTTTCCTCCTTCTGCAATAAGTTCTGCTTGTAAGGTATCTTTGGTAGTGACCTTCTTTTGTGTCTCGAGGTCGAATATGTCGTCCAACAGAATTTCCAACTCTACTTTCCGGGCCATTTCACTCGGTCTGGACATAACATGACAGTTTATGCCCAGATTTAGGAGAGTGACTTGGTCCTCAGTGAGGTTAATTCCTGCAAGGTTCAGGAAGCCATCTCTTGGTCGTGGAATTGCCATAGGTCCTCCATATAATGTTGTTAGTTTCTTGATAATCCTTGTTTCAGTGCTGAGGTGATGTTGGTCTGTGAGGATGTCGAGGTGTTGTTCAATGCGGGTACGGATACTATGGTCGATGTTGCTATTTCTCCACTCGTTTGTAGCATGAAGTAGTTGCGTTTTGTTGTCTTTGATTTCATTCTCTGCCTTGTATATCTGATCACGAATCAGATCCTGGCGATATTTTATCGTGAAGGCTTGATTCCTTGCTGCTGGGTCGTGCACTTTAACATTAGTATATTTTGGTAGCAGTCTTTCCTGTAGACATATATTATTAAATATGACCGAAAAAGTAAGATTAATAATTCTAACACGAATTTTCTCAATCTTTCGTACATTACGCTTCACTGTTGGAGGTAAATCAAAAATCACTTCTCCAAAATTCATTTTTATTTCTAGTCTGACGCGACACGGGCGCGTTTCGTAAAACTTATTACATTTTCAAAGACTTCACAAATACACAACTGATTAGAACTTGCGTTTCCCTGATTTTATATCTACATTTGAGTGAGGTGGGAAGGGTGATGTGGCATTAACACAAGACAGAACACTAGGGGATATTAATAGGGTATTAAAAGTATCAACACAAGACAGAACAGAAACAATGGGTATTGAATAGAAGTGTTTGTAGAAAGCCTATTGGTCCATATTTCTTGATGCTTCTATATTGGAGCGGAGTCTTGAGGTGGGTAGAATATAGTTGTGCAATAATTGGCTGTTGATTGCTGGTGTTGACTTCTTGATGTGTAGTGCCTCGCAAACGTCAAGCCGCCTGCTATCGCTGTATCTATCGATGATTTCTGTGTTGTTTACTAGGATTTCTCTGGCGATGGTTTGGTTATGGGAAGAGATTATATGTTCCTTAATGGAGCCCTGTTGCTTATGCATCGTTAAACGCCTAGAAAGAGATGTTGTTGTCTTGCCTATATACTGGGTTTTTTGGAGCTTACAGTCCGCAAGTGGGCATTTGAAGGCATAGACGACGTTAGTCTCTTTTAAAGCGTTCTGTTTTGTGTCTGGAGAGTTTCTCATGAGTAGGCTGGCCGTTTTTCTGGTTTTATAGTAAATCGTCAGTTGTATCCTCTGATTTTTGTCTGTAGGGATAACGTTTCTATTAACAATATCTTTCAGGACCCTTTCCTCCGTTTTATGAGCTGTGGAAAAGAAGTTCCTGTAAAATAGTCTAATAGGGGGTATAGGTGTTGTGTTAGTTGTCTCTTCGGAGGTTGCATGGCTTTTCACTTTCCTTCTTATGATGTCTTCGATGAAACCATTGGAGAAGCCGTTATTGACTAAGACCTGCCTTACCCTACAGAGTTCTTCGTCGACTTGCTTCCATTCTGAGCTGTGGCTGAGAGCACGGTCGACGTATGCGTTAACAACACTCCTCTTGTACCTGTCAGGGCAGTCACTGTTGGCATTTAGGCACATTCCTATGTTTGTTTCCTTTGTGTAGACTGCAGTGTGGAAACCTCCGCCCTTTTCCATGACTGTTACATCTAGAAAAGGCAGCTTCCCATCCTTTTCCGTCTCGTAAGTGAAACGCAGCACGGAACTCTGCTCAAATGCCTCCTTCAGCTCCTGCAGATGTCTGACATCAGGTACCTGTGTAAAAATGTCGTCAACATACCTGCAGTATATGGCCGGTTTCAAGTTCATGTCGACTAAGACTTTTTGCTCGATGGTACCCATGTAGAAGTTTGCAAACAGGACACCTAGGGGAGAACCCATGGCGACCCCATCTACTTGCTTATACATGTGCCCATCCGGGCTCAAGAAGGGTGCCTCTTTAGTACAAGCTTGGAGTAGTTTCCTCAGAATACTTTCTGGCATGTCAAGAGGAGTACAGGCTGGATCACGATACACTCTGTCGGCTATCATTCCGATTGTCTCGTCCACAGGTACGTTGGTAAACAGTGATTCTACGTCCAACGAGGCTCTTATCCCTGTGGCCCGTGCGCCCCGCAGTAAGTCCACAAATTCCTTTGGAGACTTCAGGCTGAAGGCGCAAGGAACATAAGGAGTCAGCAGGCCGTTGAGTCGCTTCGCCAGTCTGTACGTGGGTGTGGGTATCTGGCTAATGATTGGCCGAAGTGGGTTTCCAGGCTTGTGCGTCTTGACATTTCCATACGCATATCCAGGTTTATATTCCCCAATGATCTTTGGCAGGTGGAGTCCGGATTTCTTGGCGTTCACAGTTTCGATCAGTTTGTTGACCTTTGCTTTTAATTCAGCTGTAGTGTCCTTCGTTACCCTTTGGAACTTAGTTTGGTCAGAGAGTATGATGTTCATTTTCGCCAGATATTCGTCTTTTTTAAGAATGACATATATTGGCGACTTGTCACCTCTCCTGACAACTATCTCCTTGTTCTCACGAAGGCTTTTAGCTGCCGCTTTAAGCTCGGGGGACAGTATGGTGCTTCTGTAGTTGCCTCGATTCTTTCCTCCTTCTGCAATAAGTTCTGCTTGTAAGGTATCTTTGGTAGTGACCTTCTTTTGTGTCTCGAGGTCGAATATGTCGTCCAACAGAATTTCCAACTCTACTTTCCGGGCCATTTCACTCGGTCTGGACATAACATGACAGTTTATGCCCAGATTTAGGAGAGTGACTTGGTCCTCAGTGAGGTTAATTCCTGCAAGGTTCAGGAAGCCATCTCTTGGTCGTGGAATTGCCATAGGTCCTCCATATAATGTTGTTAGTTTCTTGATAATCCTTGTTTCAGTGCTGAGGTGATGTTGGTCTGTGAGGATGTCGAGGTGTTGTTCAATGCGGGTACGGATACTATGGTCGATGTTGCTATTTCTCCACTCGTTTGTAGCATGAAGTAGTTGCGTTTTGTTGTCTTTGATTTCATTCTCTGCCTTGTATATCTGATCACGAATCAGATCCTGGCGATATTTTATCGTGAAGGCTTGATTCCTTGCTGCTGGGTCGTGCACTTTAACATTAGTATATTTTGGTAGCAGTCTTTCCTGTAGACATATATTATTAAATATGACCGAAAAAGTAAGATTAATAATTCTAACACGAATTTTCTCAATCTTTCGTACATTACGCTTCACTGTTGGAGGTAAATCAAAAATCACTTCTCCAAAATTCATTTTTATTTCTAGTCTGACGCGACACGGGCGCGTTTCGTAAAACTTATTACATTTTCAAAGACTTCACAAATACACAACTGATTAGAACTTGCGTTTCCCTGATTTTATATCTACATTTGAGTGAGGTGGGAAGGGTGATGTGGCATTAACACAAGACAGAACACTAGGGGATATTAATAGGGTATTAAAAGTATCAACACAAGACAGAACAGAAACAATGGGTATTGAATAGAAGTGTTTGTAGAAAGCCTATTGGTCCATATTTCTTGATGCTTCTATATTGGAGCGGAGTCTTGAGGTGGGTAGAATATAGTTGTGCAATAATTGGCTGTTGATTGCTGGTGTTGACTTCTTGATGTGTAGTGCCTCGCAAACGTCAAGCCGCCTGCTATCGCTGTATCTATCGATGATTTCTGTGTTGTTTACTAGGATTTCTCTGGCGATGGTTTGGTTATGGGAAGAGATTATATGTTCCTTAATGGAGCCCTGTTGCTTATGCATCGTTAAACGCCTAGAAAGAGATGTTGTTGTCTTGCCTATATACTGGGTTTTTTGGAGCTTACAGTCCCCAAGTGGGCATTTGAAGGCATAGACGACGTTAGTCTCTTTTAAAGCGTTCTGTTTTGTGTCTGGAGAGTTTCTCATGAGTAGGCTGGCCGTTTTTCTGGTTTTATAGTAAATCGTCAGTTGTATCCTCTGATTTTTGTCTGTAGGGATAACGTTTCTATTAACAATATCTTTCAGGACCCTTTCCTCCGTTTTATGAGCTGTGGAAAAGAAGTTCCTGTAAAATAGTCTAATAGGGGGTATAGGTGTTGTGTTAGTTGTCTCTTCGGAGGTTGCATGGCTTTTCACTTTCCTTCTTATGATATCTTCGATGAAACCATTGGAGAAGCCGTTATTGACTAAGACCTGCCTTACCCTACAGAGTTCTTCGTCGACTTGCTTCCATTCTGAGCTGTGGCTGAGAGCACGGTCGACGTATGCGTTAACAACACTCCTCTTGTACCTGTCAGGGCAGTCACTGTTGGCATTTAGGCACATTCCTATGTTTGTTTCCTTTATGTAGACTGCAGTGTGGAAACCTCCGCCCTTTTCCATGACTGTTACATCTAGAAAAGGCAGCTTCCCATCCTTTTCCGTCTCGTAAGTGAAACGCAGCACGGAACTCTGCTCAAATGCCAAAGATACCTTACAAGCAGAACTTATTGCAGAAGGAGGAAAGAATCGAGGCAACTACAGAAGCACCATACTGTCCCCCGAGCTTAAAGCGGCAGCTAAAAGCCTTCGTGAGAACAAGGAGATAGTTGTCAGGAGAGGTGACAAGTCGCCAATATATGTCATTCTTAAAAAAGACGAATATCTGGCGAAAATGAACATCATACTCTCTGACCAAACTAAGTTCCAAAGGGTAACGAAGGACACTACAGCCGAATTAAAAGCAAAGGTCAACAAACTGATCGAAACTGTGAACGCCAAGAAATCCGGACTCCACCTGCCAAAGATCATTGGGGAATATAAACCTGGATATGCGTATGGAAATGTCAAGACGCACAAGCCTGGAAACCCACTTCGGCCAATCATTAGCCAGATACCCACACCCACGTACAGACTGGCGAAGCGACTCAACGGCCTGCTGACTCCTTATGTTCCTTGCGCCTTCAGCCTGAAGTCTCCAAAGGAATTTGTGGACTTACTGCGGGGCGCACGGGCCACAGGGATAAGAGCCTCGTTGGACGTAGAATCGCTGTTTACCAACGTACCTGTGGACGAGACAATCGGAATGATAGCCGACAGAGTGTATCGTGATCCAGCCTGTACTCCTCTTGACATGCCACAAAGTATTCTGAGGAAACTACTCCAAG
Source organism: Procambarus clarkii (assembly GCF_040958095.1). Lineage (NCBI taxonomy): Eukaryota > Metazoa > Arthropoda > Malacostraca > Decapoda > Cambaridae > Procambarus > Procambarus clarkii. Next base: position 43,339,329 of record NC_091165.1, on the reverse strand, counting down.
CTTGTACTAAAGAGGCACCCTTCTTGAGCCCGGATGGGCACATGTATAAGCAAGTAGATGGGGTCGCCATGGGTTCTCCCCTAGGTGTCCTGTTTGCAAACTTCTACATGGGTACCATCGAGCAAAAAGTCTTAGTCGACATGAACTTGAAACCGGCCATATACTGCAGGTATGTTGACGACATTTTTACACAGGTACCTGATGTCAGACATCTGCAGGAGCTGAAGGAGGCATTTGAGCAGAGTTCCGTGCTGCGTTTCACTTATGAGACGGAAAAGGATGGGAAGCTGCCTTTTCTAGATGTAACAGTCATGGAAAAGGGCGGAGGTTTCCACACTGCAGTCTACACAAAGGAAACAAACATAGGAATGTGCCTAAATGCCAACAGTGACTGCCCTGACAGGTACAAGAGGAGTGTTGTTAACGCATACGTCGACCGTGCTCTCAGCCACAGCTCAGAATGGAAGCAAGTCGACGAAGAACTCTGTAGGGTAAGGCAGGTCTTAGTCAATAACGGCTTCTCCAATGGTTTCATCGAAGACATCATAAGAAGGAAAGTGAAAAGCCATGCAACCTCCGAAGAGACAACTAACACAACACCTATACCCCCTATTAGACTATTTTACAGGAACTTCTTTTCCACAGCTCATAAAACGGAGGAAAGGGTCCTGAAAGATATTGTTAATAGAAACGTTATCCCTACAGACAAAAATCAGAGGATACAACTGACGATTTACTATAAAACCAGAAAAACGGCCAGCCTACTCATGAGAAACTCTCCAGACACAAAACAGAACGCTTTAAAAGAGACTAACGTCGTCTATGCCTTCAAATGCCCACTTGGGGACTGTAAGCTCCAAAAAACCCAGTATATAGGCAAGACAACAACATCTCTTTCTAGGCGTTTAACGATGCATAAGCAACAGGGCTCCATTAAGGAACATATAATCTCTTCCCATAACCAAACCATCGCCAGAGAAATCCTAGTAAACAACACAGAAATCATCGATAGATACAGCGATAGCAGGCGGCTTGACGTTTGCGAGGCACTACACATCAAGAAGTCAACACCAGCAATCAACAGCCAATTATTGCACAACTATATTCTACCCACCTCAAGACTCCGCTCCAATATAGAAGCATCAAGAAATATGGACCAATAGGCTTTCTACAAACACTTCTATTCAATACCCATTGTTTCTGTTCTGTCTTGTGTTGATACTTTTAATACCCTATTAATATCCCCTAGTGTTCTGTCTTGTGTTAATGCCACATCACCCTTCCCACCTCACTCAAATGTAGATATAAAATCAGGGAAACGCAAGTTCTAATCAGTTGTGTATTTGTGAAGTCTTTGAAAATGTAATAAGTTTTACGAAACGCGCCCGTGTCGCGTCAGACTAGAAATAAAAATGAATTTTGGAGAAGTGATTTTTGATTTACCTCCAACAGTGAAGCGTAATGTACGAAAGATTGAGAAAATTCGTGTTAGAATTATTAATCTTACTTTTTCGGTCATATTTAATAATATATGTCTACAGGAAAGACTGCTACCAAAATATACTAATATATATATATATATATATATATATATATATATATATATATATATATATATATATATATATATATCATTAAATATGACCGAAAAAGTAAGATTAATAATTCTAACACGAATTTTCTCAATCTTTCGTACATTACGCTTCACTGTTGGAGGTAAATCAAAAATCACTTCTCCAAAATTCATTTTTTATGTCATTCTTAAAAAAGACGAATATCTGGCGAAAATGAACATCATACTCTCTGACCAAACTAAGTTCCAAAGGGTAACGAAGGACACTACAGCCGAATTAAAAGCAAAGGTCAACAAACTGATCGAAACTGTGAACGCCAAGAAATCCGGACTCTACCTGCCAAAGATCATTGGGGAATATAAACCTGGATATGCGTATGGAAATGTCAAGACGCACAAGCCTGGAAACCCACTTCGGCCAATCATTAGCCAGATACCCACACCCACGTACAGACTGGCGAAGCGACTCAACGGCCTGCTGACTCCTTATGTTCCTTGCGCCTTCAGCCTGAAGTCTCCAAAGGAATTTGTGGACTTACTGCGGGGCACATGGGCCACAGGGATAAGAGCCTCGTTGGACGTAGAATCGCTGTTTACCAACGTACCTGTGGACGAGACAATCGGAATGATAGCCGACAGAGTGTATCGTGATCCAGCCTGTACTCCTCTTGACATGCCAGAAAGTATTCTGAGGAAACTACTCCAAGCTTGTACTAAAGAGGCACCCTTCTTCAGCCCGGATGGGCACATGTATAAGCAAGTAGATGGGGTCGCCATGGGTTCTCCCCTAGGTGTCCTGTTTGCAAACTTCTACATGGGTACCATCGAGCAAAAAGTCTTAGTCGACATGAACTTGAAACCGGCCATATACTGCAGGTATGTTGACGACATTTTTACACAGGTACCTGATGTCAGACATCTGCAGGAGCTGAAGGAGGCATTTGAGCAGAGTTCCGTGCTGCGTTTCACTTACGAGACGGAAAAGGATGGGAAGCTGCCTTTTCTAGATGTAACAGTCATGGAAAAGGGCGGAGGTTTCCACACTGCAGTCTACACTAAGGAAACAAACATAGGAATGTGCCTAAATGCCAACAGCGACTGCCCTGACAGGTACAAGAGGAGTGTTGTTAACGCATACGTCGACCGTGCTCTCAGCCACAGCTCAGAATGGAAGCAAGTCGACGAAGAACTCTGTAGGGTAAGGCAGGTCCTAGTCAATAACGGCTTCTCCAATGGTTTCATCGAAGACATCATAAGAAGGAAAGTGAAAAGCCATGCAACCTCTGAAGAGACAACTAACACAACACCTATACCCCCTATTAGACTATTTTACAGGAACTTCTTTTCCACAGCTCATAAAACGGAGGAAAGGGTCCTGAAAGATATTGTTAATAGAAACGTTATCCCTACAGACAAAAATCAGAGGATACAACTGACGATTTACTATAAAACCAGAAAAACGGCCAGCCTACTCATGAGAAACTCTCCAGACACAAAACAGAACGCTTTAAAAGAGACTAACGTCGTCTATGCCTTCAAATGCCCACTTGGGGACTGTAAGCTCCAAAAAACCCAGTATATAGGCAAGACAACAACATCTCTTTCTAGGCGTTTAACGATGCATAAGCAACAGGGCTCCATTAAGGAACATATAATCTCTTCCCATAACCAAACCATCGCCAGAGAAATCCTAGTAAACAACACAGAAATCATCGATAGATACAGCGATAGCAGGCGGCTTGACGTTTGCGAGGCACTACACATCAAGAAGTCAACACCAGCAATCAACAGCCAATTATTGCACAACTATTTTCTACCCACCTCAAGACTCCGCTCCAATATAGAAGCATCAAGAAATATGGACCAATAGGCTTTCTACAAACACTTCTGTTCAATACCCATTGTTTCTGTTCTGTCTTGTGTTGATACTTTTAATACCCTATTAATATCCCCTCTTGTTCTGTCTTGTGTTAATGCCACATCACCCCTCCCACCTCACTCAAATGTAGATATAAAATCAGAGATACGTAAGTTCTAATCAGTTGTGTATTTGTAAAGTCTTTGAAAATGTAATAAGTTTTACGAAACGCGCCCGTGTCGCGTCAGACTAGAAATAAAAATGAATTTTGGAGAAGTGATTTTTTATTTACCTCCAACAGTGAAGCGTAATGTACGAAAGATTGAGAAAATTCGTGTTAGAATTATTAATCTTACTTTTTCGGTCATATTTAATAATATATGTCTACAGGAAAGACTGCTACCAAAATATACTAATATATATATATATATATATATATATATATATATATATATATATATATATATATATATATATATATATATATATATATATATATATATATATATATATATATATATATATATATATATATATATATATATATATATATATATATATATATATATATAGGTCACCGAGCCTAGCCTGCACAGGGTGCTGTGTGAATATTCTAGGAAGGTGCAAGAGTGGACGGGAAGTGCCTAGAGTGGACCATCTCAACAAAATCGGATCAAACAGGTGAATTTACAGTGTGGAATAATAGGTCAGCGAGGGCCACGCCGGCGCCCTGTAGGCCTCCCACAGTGAAGGTGTTGGGGTGGGGGGTGGGGACGGAGTGTTGTTGTGCGGTCAGACGAGGGGGGGTCAGTCATGTGCCACCCAGTGATTATAGAAATATATATGGAAAAGAAAAACAGAAATTAGCAATCATGTTCAGTGTTAATGGAGCTCACAGTGTGTTAGACTACAAATGTATGATTCATTCACCATTGTGCAGTGATATACAAGGAAATTGTACCAGTGTTTAAGTGTCACCCAGACCCCCTCTCCCCTCAAGGCGAGCGGTGCCTGGTCAACCCCCACCCCCTCCCCGCCCGCCGGCCTCACCACACCACTGTACCACCTGCCATCCCACCCCACCCATCCTGCGTCTGGGCGTCTCCCACCCACACTGCGTCTGGGCATCTCCCACCCACCTATTCACCGCCCACACAGTGCCTGTTGCAGGGATGTGCTACCCTCCATGCACCCAGATATGGCTCAGGTCACAGCAAGCATTCAGGTTCCTCCCAAAAGGGAGGGAGACACAAGTACCCACATGAGTGGTGAGTGCGAGGGACAGCTAACCACCCTTGCTGCCACCACCCGTGTCCACGTAAGTGTTCAAGAGAGAACTGGATAAGCACCTCCAAAGAATACTTGATCAACCAGGCTGTGACTCATACGTCAGGCTGCGAGCAGCCACGTCCAACAGCCTGGTTGATCAGTCCGGCAACCAGGAGGCCTGGTCGACGACCGGGTCGCGGGGAAGCTAAGCCCCGGAAGCACCTCAAGGTAACCTCAAGGTAACCACCCTCCCTCGCCACGCCTATGTCACAGCCCGCCCGGGGGACGGAGGGGACTCCCCCAACTAACCAGGAACCCCTCAGCCAAGAACACGGTCCTGGGAACAATGCACCCAGAGGCGCACCCATAGTGGGAGCCAGACCCAGAGGAACGTGTCGGGTTTGTAACGAGTCTCACAGCCTTAGAAACGATGGAACTCTACGTCAACACAACGGCTGTGAGGGTTCATGGATGGAACCTGTAGAGAGAGAGAAGGCCCACAGGTCTCTCCGGCACCCCCACCCAGCAAACACAAATCATCTAGAAAACGTTTGTCTATCTCTTCCCATAGGCGTGGGAATGATTTGCATTGAGAATGGTGCAGGAGAGCCTTTGAGAAACTTTTAATAAAAAAATCCAAACACAAAGGTTTTATAATAAATTGTTTTTCTCAACTTTTTTGTTCCTAATGTATTACAAATAGTTTTTACAGGTTTAAATATAAAATTTATGGTGTTTTTTTTTGTAAAATTCATTAATAAATTGTGAATGATATATATTGGCTGAGTGAAACGTTCAAAATCCATTTTGTTACAATATGATCAGAAAAAAGTAGTTTTCCAAATTTTCTAAAAATCGCTCTTTTTAACACAATTTGACTCCTTATGCATTCCACTAAACACTAATATCATGTTTAAATATATAATTTATGTATTATTCCCTAAGATAATTTATATAAATTATAAAAGTTGCTGGAAAGTGGTGTGAAAGAATCTGAAAACGTTTTGTTGTCTTATATTGGCGTGTTCTTATTAACTAGAGTGAGCGAGAGTGGGTAAGAGTGACTGAAGGTGAGTGAGAGTGCGAGAGAGTGTGTAAGTGTGAGTAAGAGTGAGTATAAGTAAGAGTGACTGAGAGTGAGTAAGAGTGACAGAGTGAGTAAGAGTGAGAGTAAGGGTGACAGAATGAGTAAGAGTGAGAGTAAAAGTGATTGAGAGTAAGGGTGAGTATGAGAGTAAGAGTGATTGAGAGTTAGAGTGAGAGTAAGAGTGATTGAGAGTTAGTGAGAGTAAGAGTGATTGAGAGTAAGAGTGATTGAGAGTAAGAGTGATTGGGAGTAAGAGTGATTGGGAGTAGGAGTAAGAGTGAGAGTAAGAGTAAGAATGAGAATAAGAGTGATTGAGAGTAAGAGTGATTGGGAGTAAGAGTAAGAATGAGAGTAGGAGTGATTGAGAGTAGGAGTGATTGGGAGTAGGAGTGATTGGGAGTAAGAGTGATTGAGAGTAAGAGTAATTGAGAGTAAGAGTATGAGAGTAAGAGTGAGAGAGTGAGTATGAATGGGTAAGGGTGACTGAGAGTGAGTAAGAGTGACAGAGTAAGAGTGATAGAGAGTAAGAGTGACAGAGAGTAAGAGTGACAGAGAGTAAGAGTGACAGAGAGTAAGAGTGACACAGAGTAAGAGTGACAGAGTAAGAGTGACAGAGTAAGAGTGACAGAGAGTAAGAGTGACAGAGAGTAAGAGTGACAGAGAGTAAGAGTGACAGAGAGTAAGAGTGACAGAGAGTAAGAGTGACAGAGAGTAAGAGTGACAGAGTAAGAGTGAGTAAGGATGACTGAGAGTAAGAGTGAGTAATAGTGCGTAAGAGTGATTGAGAGTTAGAGTGAGAGTAGGAGTGATTGAGAGTTAGTGAGAGTAAGAGTGATTGAGAATAAGAGTGATTGAGAGTAAGAGTGATTGAGAGTAAGAGTGATTGAGAGTAAGAGTGATTGGGAGTAAGAGTGATTGAGAGTAAGAGTGATTGGGAGTAAGAGTGATTGGGAGTAGGAGTAAGAATGAGAATAAGAGTGACAGAGAGTAAGAGTGACAGAGAGTAAGAGTGACAGAGTAAGAGTGACAGAGTAAGAGTGACAGAGTAAGAGTGAGTAAGGATGACTGAGAGTAAGAGTGAGTAATAGTGCGTAAGAGTGATTGAGAGTAAGAGTGAGTAATAGTGTGTAAGAGTGATTGAGAGTAAGAGTGAGTAATAGTGTATAAGAGTGATTGAGAGTGAGAGTGATTATGAGAGAGTTAAGAGTGTGAGGTGTGAGAGGGTAGCAGGCCAGCAAAGCAGGATGTGTGGTCACAGATAGGCCTAGGAGTAGGCCTCGTGATCTCTAATGTTGGTTTTTATATATATGTGGGATTTTTTGTCCTGTTTCAAATTATAATTATTTAGCAGGAATGTAATAAGATATTGCACAGTATTAATGTGACAATAATATATGCATTATTTCCTTGATAATCAAACTTGTTGTTCAAAGATAATATACAATCTTTGAAGGAAACATTTTGAGAGCGCAAGCTGGCACCACTGTTCTGGTGGTGAGAGAGACATGGTTAGTTGTGCTCAGACCTTCAGTGGTGAAGGGTGTGTCCCAGCTGGCCGCCACCCGCCACCACCAGCCGCCACCACCCACCACCAGCCGCCACCAGCCGCCACCACCCACCACCAGCCGCCATCAGCCACCAACACCCACCACCAGCCGCCACCCGCGACCACCCACCACCAGCCGCCACCTGCCACCACCCACCACCAGCCGCCACCCGCCACCACCCACCACCAGCCGCCACCCGCCACCACCCACCACCAGCCACCACCCGCCACCACCCACCACCAGCCGCCACCTGCCACCACCCACCACCAGCCGCCACCCGCCACCACCCACCACCAGCCGCCACCCGCCACCAGCCACCGCCACCCACCACCGCCACCCACCACCCGCCGCCACCACCCACCGCCACCACCCACCACCAGCCGCCACCAGCCACCGCCACCCACCAGCCGCCACCCGCCACCACCAGCCGCCACCACCCACCACCAGCCGCCACCAGCCACCACCAGCCGCCACCACCCACCACCCACCACCAGCCGCCACCCGCCACCACCCACCACCAGCCGCCACCCGCCACCACCTGTGGGAACCGACCTGTGAGATTTATATTTATTTAATTTATATGAATTTATATTTACGTTAATTTATATACTTCGATAGCAATTTGTATAATGATAAGTGGACTGTATTTCTGCAATAATCTCACAAATCGATCCTCTACACATTAGGGGGGGTTAAATTAATATATATGCAGCCAATCAAACTACAGAAATAGACTACATACTTGATGAGATTCCTTATCTTATAGTACAGCAGGTTAGTCCACCAGGTATAACTAGGGTGTAGACACCAAATTATCCTCTTTGAGGTAGCTTCCATATCACCCAGGTAACTGGTGCACAAACTCTTCCTCGTCTTGACCTGTCAAAAGGGCGCTAACTGTGAAGCCAGAATCCTATATATGACAAGCTATATCAGAGAAAACACTATACAGTACATGGAACATTAAAGACCTGGCTTAATTACCTTTAGTTTGAGGCTTCCATGTGATCTAACCGGGTCACCCTATATCCTGACATTAATGGCCATAAATGAATGATAAACGGGTTTCGGATAGACTTAACTTGAATTGTAGACATCGTGTTGGAGATGGTACCTTTGGTTTCCATAACACTACGTCCAAGTAAAATTAACAGGAGCCGTATTTGCTCCCGTGTGCCTCTGGTCTCGTATAAACAATGACTGTTTAACTCTCCATACAATTGACGTTACTGGCCGACATTGTCCAGAATGATAGGAGCCGAATTTGCTCCACACGTCTCGGAGGTGACACAACAATGGCTGCCTCCTTCCCTACTCTGACGCCTGGCCTACTTTGTCCAGATTTCAGAAAGTGATAGAAGGGTCACATTTACTCTACTTTAATATTGATAATTAAGTTAATTTATATGAGATGTTTTTATGATGGTAAAGTCCAAAGACTAATGTATTTAAGAATAATTCCCACCATAATAGGTGGTGAATTATAATAGTATGTGGTGATGATATCCCGTTTTCTATAGACGGTAATTCCACTACAAGTTACGTTTTCTATGGGTAACTTGTTGGTAATACAGTTATTATCTGTATGATTATTAAATGGTGTCGGATTTTCCGACATAATTCCCCAGGGGGCTGCTCACGGGTCGAAGTCCTATTTAGAACAGACGAACACCGATACTCCTCCTTCGAATTATTAGATTAATTTGATGTTAGTAGTTAGTAATCACACATTTGTGCGTCTGTTCGTACAGGACGGATGTCCCGTACTAGAGTTGCAGGGGTTAGAAGTCTAATGCGATTTCATTTCCCTGTCAACTCTTGAAAGGCTAATATTCAAGCCTAATTACATATTATTTAACCCAGAAGACTGAATGTGATCAAGTACTACAGTCAAGTATGATTCAGGGACTGCAGTGAGATCAGTGACATTAGATATAACTTGAAGTTTCTTCAGGTAACTGGTCACTGATATATAAACACTGAGGCCCAAGGAATACATCTTGATTAAATAATAAATGTATCAAATCAGTCATCATATTTATTGGGGTTTAATTTAGTTAATTGATTCAGAAGATTGAATAGCTCATCATTAAAGTAAAGTATGGTTCTGAGACTGCAGTGGGTTCAGTGACATTGGTCGCAGTGACTTGTAGCTATTTTAGGCTACTGTTCACTGATTTGCCACTGAGGCCTCATGAACTCATCTCCAGCTTCAAATGATGATACTAACATCAACTTCTGTTGGTATAGTCAGCTGTAATCTCCTTAGTATAATGCTACTGGAGAAATATAATCAGCTGACAAATTTAGATTTCTACTGGTATTGTTTATCTGCAGGCATAGGTCTCCTCAGGCTTGATACTGGGCCTGAGAGTAATTTACCTCCTGCAGAGTTTAACATGGTTATACCCTGATATTTAGTAGGGCTACCGATGAATTGATGGCAATAGTCTGTCCCAACAAGGAGACCGAAGTCGGTGAGGTGATCAGACTTAATATTATCTGCCAATTTTATTCCTCTATTTCTCAGGAATTTGGCTGTTGCTCTCAGACCTTGAACTTGTAGGTCTACTGGTATTTTGTCCACCACAATGGCTTGTACTCGACAGACGTACCTGCCTAAGCGTACTGATGGTTGTACCACCTGGTAGACTTGAGGTCCTGCATCTGTTACAAACCCTGAGATGTTGAATGACGTCTGGGCTACAGGCCTTAATTGTAATTCATCTGCCAACTTTTTAGTGATATATGTTCTTTGGGATCCTTGGTCAAACAACCCACGGGTATGGACCTTGGCCCTCTTATTCAGGATGGTAATTTGGGCAGTAGGCAAAGTCGTATTACCTTTAGACTTTGCCGATTGGACACTCTTTGTTGGTTGCACCTTGCAGTACTGTACTGTGGTGGGAATGCTATCTTCCACCTTGGGGTTTGGAGACGTTGTTTTGGTGTCTCTGCACAATGCTGCATGGTGTCGACCTTTGTTACACCTATTACAGGTGTGTAATTGGGTATCACAGTCGTTGATGTTATGTTTCCTGAGGCACCTCGTGCAATGTTGCAAATCTTTGAGTCGCTCAACACGGGCGTCACTATCAGGAAAATTAGCGCAGTGGTACATTGAATGTTTCTCATTGCAGAACAAACATGTTCCATAGCTTCCAGTACCCTTTGGTGTCACGTTCTTGGGTGACACAGTAACTATAGGCTTGGAGGGTCCAACTGCATATACGCCCACACTGCCACTGTTCCACTTTGGTGTTGAATTATATTGTCTAGATTGATTTGGAGTACCTTTGGTACTCTGTGGTTTACTATTATTGGTTTCTGAGGGTTTACTTGGTGGTTTTAATTTGTCATGTGTTCGTAATTGATGAACTACTGACTTTAAACCTTCAGATATTTCATTCATGGATAAGATGCTTTTATTGTAATGAGCACTCATTTGTCTCAATATGTCCCTAGGTATTTTCTCCTGGACAATTATTTTCAAGACCCACTCAGCCCCGTTTGTATCTGCTGTCAGGCTGAGGGCATTGATCAATGATTCTACCTCCAGCTTGAAGACTTGGAGTGAATCAGCTGAAGCCTCCGGTGGGGGTAAATGCAACAGCTCATGAACTAAATGTGATGTTCTTACTTCTGGATCAGCATAATTATCCTTGAGGAGTTTTACTGCCAGATCATAGCCGTCATTAGTTAATCTCAGATGGGATACTACTGTTTTAGCCTCACCTGATAATTGGCCTTGCAAATAAGAGAATTTACTACTCTTTGGTAAAGATTGTTTTGAGTCTACAAGGTCAACGAATTTGTTCCAAAATTCATCCCAATCTTCCTCATCTTTTCCTGAGAAAGTGGGTAAATTAATTGGAGGGAGTCGAGCTTCTGCTTGACTCGTATTAGATGCAACTGTTGTTGTTGTTGCTGTTGCCTTGTTCTGGGCAATTAATTTGACATAAGGCTGTAACGTGGCCTGAGTGTGATCTTCATAATTCGCAAGATCAACCATAATGTCGTCTATTTCTGTTTCTGATAAATTGGTGTTGGCAAGTTCAGCCACATATGTTGCTATTTGACATTTGATTTGCTCAAATTTACCTGCAGCTGCTTGATAATAGCTTTCCAGGTCAGCATAATCAACTTGAGATTGTTGTGACAAATCTTCACATTTCTTGATCTGTCTTGTTAAGTGGCCTTTAAGACCTGCAAGGGTTCTTTTCATTCTCCCTGCATTATCCATACTGGCTCGTTGGTGAAGCCTTGTGGGGCTTGTACTTGGGCTGCTCATAATACTGAACAAGCTCTAATGGTAGCCTAGGGTAAATTCTGAACTCACTAGGCAATAATCCTACCTCTACTAGAGGTTAGCACTTAAAATTAATACACATTATATATATACAATCATACACACACTAATGATTTGAGTGATAAACCAGTGTCACTGGAAGTACCTTTAGGTTAGCTCTTCTATATCACCCTAGGATGGTAGAGACACTAATTAATCACTCAAAGGTGTACTGATCATAAGTAAATTATTATATATACAACTCAACTCGAGTTGATAAAAATTACACCCAAAATAGGGTCTGGACCATTCATTAATGGTGTTAGGTTGTTCAATATAGTACAACTGACTATAGTAATAATGGGACTAGGATGAACGATAATAGTTCAACTAGTCATTGTTTAATATCCTACCCTGTTGTGGGTTGGCAATTAGTAAATATTATACTGTGATCACTAGTGCAATATATATTAAATAATTCTCTATCTTGGAGAAATAATATACACAATTATTGATAATAGCCTCTTAATTAGCCTCTATGAAACTTCTAATATTATCTAGAAGTATTAAATATTATTAGTGACCTCGCGAAATAAACTCCACAAAATTCGTAGATAATCTCTCGCGAAATGTAACACCACGAAATCCGTGAACAATCTCGCGAAGACACAGTCACTAATTAGGCTGGCTTCAATATTAGCGCTGTCATTTCACGAAATAACACGCCACCAAATATCTGTGGGTGTGCATGAAACCGCTGACGAAGCTGAACTCAGTTGAGGGAGGCTCCTGAGCTCCCACGAGGCTTCGCCGCTGTCTTTGACTGGCTGGCTTTGTTTAAATAACACTGCACTAGTTTATTTAATGAATCCACTGGTTAACTGGTTCATCCGGTACTAAGATGACCAAATGTGGGTTCAAAGGATCAAATAATCCGTCATCCGGTTCGAAGATGACCAAATAATGTGGGAACCGACCTGTGAGATTTATATTTATTTAATTTATATGAATTTATATTTACGTTAATTTATATACTTCGATAGCAATTTGTATAATGATAAGTGGACTGTATTTCTGCAATAATCTCACAAATCGATCCTCTACACATTAGGGGGGGTTAAATTAATATATATGCAGCCAATCAAACTACAGAAATAGACTACATACTTGATGAGATTCCTTATCTTATAGTACAGCAGGTTAGTCCACCAGGTATAACTAGGGTGTAAACACCAAATTATCCTCTTTGAGGTAGCTTCCATATCACCCAGGTAACTGGTGCACAAACTCTTCCTCGTCTTGACCTGTCAAAAGGGCGCTAACTGTGAAGCCAGAATCCTATATATGACAAGCTATATCAGAGAAAACACTATACAGTACATGGAACATTAAAGACCTGGCTTAATTACCTTTAGTTTGAGGCTTCCATGTGATCTAACCGGGTCACCCTATATCCTGACATTAATGGCCATAAATGAATGATAAACGGGTTTCGGATAGACTTAACTTGAATTGTAGACATCGTGTTGGAGATGGTACCTTTGGTTTCCATAACACTACGTCCAAGTAAAATTAACAGGAGCCGTATTTGCTCCCGTGTGCCTCTGGTCTCGTATAAACAATGACTGTTTAACTCTCCATACAATTGACGTTACTGGCCGACATTGTCCAGAATGATAGGAGCCGAATTTGCTCCACACGTCTCGGAGGTGACACAACAATGGCTGCCTCCTTCCCTACTCTGACGCCTGGCCTACTTTGTCCAGATTTCAGAAAGTGATAGAAGGGTCACATTTACTCTACTTTAATATTGATAATTAAGTTAATTTATATGAGATGTTTTTATGATGGTAAAGTCCAAAGACTAATGTATTTAAGAATAATTCCCACCATAATAGGTGGTGAATTATAATAGTATGTGGTGATGATATCCCGTTTTCTATAGACGGTAATTCCACTACAAGTTACGTTTTCTATGGGTAACTTGTTGGTAATACAGTTATTATCTGTTTGATTATTAAATGGTGTCGGATTTTCCGACACCACCCACCACCAGCCGCCACCCGCCACCACCCACCACCAGACGCCACCTGCCACCACCCACCACCAGCCGCCACCCGCCACCACCAGCCGCCACCCGCCACCAGCCACCGCCACCCACCACCGCCACCCACCACCCGCCGCCACCACCCACCGCCACCACCCACCACCAGCCGCCACCCGCCACCAGCCACCGCCACCCACCACCGCCACCCGCCGCCACCACCCACCACCACCAGCCGCCGCCGCCACCACCACCCACCACCACCGCCGCCACCACCCATCACCGCCGCCACCACCCACCACAGCCGCCGCCGCCACCACCACCACCCACCACCACCTCCGCCACCACCCATCACCGCCGCCGCCACCACCACCACCCACCACCACCGCCACCACCACCCACCACCACCGCCGCCACCACCCATCACCGCCGCCACCACCCACCACAGCCGCCGCCGCCACCACCACCACCCACCACCACCTCCGCCACCACCCATCACCGCCGCCGCCACCACCACCCACCACAGCCGCCGCCGCCACCACCACCACCCACCACAGCCGCCGCCGACACCACCGCCACCACCACCCACCACCACCACCACCCACCACCGCCGCCGCCACCACCAGCCGCCACAAGCCGCCACCGCCCGCCACCGCCCGCCACCAGCCGCCATCACCACCACCACCACCACCAGCCGCCATCACCGCCACCAGCCGCCACCAGCTGCCACCACCACCGCCCGCCACCAGCCGCCATCACCGCCACCACCAGCCGCCACCACCGCCCGCCACCAGCCGTCACCAGCTGCCACCACCACCAGCCGCCACCACCGCCCGCCATCAGCCGCCACCGCCCGTTGCCACAGTCGCCACCGCCAGCCGCCACCACCAGCCGCCATCACCGCCACCACCAGCCGCCACCACCGCCCGCCACCAGCCGTCACCAGCTGCCACCACGACCAGCCGCCACCACCGCCCGCCATCAGCCGCCACCGCCCGTTGCCACAGTCGCCACCGCCAGCCGCCACCACCAGCCGCCATCACCGCCATCACCAGCCGCCACCACCGCCCGCCACCAGCCATCACCAGCTGCCACCACCACCAGCCGCCACCACCGCCCGCCATCAGCCGCCACCGCCCGTTGCCACAGTCGCCACCGCCAGCCGCCACCACCAGCCGCCATCACCGCCACCACCAGCCGCCATCAGCTGCCACTGCCACCAGCCGTCACCACCAGCCGCCACCAGCTGCCACCGCCCGCCACCAGCCGCCACCACCAGCCGCCACCACCGCCACCACCACCTGCCACCAGCCGCCACCACCGCCCGCTATCAGCCGTCACCGCCCGTTGCCACAGTCGCCACCGCAAGCCGCCACCGCCAGCCGCCACCAGCCCCCACCACCGCCGATCGCCACCACCCACCACAGCCGCCACCACCCACCACCCGCCGCCACCACCCACCACCACCAGCCGCCGCCGCCACCACCACCCACCACCAACGCCGCCACCACCCACCACCGCCAGCCGCCACCACCCACCACCACCACCACCCACCACAGCCGCCACCACCCACCACCACCACCACCCACCACAGCCGCCACCACTCATCACAGCCGCCGCCGCCCGCCACCGCCCGCCACCACCGCCAGACACAGCCGCCAGTGTCCGCCACCGCCGCCACTGTCCGCCACCGCCGCCACTGTCCGCCACCGCCACCACTGTCCGCCACCGCCACCACTGTCCGCCACCGCCACCACTGTCCGCCCACCGCCACCACTGTCCGCCCGCCGCCACCACTGTCCGCCTGCCGCCACCACTGTCCGCCCGCCGCCACCACTGTCCGCCCGCCGCCACCACTGTCCGCCCGCCGCCACCACTGTCCGCCCGCCGCCACCACTGTCTGCCCGAAGCCACCACTGTTCGCCCGCCGCCGCCACTGTCCGCCCGCCGCCACTGTCCACTACCGCCGCCACTGTCCGCCCGCTGCCACTATCCGCCACCGCCACCACTGTCCGCCACCGCCACCACTGTCTGCCACCGCCACCAGTGTCTGCCACCGCCACCACTGTCCGCCCGCCGCCACCACTGTCCGCCCGCCGCCACCACTGTCCGCCCGCCGCCACCACTGTCCGCCCGCCGCCACCACTGTCCGCCCGCCGCCACCACTGTCCGCCCGTCGCCGCCACTGTTCGCCCGCAGCCGCCACTGTCCGCCCGCCGCCGCCACTGTCCGCCCGCCGCCACTGTCCGCCCGCCGCCACTATCCGCCACCGCCGCCACTGTCCGCCCGCCGCCACTGTCCGCCCGCCGCCACTATCCGCCACCGCCGCCACTGTCCGCCCGCCGCCACTGTCCGCCCGCTGCCACCACTGTCCGCCACCGCCACCACTGTCTGCCACCGCCACCACTGTCTGCCACCGCCACCACTGTCCGCCCGCCGCCACCACTGTCCGCCCGCCGCCACCACTGTCCGCCCGCCGCCACCACTGTCCGCCCGCCGCCACCACTGTCCGCCCGCCGCCACCACTGTCCGCCCACCGCCGCCACTGTTCGCCCGCAGCCGCCACTGTCCGCCCGCAGCCGCCACTGTCCGCCCGCCGCCGCCACTGTCCGCCCGCCGCCGCCACTGTCCGCCCGTCGCCGCCACTGTTCGCCCGCAGCCGCCACTGTCCGCCCGCAGCCGCCACTGTCCGCCCGCCGCCGCCACTGTCCGCCCGCCGCCGCCACTGTCCGCCCGCCGCCGCCACTGTCCGCCCGCCGCCGCCACTGTCCGCCCGCCGCCGCCACTGTCCGCCCGCCGCCACTGTCCACCACCGCCGCCACAGCTGCCACGGTCCGCCCGCCGCCACTATCCGCCACAGCCGCCACTATCCGCCACCGCTGTCACTGTCCGCCCGCCGCCACTGTCCGCCCGCCGCCACTGTCCGCCCGCCGCCGCCACTGTCCGCCCGCCGCCACTGTCCGCCCGCCACCACTATCCGCCACTGTCCGCCACAGCCGCCACTCTCCGCCGTACAGCCTCCCCTCTCTCCGTTAGTAAATAATTATAATTGTTAGTAAATAATAAAAGAAATATAAATTATTAGATTTTTTTTACCCTTAAATTGGTTTTAATATTTAAATTGAAAATAATAATATAATATAAAATATAATAAAAATAATATAATATAAAATATAATTTAATTTCAAGAAATTTAACTTTAAACACAAAGATGTGAAAAGGGTTCAGATTATAGGCTCAAACCTTTCATAAGAGATTCATATTGGTATATGAATGGATTATGAATGATTCAGGTTAGGATTGTAAAGTTGCCACAACATCTCAAATTAGTGTTAGATACGTAGGTTTTGGTTATAAGTTTTGGAAACCTATTTAAGTCCACACACAATATTGTATCTGATACGATAAAACAAACGTTTCCAATACTTTCAAATACTTTCCAGATATGTTGTGGCAACCTAAAATTGTTTGCTGGGCACACATCCCAGCAAACTTCATGTCATCAGATGACCTCCTGGGGGCCATCAAAGCATCCACCACCAGAACTCTTCCCCACATTCCTAAAGCAGCGCGCCCATTTGCAGCAGGGAAATATGCAGACCATCTAAGGAAAGTGAATGAACGGTCTGAAAATCTTAATGCCGTGGCCGCCATCAAAGCATGGCATAATTTGCTCCTGTTTGGCAATATTTGCTTAGGCGTACCTGCAAGAGGAGGCAAGTCACTAGCCTCATCAGTCACTAGGGCAATAAATAATTTCCCCAGAGCTGACAACTTGATCCCCATCCTTCCTCAACGCAAAAACCGTCGTGGCAGACCGAAGAGTTCCAATGATAATTTTAAGCTTGGAACACAAGTGACCAAGAAAATTGAAGAGGACAACACAGTTGGGGCAATTAGGTTACTTACCAGTGAAGAAACAATCTCCCCTAGAAATACTGCAACTGCCGACACACTGAGAGAGAAGCACCCTCCTAGAGTACCGTGGGAACCCACTGCTCAGGGCACAAATGCCCCAGACATGGGACCTCTATTCCTCCAAGCGTCAGAGGTATACAAAGCCATCATGTCATTTTCGCCAGGCTAAGCAGGGGGATACACTGGAGTAAGACCTCAGCACCTCAAGGAGATGACAAACCCAGTTCTCGGCAAAGTTGCCGAGACACTACCGTCAGAGGTCACGAAGTTTGTCAACGACCGCCTCTCTGGGATGATCCCAGATACAATTAAACCCTTCTTCTTTGGAGCATCCCTTTGTGCCCTAAAGAAGAAGGATGGTGGAGTCAGACCCATTGCCATGGGTAACACACTTCGGCGCCTTGTTGCTAGGGCAGCTGTCAGAAAAATTAGCATAGACGCTGCAACGATTCTTCGACCCCATCAACTAGGTTTTGGTGTCCCTCATGGCTGTGAAGCAGCAGCTCATGCAGCACGAGCCTATATCAAGCACCTCCCAGAAAATAAGGCATTAATTAAATTATACTTTAAAAATGCCTTGAACCAGGTAAAAAAGGATGTGGTAATGGAAGCAGTTCGAACCAGCTTTCCTTGTCTACTTCCCTTCGTTTCAGCAGGGTACAGTAGGGAATCGACGCTGTTGTTTGGGGAACACGAAGTTATTTCCGCAGAGGGTGTCCAGCAGGGAGACCCACTTGCCCCTTTTCTTTTCTGCATGGTTGCTCAGGAGGTCACAAGCAGGTTGTCCAGCGAATTCAACATCTGGTTCCTGGACGATGGCACCCTGGCAGGGACACAGGAATCCCTGCTAGGAGATCTGCAGCTAGTGAAATCTAAGGGAGAGGAGTTAGGCCTTACACTAAATCCATCAAAGTGTGAAATCATCTCATCCAGCCAACCAATCATAGATGCAGTACGAATCTTATTTCCAGGAGCCCTAGTGATCGCTCCCACCGACAGTGTGCTGCTAGGGGCACCTCTGGGCTCGAACGCCATTGAGGTAGTCCTCGAAGAAAAGCTTAAAGACCTGAGGAGGATGGAGGCGCGAATAGGGGCTTTGGATGCTCACGATGCTTTGTACCTTCTTATAAGGTGCCTGGCCTTGCCAAGACTTACCTATTTCCTCAGGTGTGCTCCTTAGTTCGACAGCCCAAAATTAACGGTATACGACTCACTCCTAAAGACAATAACTATGAAAGTGTTAAACCTTTCCCTACAAGATGACCAATGGACCCAAGCAACGCTCCCAGTTAGACTCGGGGGTATAGGTATTCGCAAGGCGACACAGTTAGCATTGCTGGCATTCTTATCCTCGACCAGTGCTACAAGTGAATTAGTGAATGAAATACTACCAGAATACCTAAGGAACTTCACTGGATTCGTGATCCCAAACTTGTGGAAGGAGCTGATCAGTGGGACACTTGCCAATTCACACACTCGACCAACTTTTCCAAACGACGGTAAACAGGCCAAATGGGATAGCCCCATAGTGGAGAACATCGCCAAAGCATTGCTGGAGGCAGGTTCTCAGAAGGACAAAGTGCGTTTCCTAGCAGTGCAAGCCCCCCATGCTGGGGACTTCCTGTTGGCAGTCCCTAATTCCGCCTTGGGCACCCGCCTGGACCATCGGGCCCTAATTTTTGGTGTTGCTCTGCGCCTTGCCGCCCCTATTTCCACTGAACACCAGTGTATTTGCGGCCATGCACGGGCAGGCCAATACGGCAGCCATGGTCTCATCTGTCGTAAGACACAGGGAAAGATTGCCAGACACGAAGCAGTCAATGACATCATCAAGAGAAGTTTGGCTACAGCTGGCTGTCCAGCATTAAGGGAACCCAAGTTGTGCAGACCTGACAACAGCCAATAACGCCCAGATGGAGTCACCCTGCAGCCATGGAGGGAAGGTAAACAGGTCGTATGGGATTACACCTGTGCATCTACATTGGCTGATACCTATCTACGTTACAGCTCAGTGGAGGGAGGTGGGGCAGCCACCTTCAGGGAGATCCAGAAAATCAACACGTACAGAGACCTAGAACGTTGTTACAGGTTCGTGCCAATAGGCTCTGAGACTCTGGGTGCCTGGGGTAAATGTGCACTCAAGTTTTTAAAGGAGGTGGGTGAGAAACTCATTGACCTCATTGACATTGGAAAACTAGAGACCCACGAGCAGCCAGTTTCCTGTTCCAGCACCTCAGTGTCGCAGTTCAGAGGGGAAATGCGTGCTGTATCTTGGGTACGCACCCAACCTCCGAGGAGCTGGACGAGGTCTTCGAACGCTGATTGTTATATATTTGTGTGTGTGTGAGTGTGTTCTCTCTAAACTGTAGCATTGCAATTAAATAAAACAGAATCAAACAAAACATACAAAAAAAAATAATAGGGGTGGTAGGAGAAAAAAAGATTAAAGTATTCAGTGAGAATCCACAAGATCTTCTCTAAGTGCTCTTTGTTTTCTTCTTCGAGGTTGTTGGTCCCTGCAATATATATATATATATATATATATATATATATATATATATATATATATATATATATATATATATATATATATATATATATATATATATATATATATAATATATATATATATATATATATATATATATATATATATATATATATATATATATATATATATATATATATATATATATATATATATATATATATATGTCGTACCTAGTAGCCAGAACTCACTTCTCAGCCTACTATTCAAGGCCCGATTTGCCTACTAAGCCAAGTTTTCCTGAATTAATATATTTACTATAATTTTTTTCTTATGAAATGATAAAGCAACCCTTTTCTCTATGTATGAGGTCAATTTTTTTTTATTGGAGTTAAAATTAACGTAGATATATGACCGAACCTAACCAACCCTACCTAACCTAACCTAACCTATATTTATAGGTAAGGTTAGGTTAGGTAGCCAAAAAAAGCTAGGTTAGGTTAGGTTAGGTAGGTTAGGTAGACGAAAAAACATTAATTCATGAAAACTTGGCTTATTAGGCAAATCGGGCCTTGAATAGTAGGCTGAGAAGTGCGTTCTGGCTATTAGGTACGACATATATATATATATATGTCGTACCTAGTAGCCAGAACGCACTTCTCAGCCTACAATTCAGGGCCCGATTTGCCTAATAAGCCAAGTTTTCCTGAATTAATATATTTTCTCAAATTTTTTTCTTATGAAATGATAAAGCTACCCATTTCATTATGTATGAGGTCAATTTTTTTTTATTGGAGTTAAAATTAACGTAGATATATGACCGAACCTAACCAACCCTACCTAACCTAACCTAACCTATCTTTATGGGTTAGGTTAGGTTAGGTAGCCGAAAAAGCTAGGTTAGGTTAGGTTAGGTAGGTTAGGTAGTCGAAAAACAATTAATTCATGAAAACTTGGCTTATTAGGCAAATCGGGCCTTGCATAGTAGGCTGAGAAGTGCGTTCTGGCTACTAGGTACGATATATATATATATATATATATATATATATATATATATATATATATATATATATATATATATATATATATATATATATATATATATATATATATATATATATATATATATATATATATATATGTCGTACCTAGTAGCCAGAACGCACTTCTCGGCCTACTATGCAAGGCCCGATTTGCCTAATAGGCCAAGTTTTCCTGAATTATTATATTTTCTCTAATTTTTTTCTTATGAAATGATAAAGCTACTCATTTCATTATGTATGAGGTCAATTTTTTTTTATTGGAGTTAAAATTAACGTAGATATATAACCGAACCTTACCAACCCTACCTAACCTAACCTAACCTATCTCTATAGGTTAAATTAGGTTAGGTAGCCAAAAAAGTTAGGTTAGGTTAGGTAGGTTAGGTATTCGAAAAACAATTAATTCATGAAAACTTGGCTTATTAGGCAAATCGGGCCTTGCATAGTAGGCTGAGAAGTGCGTTCTGGCTACTAGGTACGACATATATATATATATATATATATATATATATATATATATATATATATATATATATATATATATATATATATATATATTTTTTTTTTTTTTAAGTTTGTGAGGGTACCACCTCTGGTGCCAATGTGGGGACCCATAGCCTCGGAGAAGAAAATAAAAAGTATTCAGAGGTGACCTTGTGGTTTCTCACTGAACACTAATATTATCTTCTCCTACCACCCCCATTCTTTTGTATGTACACATATATATTTACTTTATTTGAACTTTGTTACAAAAAAGGAGTTACATATAGGTTACAAAGATGGTTATCATAGGTTGTCGAGTTCCTCCAGCTCCTCAGATGGCAGGCAGGAACCCTGGATGCAGTGCACATTTCCCCTCTGTATCCCCACACTGAGGCGCTGGAAAAGAAAGCTTGCAGCTCTTGGGTCCCTTGTAGTTTCAATGAGCCTAGAACCCAGTTCCTTCAAAAAACTGGTAGCACTTTTACCCCAGGCGCCGAGTGTCTCAGAAGCAATGGGGACAAAATTGTAGTGATGATCCAGTTCTCTATACTTACGGGATTTGGCTGCTTCCCTGTGGGTGGCAGCGCCACCTGGTTGTGCAACACTGAGGTTAATGTAGGTGTTAGCCAGGGTTGATACGCACGTGTAGTCCCATACCAACTGCTTGCCATTCTTCCAGGGGTTCACTGTGATACCATCCGGGTGACCAATAAGAGCATCAGAGTTACGGGGCGTTAGGTAACGGGGCTCTCTTTCAGCTGGGCATCCAGCTGTGGTGAGGCTCCTCTTGATGATGTCGTTAACTTCATTGTGCCTCGAGTGCCATCCCCCTGTGCTTTGGCAGAGTAGGCCATGGTGGCCGTACCTGTCAGCCACCACCTCGCCGCAAATACACCTATATCTGGTGTGGATTGGGGCAGCAAGGCGGAGGGCCACAGCAATTCGGAGGGCGTGTGGTGTGAGACGCGTGCCAGTTGCCGACATTGGGGTTGCTAACAGGAAATCCCCTGCATGTGGTGCTGCTACTGCTGTGAGGCGAGCAATGTCGTGTTGTGTTGTTGCAGCACCCAGGCACTCTGCAGCAACTTGGTCTACAATGGGGCCATCCCAGCTGGATTGCTTGTGGGCTTTTGGGGATGGTGGTTGAGGTGATTGGCCTGCACGAGAGGCCCACTCTGTGGCACAGCGTGTAAAATTGGGATCATGTACACCTGCCAGCTGATGTAGGTGGGCAGGTAGAATTTCCTTCACAAGGTCGTCGGATGCTGATAAGGAGGACAGGAAGGCTGGAACAGCGATTTGCGTTGCTGTTCGAACTCCGAGGCCCCCAAGTCTTACGGGAAGAGAGGCTTGTTTCCACTGTAGGTCATCAAGAGAGAGATTAAGGGCTTTTTCTTGCATTGATTTCAGTAACCGGTCATACTCACTTAGTTTTTGGCTACTGTAAGATGGTGAACACCTCAGAAAGTAGGTTAACCTGGGGAGGGACAGACATCTGGTGATGAGGTAGAGTGCATCATGAGCATCAATATCCTCAATCCTCCCATCCATCCTCTTAAGGTCGGCGATTTTCTTATCAAGGACCTCATCGATGGCTTTCAACCCCAGGGGAGCTCCTAGGAGTGTGCTGTCTTCAGGTTTAGTTTTATGGATATTTGGCAGAAGACCCTCTATTCTCTCTATGATGCCCTGGTTGGAACATATTATTTCACATTTAGAAGGGTTCAGGGTGAGGCCTAAAACTGCACCCTGCTCCTGGATTTTTCTGATGTCCTCCAGGATTGAGTCTTGGTAACCAGCTAGAGTACCATCATCCAAGAACCAGATGTTAAGCTCGCTGGACAGGACCTCTGTGACTTGTTTGATGACTAAGCAGAAAAGGAGAGGAGCAAGGGGGTCACCCTGTTGGACGCCTTCTCGCGAGTCAATTTCATGTTCGCCAAAAAGTAGCTTAAGATCCACACTGTAGCATGAATGTACAAAAGGGTAGAGGGAAGGGAAATGACTATGAACCGCACGGAGTACAGCATCCCTCCGCACCAAATTGAAGGCATTTTTTAAATCTAGCTTGATAAGGGCCTTTTCGTCTGTGATGTTGGCGATGAAGGCTCGAGCTGCATGGGCTGCCGCCTCACACCCTTGTGGAATGCCGAACCCGAGCTGTTTTGGCTTCAGCATGTTGGCCGCTGCATCACTAACTGTTCTTGCAGCTGCCTTTGCGACGAGACGCCGGAGAGAATTGCCCACAACTATTAGCCTGATCCCTCCATCCTTTTTCTTTAGAGCACAGAGAGATGCCCCAAAAAAGATAGGTCTTATGGACGCTGGTATGTTGCCAGCTAGACATGTGTTGGTGAATCTGGTTAGTTCCACCAAGAGGTTTTTTGCAATGTCACCCAGTGCAGGGTTGAGCATTTGCTTGAGGTGGTTGGGTTTTAGTCCTGTGAACCCACCTGCTGATCCTGTAGGGAAGGACATGGCTGCTTTATGGACCACAGATTCAGCCACCCAGAGAGGTTCTGCTCCGGTAGCCCCCACTTGTACAATGTCGTCCTCACGCGGAGCCCTGGGTGGGTGTTTCTCCCTTAGGGCTTGAGCTGTTGCGGCATCTCTGTCGGCAATTGAGTCCTCACTGGTGATGACTCGTATTGCGCCAATAGTGTTTCCTTCTTTTATTTTCTTGGTGACTGATGATCTGATTTTTGATGTCTCGGATATGCCACTGTTGCTCTTCCTGCCGTGGGTGTTTCTCGCGCGAGTGGGAAGGCGCACCTGGTTGTCCTCCCTGGGAAAATCATTTATAGCTTTGATGACTGAGGCAGCTAAGGTTTTGTCTCTCCTTGCAGGGGTGGCTAGACATATGTTGCCAAACATTAGGAGGTTGTGCCATGCTTGGGTCGTTCCAGGAGAGTCGTTGACCTTTCTCAGGAGGGCAGATAATTTGGCTGCTGCATGGGGGCGGGCTGCTTTAGGGATGTGTTGCAAGGTTCTGGCCGATGTTGTTTTGATAGCTTCTAATAAATTTTCTGTGGGAATGAAGGTCTGGGAGGTGTTTTGCCTTACGGGCGGTGTGGGCTGTTGATTAGTGTTCTCCCTGGGAGGGCGCTCAGAACCCAAACACCTGACTCCGTTGTTGGAATGAATGCGCACATTATCGTCCCTCAACCGGATATAGCATACCCTGTCACACGTCTGACATCTACCGTGTCTATACCTGCTTGATGGCTCATCTTGGCTTGGAGAAGCCTGGCTATCTGTTGAGTGCTGCGACATGGGCGGGCGCTGGGCGGGCGCTGGGCGGGAGGGTGGACGGCGGGTGGAGACTGGAGGGTGGGCGGCGGTTGGAGGCTGGGGGGATGATCAGCTGGCCGTGGCTCTTACTACTCAGATGAGTTGTAATACATATATCACCTCTATACAAAGTGTGGGTATACACCCACTACACAATATGTGGGTATACATTGGGTGGGTGGGTAGCGTAGACACACATGGGAGCCTCCCGGCTTCTATGGGCGGGTGGCAAGGTGGCCTCGTGGGTGGGGAGGCGACGTGGTGGGGTGGGTAGGAGGGGGAGAGCAGGTACTTCCCGGCCTGGGCGCTGGGTGGGGGCGGGGGTCAGGGCGACACTAACACTGGTATAATTCCCCCGTATATCACTGCACAATAATGAATGAATCACACACTTGTAATCTGACTCACTGCACGTGTGATGTACTAACAATATGATAGATATGTTGCGCCAATTATCGCTGACAACGTAACTTGTTCAAAAAAACTTTCAAAAAAGAAAAACACAAAACACTATTTGGCACACGCGTAACCCCCACCTCTCTCTCCTGACCACACAACACCCCTCACTCACCCCCCACCTCCCCTCACTATGGGAGGCCTGCAGGGTCCGTCCTGGCCCCTCACTCCAGCCTCCATGACTCCACACTGCCAACCCACCTGTTTTGATAAGTTTTCACATAGATGGTACACAGTAGGCACTTCCGGCCACTTCCACGTCTGCTTGGTGTATTCACGGTGAATATGGTTGAGTCTTGGTACGGTGAGGCCAAGATGTCTCAGGGTAATGGCTGAGAAGGCAGCAGCTCCTCCGCCACACGTCCGTCCCCTAGGCCTCTCCCTATATATATATATATATATATATATATATATATATATATATATATATATATATATATATATATATATATATATATATATATATATATATATATATATATATATATATATAGTGCAAACGACCATCAATACTCAGAATAGACCTAAAACGTTGATAAAGCGAGAGGGGCTATTCAGTAAATTCAATTTTAATAATAAAAGGATAGACTGGGAGATAATAAACAGGGAACTTACAAACATTCCATGGGGAACTGTTCTAAATAATACAAGTCCTACAGAAGGAATAGAAAAACTTACTTCAGAAGCGTATCAAGTCTGTCTGAAACATGTTCCTTTGAGGAAAGCCAGAAAGAGATCTAACGTAGAAAGAGAACGCAGACGACACTATAAACGCAGGAAAAAAAAAACGGAACTGCTTATGCAGACACGAATTTCCCGTCAAAGAAGGAATAATTTAAATAGGGAGATTGAAGAAATCGAGCGGAAATTGAAACACTCATATGAAACTGAAGAAAGGCAGTTAGAACAGAAAGCAATTCAGGAAATAAAGAAAAATCCAAAATATTTCTTCTCATATGCGAAATCAAAAGCAAAAACCACTGCCAGTATTGGACCTATTCGTACAAGTGAAGGTTCATACACGGAGGATGACAAAGAAATTAGTGAAATCCTAAAAAAGCAGTATGAGGACATGTTTAGCACTCCAATAAACAACATGAAGGTGGAAGATCCAGACAATTTCTTTATGCGGGATATTCAAACCCCTGTAAATATAACTGATATAAACACGAGCGCACTAAATTTTGAAAAAGAAATTGAAAATATGCCCATGCACTCGGCCCCAGGTCCAGACTCATGGAATTCAATATTTATAAAGAAATGCAAAGTGCCGGTAGCACAGGCACTCAGTATAGTGTGGAGGAAGAGCTTGGACACGGGGGAGATACCAGATGCACTTAAAGTAGCAGACATAGCCCCTCTACACAAGGGAGGGAGCAAAGCATTGGCAAAAAATTATAGACCAGTTGCACTAACATCGCACATCATAAAAGTATTTGAGAGAGTGATTAGGAGTCAGGTCACCAATTTCATGGAGACCAATGACCTTCATAACCCAGGCCAACATGGATTTCGAGCGGGAAGATCGTGCCTCTCACAGCTACTTGAGCACTACGACAAAGTCACTGAGGCATTAGAAGAGAAACAGAATGCTGATGTGATATACACGGACTTCGCAAAGGCCTTCGATAAATGTGACCATGGCGTGATAGCACAGAAAATGAAGTCAATGGGAATAACCGGTAAAGTAGGACGCTGGATACTCAGTTTTCTGTCAAACAGGACTCAGCGAGTAACTGTCAACCATATAAAATCTAGTCCAAGTGCAGTGAAAAGCTCTGTACCTCAGGGTACAGTCCTTGCACCACTGCTTTTCCTTATTCTCATATCAGATATAGACAAAAATACAAGTCACAGCTTCGTATCATCCTTTGCAGATGACACAAAAATCAGTATGAAAATTACCTCGGCTGAGGACATTGAAAAACTTCAAGCTGATATTAATAAAGTTTTCGACTGGGCATCAGAAAATAACATGATGTTTAACAGTGATAAATTCCAGGTACTCAGGTACGGTAAAAATGAGGACCTTAAACATAATACAGAGTACAAAACACAATCAAATGTACCCATAGTAGGAAAACAGCATGTAAAGGATTTGGGAATAATAATGTCTGACGACCTAACGTTTAAGGAGCATAACCAAGCAAATATTGCGACAGCCAGAAAAATGATAGGATGGATTACGAGAACTTTCAAATCCAGGGATCCCATCACAATGGTTGTACTCTTCAAGGCACTTGTGTTGTCCCGTCTTGAGTACTGCTCAGTACTCACTTCCCCCTTCAAAGCAGGAGAGATTGCTGAAATAGAGGGAATACAGAGAACATATACGGCACGCATAGACGCAATAAAGCACCTAAATTATTGGGATCGTCTCAAAGCCCTCCAAATGTACTCACTAGAAAGAAGACGAGAGAGATATCCAATAATATACACCTGGAAGATACTGGAGGGCCAAGTACCAAATCTACACAGTAAAATAACAACGTACTGGAGTGAACGACATGGAAGAAAATGTAGAATAGAACCAATGAAGAGCAGAGGTGCCATAGGCACAATCAGAGAACACTGTATAAACATCAGAGGTCCGCGGTTGTTCAACGTCCTCCCAGCAAGCATAAGAAATATTGCCGGAACAACCGTGGACATTTTCAAGAGGAAACTAGATTTATTCCTCCAAGGAGTGCCGGACCAACCGGGCTGTGGTGGGTATGTGGGCCTGCGGGCCGCTCCAAGCAACAGCCTGGTGGACCAAACTCTCACAAGTCGAGCCTGGCCTCGGGCCGGGCTTGGGGAGTAGAAGAACTCCCAGAACCCCATCAACCAGGTATCAGGTATATATATATATATATATATATATATATATATATATATATATATATATATATATATATATATATGTCGTACCTAGTAGCCAGAACGCACTTCTCTGCCTACTATGCAAGGCCCGATTTGCCTAATAAGCCAAGTTTTCATGAATTAATTGTTTTTCGACTACCTAACCTACCTAACCTAACCTAACCTAACTTTTTCGGCTACCTAACCTAACCTAACCTATAAAGATAGGTTAGGTTAGGTTAGGTAGGGTTGGTTAGGTTCGGTCATATATCTACGTTAATTTTAACTCCAATAAAAAAAATTGACCTCATACATAATGAAATGGGCAGCTTTATCATTTCATAAGAAAAAAATTAGAGAAAATATATTAATTCAGGAAAACTTGGCTTATTAGGCAAATCGGGCCTTGCATAGTAGGCTGAGAAGTGCATTCTGGCTACTAGGTACGACATATATATATATATATATATATATATATATATATATATATATATATATATATATATATATATATATATATATATATATATATATATATATATATATATATATATATATATATATATATATATATATATGTATATATATATATATATATGTATATATATATATATATATATATATATATATATATATATATATATATATATATATATATATATATATATATATATATATATATATATATGACAATGTCAGACCACGGAGGAAAAATGAAACAGGAAATTTCCTTAAGTACTTTCGTATAATAAATACATCTTCAGAAGGTCATTTTACAGATCGAGTGATGGGTATAAATAGGCAGGAAGGAGTGGTGAAGTAAGGTGAGGTACAATACTTGGACAACGCAGAAGGCCCATTGGCCCATCAGATGCACCCAATTGGCACATCCGATGTAGCACAATGGCCCATCCGATACAGCAGACATACAAGCATAATATATAGGTAATTATAACATAAAGAAGTAAATATATACAATAAATTAGTGAGACAAATGTTTTTCAATGATTCTACTTAAATCGCCCTTTAGCTGATCTATTAGAAATGGATCTAAGTTATATAGACCACTGCTAATATTCAAATTACTTTCTTTGGTGATCTGTATCAAAGCAGATTCAATTATGTTTCTGTTATAGGTGCTTTTACAATTTGTTATTGAAGAAGCACTCTCCCAATCAATTTGGTGAGCTTTTTCTGACAAATGCACAAACAAAGCATTAGACAATTGGCCATGTTTTACAGAGTATTTATGTTGCGATATTCTACATTTTAAATCTTTAGATGTTTGCCCGACATAGAACTTATTACATTCCTTACAAGGTATTTTATAAATGACGCAATTATCACTACGAGGGCTGTTCCTTACTAATAGCTTACCAACAGTGTTTTCGTAGCTAAACATTACATCTATATTAAAAAGTTTCAAGGCCTTGACAATATTCTCAAACCCAGAGAAATATGGTAAACATAACACATTCTTTGGGCGAATCCTTTCACTGCATACATTATTATAATATGTACGACGAGCTTTGTTACGACAAACTTCCAAAAAATTCAGTGGGTAACAAAGCTTAAGACCAATCGAATCAATATTCTTAAATTCTTCATCTAAGAATTCTGGACTCACAACTCGAAGAGCTCTTAGATACATTGAAGAAAAAATTGACTTTTTTACATTGTATTTATGCCCTGAAAAATAATGAACATAAGATAAATTGTTCGTAGGTTTTCTGTAAACACTAAACTTTAATGAAGAGTTTTCCCTATGAATAAGCACATCTAAGAATGGCAAACATTTATCAATTTCAGTCTCCATAGTAAATTTTATGGAGGTGACTTGGTCATTAAGTTTGGCTACAAATTCGTCTGTGTTTACATCTGAAGGCCAAATACACAAGATATCATCAACATATCTAAACCAAGGAATGATTCCAGGAGTTATTTTTGAAACGAATTTCTTTTCAAAGAATTCCATGTACAGGTTTGAGAGCAATGGCGATAGAGGATTCCCCATTGCCATTCCAAAAGTCTGTAAATAATACTCATTATTAAAGGTAAATTTACATTCTTTAATGCACAACTTAACAAGACTGACAATAATATCAGCAGAAAGAGGTAAGTCATGGCTCATTAGTTCACGAGCAAGATAATCGAGAATATCATCGACCGGTACCTTAGTGAACAAGGAACAAACGTCAAAACTGATTAACTTTACATCAGGAGTGACAGGAACACTATTCAATTTGTTAACTAAATCAAGAGAATTTGTCAAATGAGAAGAGGAGATAGTTCCTAACAAAGGGGACAAGATTTTGGTAAGCCATTTGGAGAGTTTGTAAGAAATATATATATAATTTCTTACAAACTCTCCAAATGGCTTACCAAAATCTTGTCCCCTTTGTTAGGAACTATCTCCTCTTCTCATTTGACAAATTCTCTTGATTTAGTTAACAAATTGAATAGTGTTCCTGTCACTCCTGATGTAAAGTTAATCAGTTTTGACGTTTGTTCCTTGTTCACTAAGGTACCGGTCGATGATATTCTCGATTATCTTGCTCGTGAACTAATGAGCCATGACTTACCTCTTTCTGCTGATATTATTGTCAGTCTTGTTAAGTTGTGCATTAAAGAATGTAAATTTACCTTTAATAATGAGTATTATTTACAGACTTTTGGAATGGCAATGGGGAATCCTCTATCGCCATTGCTCTCAAACCTGTACATGGAATTCTTTGAAAAGAAATTCGTTTCAAAAATAACTCCTGGAATCATTCCTTGGTTTAGATATGTTGATGATATCTTGTGTATTTGGCCTTCAGATGTAAACACAGACGAATTTGTAGCCAAACTTAATGACCAAGTCACCTCCATAAAATTTACTATGGAGACTGAAATTGATAAATGTTTGCCATTCTTAGATGTGCTTATTCATAGGGAAAACTCTTCATTAAAGTTTAGTGTTTACAGAAAACCTACGAACAATTTATCTTATGTTCATTATTTTTCAGGGCATAAATACAATGTAAAAAAGTCAATTTTTTCTTCAATGTATCTAAGAGCTCTTCGAGTTGTGAGTCCAGAATTCTTAGATGAAGAATTTAAGAATATTGATTCGATTGGTCTTAAGCTTTGTTACCCACTGAATTTTTTGGAAGTTTGTCGTAACAAAGCTCGTCGTACATATTATAATAATGTATGCAGTGAAAGGATTCGCCCAAAGAATGTGTTATGTTTACCATATTTCTCTGGGTTTGAGAATA
Source organism: Procambarus clarkii (assembly GCF_040958095.1). Classification (NCBI taxonomy): domain Eukaryota; kingdom Metazoa; phylum Arthropoda; class Malacostraca; order Decapoda; family Cambaridae; genus Procambarus; species Procambarus clarkii. The sequence continues at coordinate 43,307,883 of NC_091165.1, read as the reverse complement.
TTGTCAAGGCCTTGAAACTTTTTAATATAGATGTAATGTTTAGCTACGAAAACACTGTTGGTAAGCTATTAGTAAGGAACAGCCCTCGTAGTGATAATTGCGTCATTTATAAAATACCTTGTAAGGAATGTAATAAGTTCTATGTCGGGCAAACATCTAAAGATTTAAAATGTAGAATATCGCAACATAAATACTCTGAGGAGTATTTATGTTGCGTATTGAGTATTTAATATGAGTATTTATTGGCCATTAGACACATGGCCAATTGTCTAATGCTTTGTTTGTGCATTTGTCAGAAAAAGCTCACCAAATTGATTGGGAGAGTGCTTCTTCAATAACAAATTGTAAAAGCACCTATAACAGAAACATAATTGAATCTGCTTTGATACAGATCACCAAAGTAAGTAATTTGAATATTAGCAGTGGTCTATATAACTTAGATCCATTTCTAATAGATCAGCTAAAGGGCGATTTAAGTAGAATCATTGAAAAACATTTGTCTCACTAATTTATTGTATATATTTACTTCTTTATGTTATAATTACCTATATATTATGCTTGTATGTCTGCTGTATCGGATGGGCCATTGTGCTACATCGGATGTGCCAATTGGGTGCATCTGATGGGCCAATGGGCCTTCTGCGTTGTCCAAGTATTGTACCTCACCTTACTTCACCACTCCTTCCTGCCTATTTATACCCATCACTCGATCTGTAAAATGACCTTCTGAAGATGTATTTAATATACGAAAGTACTTAAGGAAATTTCCTGTTTCATTTTTCCTCCGTGGTCTGACATTGTCACATTCTTAATCACGTGTTTATTTTCGTGATATACACACATATATATATATATATATATATATATATATATATATATATACATATATATATATATATATATATATATATATATATATATATATATATATATATATATATATATATATATATATATATATATATATATATATGTCGTACCTAGTAGCCAGAACGCACTTCTCAGCCTACTATGCAAGGCCCGATTTGCCTAATAAGCCAAGTTTTTATGAATCAATGTTTTTTCAACTACCTAACCTACCTAACCTAACCTAACCTAACTTTTTCGGCTACCTAACCAAACCTAACCTATAAAGATAAGTTAGGTTAGGTTAGGTAGGGTTGGTTAGGTTCGGTCATATATCTACTTTAATTTTAACTCCAATAAAAAAAAATTGAAGTCATACGTAATAAAATGGGCAGCTTTATCATTTCATAAGAAAAAAATTAGAGAAAATATATTAATTCAGGAAAACTTGGCCTATTAGGCAAATCGGGCCTTGCATAGCAGGCCAAGTACGACGTTCTGGCTACTAGGTACAACATATATATATATATATATATATATATATATATATATATATATATATATATATATATATATATATATATATATATATATATATATATTATTATTATTAAATATCACCGAAAAAGTAATATTAATAATTCTAACGCAAATTTTCTCAATATTTCTTATGTTTCTTTTCACTGTCGATGGTAATTAAAAAATCAGTTCTCCAAAATTCATTTTTATTTCTAGTCGGATGCGACACTTGAATGCATTTCGTAATAACTTATTACATTTTCAAAGACTTTAGTTTGCACACACACAACTATAACCTGCAAACACTAAACAGATTTCTTACTATGCTATAATTCAAACAGCTTTTCATTTTATATACCTGCATTTGGATGAGGTGATATGTTACAACAGTTTTGGATGAGGTGAAAACAAACTTTCAACACAAGACAGAACACGAAACAATGGGTATAATATTGGGTAAGTTAAAGGGAAGAATGGAAATAACTACAAAGGGCTTATTGGCAAGTATTTCTTGATGCTACTATATTGGTGCAGAGTCTAAAAGTGGGTAGAATATAGTTGTGCGTTAATTAGCTGTTGATTGCTGGTGTTGACTTCTTGATGTGTAGTGCCTCGCAGATATCAAGCCGCCTGCTATCGCTGTATCTATCGATGATTTTCGTGTTTTTTGTTAAGACTTCTCTGGTGATGGTCTGGTTGTGGGAAGAGATTAAATGTTCCTTAATGGAGCTCTGTTGCTTATGCATCGTTAATCGCCTGGAAAGAGATGTTGTTGTCTTGCCTATATACTGAGTTCTTTGAGGCTTACAGTCCCCAAGTGGGCATTTGAAGGCGTAGACGACATTAGTCTCTTTCAGAGCGTTCTGCTTTGTGTCTGGAGAGTTTCTCATGAGTAGGTTGACAGTTTTCTTGGTTTTATAGTAAATCGTCAATTGTATCTTCTGATATTTGTCTGTAGGGATAACGTTCCTATTAACAAAATCTTTCAGGACCCTTTTCTCCGTTTTATGAGCTGTGGAAAAGAAGTTCCTGTAAAATAGTCTAATAGGGGGTACAGGTGTTGTGTAAGTTGTCTCTTCAGAGGTTGCATGGCGTTTCACCTTCCTTCTTATGATATCTTCAATGAAACCATTGGAGAAGTTGTTGTTGACTAGGACCTGCCTTTCCCTCCAGAGTTCTTCATCGACCTGCTTCCATCCTGAGCTGTGGCTGAGAGCACGGTCGACATTAGCGTTAACAACACTCCTCTTGTACCTGTCTGGGCAGTCACTGTTGGCATTGAGGCACATTCCTATGATTGTTTCCTTAGTGCAGACTGCAGTGTGGAAACCTCTGCCCCTTTCCATGACTGTTACATCTAGAAAGGGCAGCTTCCCATCCTTCTCCATCTCGTAAGTGAAACGCAACACAGAATTCTGCTCAAATGCCTCCTTCAACTCCTGCAGATGTCTGACATCAAGTACCTGAGTAAAAATGTCGTCAACATACCTGCAGTATATGGCCGGTTTCAAGTTCATGTCGACTAAGACCTTTTGTTCGATGGTACGCATGTAGAAGTTCGCAAACAGGACACCTAGGTGAGAACCCACGGCGACCCCATCTACTTGCTTATACATGTGCCCATCTGGGCTCAAGAAGGGTGCCACTTTAGTACAAGCTTGGAGTAGTTTCCTTAGAATGTTTTCTGGTATGTCAAGAGGAGTACAGGCCGGATCACGATACACCCTGTCCGCTATTATCACGATTGTTTCATCCACAGGTACATTGGTAAACAGTGATTCTACGTCCAACGAGGCTCTTATCCCTGTGGCTCGTGTTCCCCGCAGTAAGTCAACAAATTCCTTTGGAGACTTCAGGCTGAAGGCGCAAGGGATATAAGGAGTCAGCAAGCCGTTGAGTCGCTTCGCCAGTCTGTACGTAGGTGTGGGTATCTGGTTGATGATTGGTCGAAGTGGGTTTCCAGGCTTGTGTATCTTGACATTTCCATAAGCGTATCCAGGATTGTATTCCCCAATAATCTTTGGCAGGTGGAGTCCAGATTTCTTGGCGTTCACAGTTTCGATGAATTTGTTGACCTTTGCTTTCAATTTGGCTGTAGTGTCCTTCATTACCCTTCGGAATTTAGTTTGGTCAGAGAGTATGAGGTTCATTTTCGCCAGATATTCGTCTTTTTTTAAGAATGACGTATATTGGCGACTTGTCACCTCTCCTGACGACTATCTCCTTGTTCTCACGAAGGCTCTTAGCTGCCGCTTTGAGCTCGTCAAACTGTCACGTTATGTCCAGACCAAGTGAGATGGCCCGGAAAGTGGAGTTGGAAATCCTGTTGGACGACATATTCGACCTCGAGACACAAAAGAAGGTCACCACCAAGGACACCTTACAAGCAGAACTTATCGCAGAAGGAGGAAAGAATCGAGGCAACTACAGAAGCACCATACTGTCCCCCGAGCTCAAAGCGGCAGCTAAGAGCCTTACTCGAGAAAAATATACTTCTCATCGAGAAAATGCGGCACTCTAACAAACATTTCATTGAGGAAGTAATAAAATATATACCTTCAACATTATTTGGTCATCCAATGTTACCTATTGTTACCTTGTTAGACAATTAAGTAAATAAATTATTTGAAATAAAAAAATAAAATTTAAACACTTGAAAATACAATGTCGTGGAATATGAGTACAAATCAACTTTTGTCATATTTTCCTTCTAATATAACTACTACTAATGATGCTTCTAATGATACTTCTGCTACTACTACTGTTTCTACTAGTGATATTAATAATACTACTATTACTACTAGTAATATATTGTCACCAGTAACAACGACGATAATAATAGTAATAACTATTTTAATAGTAAAAACAGCTTAGATACTGAAGATTTTTCTCAAGATATATTTTTTTAAACATGAACGATATCTTATTGAGGAAAAGAAGGCACCTGTTCTTCTCGTTTTTTATTTTGAAAATACATTAGCTGTATATGATGAACAACAACATTTGCAATTGAATTTGTCAGATAGTTTTCCTTCAGTGTACACACGCCCATTCTTATATGAAATGTTAGATTATATGAAAGCCACCAACAAACATAACATTCTTATTTTATGGTCGGCAGGTAAGCGATCATATATCCAAAATGTTTTAACACTATTGAACATGTGTCAATATTTTAATCATATTCTAACGTATTATGACTGTGTTTTATCCAAAAATAAATATGGTTTTAGTAAGGCATACAAAAATATTGTCAGTAAATACCCTAAATATTCAGATATGAGAGCAATACTGATAGATAATTGGGCTGTTTATAATGATTTAGGAAGAAAAAAAAAAGAGTTATGAGACAGAGACAAATGATGCTGGAACAGTCAAACAGCAATATAGTCGCCTGATATCTATCAAACCTTATACAATACGTGATGTGGTGAAAGAATTTGGAGCTTTCAATATACCCTTCATCAAATAAAAAATATAGATAATTTTATTCTCTCTAAAGGTTTAAATGGAAAAATAGATGATAATAGTAGTAGCAAAAGAACAGAACCCCCGCCTCAGGGAAAGTTAGCCCAGTGTCTGTCTTATGGTGACACAGCTCTCTTATCCTTAATATGTTTCTGTGAAAAAGAAATCTTTGGGACAGTAACATCGACTATCGAAAACAAAGAAAAGATACAATGTGACTACTTTGTCATTTCACGTGAAAACGATTACTATTAATAAATAAACAAGAAGCAGAAAATTCTCATGTAAACAGTAGACAATGTCGTCCTCTCACATGGGTACAAATTTCCTCACTACGAGAATAAAATTCTCTGTATTTTTATATTATGTCTTCATATTTCTATAATACTTATTAACTGCTTTCATCATCTTCACTTTCGTCCATTGGTATATTATGTATGAGTTGTTCTATCAACTCAAGCTGATTATTTAACATTAATTCTTTTTCGAGTATAGTGTCGATATTTGAAAAGTTAACTCTTTCCCATAATTCATTTTTACTTTCCTCAGTTTTTCTATAAATTTCTTCAATGTTGTTTTTAAAGACCTCTTGAGAATTTTTAAGTTGCCGTTGATAATGTTCATGTAACTGTTGCATACAAAATTTATTATTATTATCCATTTGGGTCAAATTAGTTTGAAAGGTATTTTGAATTTCATCTATTTTAGAATTATCGACAGTGTTCATATTTACACAACTTTTAATGAGTTCATTCATGCGTTTACATAACAGATAAGAAAGGTAAATCAGTTGGGCAAAGATTGAATTCGGTAAATGAAGATGACTACGTTCAAGGACAGATAAAAACCGTTCAAACAATTTATATACACTAAAAATTCTGTTCATGAGATTGGGTCCGTCCATATTTTTGTTTTCAAATTCCTTGATCGCACAAAATATAAGATTAGTTAAAAAATCATTAATGAGGGATGAACCCACTATTCGGCCGATATTATTGGTATTTTTAAAGAATTCATTTAATTCTTGAATATTTTCCTTCAGTTCAAATTGTTTTATCTCTCTTTTCCCATTTTCTTGTATTGCTAAGTTAAATAGGGTGTAACATATTACCAGAGGAAATGCGTTTAGAGTTTCTGAACTATTTTCATAGAGAAATTTTATTTTGGTGTGTGTAAAGAGTGTCTTTAGAATAGATTTTTCAAAATCTAAATCGATTTCGAAAGCATTTTTATACTGTTTATATTTTAAGGCACTGCTAAGATTATTAACATTATTGGTGGATGTTGTAGTCATTTTTTGTTTTAATTTATTATAATTTAAACCATTTCTGCCAAATAATTACTGATGGATGATATAGTATTTTGGGTAATATTCCTTAGGGAATTTTCAACAATACAGTTTGTGCTGGTACCTCGAGTTAATATATTTGGTAAAAATGTAATTGTATTCTTTAAACAAACATTTCATTACAACGTCTATTTTCAAGGATAACGAATCCTATTTGAGGCGTATAAACAACGTTAGGAAGGGTGGTTTCTAACATTCTTATACTTTTCCTATTGGAATCATTGCTGGGAATATCAATATATGAACTTTTTCAGGTTTAATATTTGTATCGAATATTTTACTTGGATAAATGTTCATTGCAATATCGAGAATGGAGAGATTATTAACGTTCTTTATCACATCCGCATTTAGATCATCATTAAATGTAGTAAAATACTGTTTCAAATGATCAGTATTTTAAGTTAAACGAGTTTGATACGTTTTGACCATGGGTTTCTCGGTTGCAATATGAGTCAGATAGGAAAATTAACTTTAAAATCATCGAGGTAGTCAAAGAGAACAATAGCCATAGCTAAATAGTCATGGATCCTGTATGTTGATATAAGGTCATAACGCAACAATCGATTATTCCTCAATTGTAAGAGATGCTGGGATTGAACTAGCTGATCATTATAAATGCTCATAATATTGTTATTAACAAAAGTTACAAAAACACAATGAGGATGACGATAGCGATTGATGTGGTATATATAATAATAATAATATTATATATATATATATATATATATATATATATATATATATATATATATATATATATATATATATATATATATATATATATATATATATACATATATACATATATATATATATATATATACATATATATATATATATATATATATATATATATATATATATATATATATATATATATATATACATACATATATATATATATATATATATATATATATATATACATATATATATATATATATATATATATATATATATATACATACATATATATATATATATATATATATATATATATATATATATATACATATATATATATATATATATATATTAGTATATTTTGGTAGCAGTCTTTCCTGTAGACATATATTATTAAATATGACCGAAAAAGTAAGATTAATAATTCTAACACGAATTTTCTCAATCTTTCTTATGTTTCTTTTCACTGTTGATGGTAATTCAAAGATCAATTCTCCAAAATTCATTTTTATTTCTAGTCTGACGCGCCACTTGAGCGCGTTTCGTAAAACTTATTACATTTTCAAAGACTTTAATTTACACAAACACACAAAACTTTAACTGAATAGAGCTTAAACATCTTTCGAGTTTTTATATCTACATTTGGATGAAGTGACATGTTACAATAGTTTTGGATGAGGTGAAAATAAACTTTTAACACAAGACAGAACACGAAACAATGAAATACAAACAGGTATTAAAAGTAGGTAACTGCAGAAGGCCTATTTTTATTGGCCCATATTTCTTGATGCTTCTATATTGGAACAGAGTCTTGAAGTGGGTAGAATATAGTTGTGCATTAATTGGCTGTTGATTGCTGGTGTTGACTTCTTGATGTGTAGTGCCTCGCAGACGTCGAGCCGCCTGCTTTCGCTGTATCTATCGATGATTTCTGTGTTGTTTGCTAAGATTTCTCTGGGGATGGTTTGGTTGTGGGAAGAGGCTATATGTTCCTTAATGGAGCCCTGTTGCTTATGCATCGTTAAATGCATGGAAAGAGATGTTGTTGTCTTGCCTATATACGGAGTTTTTTGAGGCTTACAATCCCCAAGAGGGCATTTGAAGGCATAGACGACGTTGGTCTCTTTTAAAACGTTCTGCTTTGTGTGTGGAGAGTTTTTCATGAGTAGGCTGGCCATTTTTTCGGTTTTATAGTAAATTGTCAGTTGTATCTTCTGATTTTTGTCTGTAGGGATAACGTTTCTACTGACAATATCTTTCAGGACCCTTTCCTCCGTTTTATGGGCTGCGGAAAAGAAGTTCCTGTAAAATAGTCTAATAGGGGGTATAGGTGTTGTGTTAGTTGTCTCTTCAGAGGTTGCATGGCGTTTCACTTTCTATATATATATATATATATATATATATATATATATATATATATATATATATATATATATATATATATATATATATATATATATATATATATATATATATATGCAAACAAGCCTGAATGGTCCCCAGGACTATATACAACTGAAAACTCACACCCCAGAAGTGACTCGAACCCATACTCCCACAACTGGTATGTACAGGGACGCCTTAATCCGCTTGACCATCACGACCGGACAAAAGGAAGTGATAGCCGAGGCTATATGAACCACTTCCCCGCCGGCACTCGGATGGTAATCTTGGGCATAGCATTTTATCAAATCACCTCATTCTTTGGGGCACACGTGAGGAACACAAATGCAAACAAGCCTGAATGGTCCCCAGGACTATATACAACTGAAAACTCACACCCCAGAAGTGACTCGAACCCATACTCCCACAACTGGTATGTACAGGGACGCCTTAATCCGCTTGACCATCACGACCGGACAAAAGGAAGTGATAGCCGAGGCTATATGAACCACTTCCCCGCCGGCACTCGGATGGTAATCTTGGGCATAGCATTTTATCAAATCACCTCATTCTTTGGGGCACACGTGAGGAACACAAATGCAAACAAGCCTGAATGGTCCCCAGGACTATATACAACTGAAAACTCACACCCCAGAAGTGACTCGAACCCATACTCCCACAACTGGTATGTACAGGGACGCCTTAATCCGCTTGACCATCACGACCGGACAAAAGGAAGTGATAGCCGAGGCTATATGAACCACTTCCCCGCCGGCACTCGGATGGTAATCTTGGGCATAGCATTTTATCAAATCACCTCATTCTTTGGGGCACACGTGAGGAACACAAATGCAAACAAGCCTGAATGGTCCCCAGGACTATATACAACTGAAAACTCACACCCCAGAAGTGACTCGAACCCATACTCCCACAACTGGTATGTACAGGGACGCCTTAATCCGCTTGACCATCACGACCGGACAAAAGGAAGTGATAGCCGAGGCTATATGAACCACTTCCCCGCCGGCACTCGGATGGTAATCTTGGGCATAGCATTTTATCAAATCACCTCATTCTTTGGGGCACACGTGAGGAACACAAATGCAAACAAGCCTGAATGGTCCCCAGGACTATATACAACTGAAAACTCACACCCCAGAAGTGACTCGAACCCATACTCCCACAACTGGTATGTACAGGGACGCCTTAATCCGCTTGACCATCACGACCGGACAAAAGGAAGTGATAGCCGAGGCTATATGAACCACTTCCCCGCCGGCACTCGGATGGTAATCTTGGGCATAGCATTTTATCAAATCACCTCATTCTTGAATGGTCCCCAGGACTAACTTTGCATTTGTGTTCCTCACGTGTGCCCCAAAGAATGAGGTGATTTGATAAAATGCTATGCCCAAGATTACTATCCGAGTGCCGGCGGGGAAGTGGTTCATATAGCCTCGGCTATCACTTCCTTTTGTCCGGTCGTGATGGTCAAGCGGATTAAGGCGTCCCTGTACATACCAGTTGTGGGAGTATGGGTTCGAGTCACTTCTGGGGTGTGAGTTTTCAGTTGTATATAGTCCTGGGGACCATTCAGGCTTGTTTGCATTTGTGTTCCTCACGTGTGCCCCAAAGAATGAGGTGATTTGATAAAATGCTATGCCCAAGATTACCATCCGAGTGCCGGCGGGGAAGTGGTTCATATAGCCTCGGCTATCACTTCCTTTTGTCCGGTCGTGATGGTCAAGCGGATTAAGGCGTCCCTGTACATACCAGTTGTGGGAGTATGGGTTCGAGTCACTTCTGGGGTGTGAGTTTTCAGTTATATATATATATATATATATATATATATATATATATATATATATATATATATATATATATATATATATATATATATATATATATATATATATATTTATATATTTATATATATATATATTTATATATATATATATATATATATATATATATATATATATGTATTATATATATATATATGTATATATGTATTATATATATGTATTATATATATATATATATGTATTATATATATATATATGTATTATATATATATATATATATATATGTATTATATATATATATATATATATATATATATATATATATATATATATATTTATATATATATATTTATATATATATATATATATTTATATATATATATATATATATATATATATATATATATATATATATATATATATATATATATATATATTATATGTATATATGGTTTTTACTAAAAAATAGTATAGACTAGCTTAGTTTTATATATTTCTCTTTAAAATCTCACTTTTTACCATTTTATTTAAAGATTTGAACGTTGCTATTCCGGGATAGCTTATCCATGGATTGACTCTTGTGAGGAGACTCTGGGTTGACCCAAGGTAGACCCCTTTGTGTTAACTTAGAACTGGTGACTTCCCTTTGATCAGATGGTGTATATTCCCATTTCCATTTGACGTGACCCACAATATGTCTCATAATTAGTTATTCTCCTCGATGTTAACTATAATTCTTTCAGTTTCTTAACTGCTACCCAGTTGAAGTAGCTTCCAGGCACTTCCTGGGAAATGATTAAGTTTTTCAATTAAGTAAGCAAAAAACCAACTCAAACTCATTTTATATTTATACCGTTGGTTGAGACAGGTAAGATTCATGAAGAATGCTTTGGTCCGGCTGATTAACTGACTGTTTGTGTGAGTCTCATCATCTTTTTATATATCATCTGTACACCATTGGTTATCATTAGTTATCTGTTTGATGACGTCGGTGCCACGTACATCCTACTATGTCACTTTACCTATGTATTCACACAATAAACATTTAATAGGCTCTTCTAGATTATATCACAACCTTCTCTAAATCTTGTAACCGGCTGGCATGAATGTTTCCAGTCCCCTAGTACCAACAATCGTGATTTATCTCTATCTGATTTTATTACAATTTTCCTCATGAAGTCCTCTCATTTGTAATCCAGTTCCTCCTTTGTCCATGTATTGCTTGCTGGTGGTGGAGTGTAGGCATTTACAATTATCAGTTTATCATCTCAGCTCCAATACTTTTTATCTTACTCCATTTATGTTGGTATTTATAATTTTCAGGCACATGTTATGGAGGGCTTTGACCTCACTTGAGGCCAGACATTGCAGGAGGAAAGCCGCGCTCCGTTTGAGCTCCAGTCAGAAAGGGACCCCTAGTGATATATCTCGAAGAGAAGAGAAGTGTGCAGACGTACCAGCTGTGGAATCAAGCTGGGGATGTGTGGTCTCAAGTCCTGGTCGACGAGGAGAGAATTAAATCGCCCAGAGACATTATAGTGGGCCGTGGCAGCACCCTGACCAAGCTTCGTCAGAGGGAGGAGCGCCCTCGACCAGGTAATCTGTGGTAAGCATGATATACGCCAGTTCATAGTGATTGCTTGTAGTTGGTCGTGTGCCCAGCGACAGTAGCAATGTTTATTTATAAGTTAGACATGTTTTGATAAGGCAGAAAGCCTAAAATAAGAGAGTGGAGAGGGAGGAACACGGAGCGACGTCCGTCCCCTCTGAGCGCTGGCAGGTGACTGAAGGTTCCCGACAGCAGAGGCCCCTCCCGGAGTGAGTGAGGCCCACCGAGCAAAGTGGACCCGCCCAAAACGGGGGAGTCCACTTTCACAGTATGTAGAGAGCAGATGGATATAGGGGGCAAACATATTGTGTGGTTATTTTTTGTTTAGTTGTTAAAGGGGAAACATTTTTATTGGAGTGTCGATGGGTTGCAGGTTTGTCTTTGGGGAAGAAGTTGCTGAGAACTTCGAAGCCAGCACAGATGAAGTAGTTGATGAGACTCCAAGGTAGTGGAGGCGAGGACCTCGAGCTGTGAGGAGAAGCAGTGAAGAGGAGTGTAACGTGCTTCTGTAGAGGTGCTGAAGCACCATAATTGCTCGAGGGAACTTCATGGTGTAGCAGCCAAGAGAGCTGTGGAGGACCCTAGCAGAAGGGTGAAGCACCGTAGTTGCTCAAGGAAAACTACATGGTGTAGCAGCCTGGAGGAGCTGCAGAGGATCCTGGTAGTAAACCCGGAAGAACCTGAAGAGAGCAGGGTAGTGAACTTCCAGAAGTGGAAGGGAAGTTCTGGTGGATTAATTGTAGGGAGTTGATAGTGTTTGGTTGTCATTAGCGTGCAAGACGCAGTGAGAGGTGAGTGATTGTTGGCATTCTTATGTCAAGGAGTGTTTTATACTGAAGTTTAGAGTTACAGTCGTAGGCTGGATTGCCTACAGATGTATGTGTTCTAGGACTGATAGAGTGATCGATTGATCATTGTTGTGTATCAAGGAACATTTATACTGATATATGTTATTGCATTCACATGCTGATTTTCTTTGTACACATTTATAGATACATATATATATATTCTCTTGCTGATAGTGCAACAGTGTATGTAGACTTGATCTACTTGAGGAGGTTGATAGTATCAGGTGGGGAACCAGGAGATAGGATACCACTTGATAAGCTGATGATAGAGTTCTGATGATGTTGGAGTGCAACCTGATTGCAATAGTATAGAGTATAGGATTCATTCTTATTATATGTGTATATGTATTGTGTATGTGCTCTGTCCAGTAAATGTATTCAAATTTGCTGGTATTTGACCTTGTCCTGGTGAGGCTTCCTAGGAAATAGTAAAGAAGGAGAGAGAGAAAGACCCAAGAACCACTGCTGTGGACAGGGTAGAAGGTAATACTAATGAGTCAAAGGGGATTGAGGAGATCATATCACCTAAGGAGAGAGTGGGGAGTCACAGCGGCTCGAGTGGTGTGTGCACGTGACAACGAGGCTAAGTATTTGGGCCGCATCCCCTAAACGTGTGACGTTGAGCCCCTCTCCAAGAGCCAGAAGCGCCTAGTGTGATCTCCTAGAGAGGTATAAGCACTCTACCGAGTTGTGGGTTGGGTTGTCCGTAGGGAAGGATCAACGACGACAACACCACCAATCCACAATCTGTAATAAATTGGGGGCCTGTGTCAGGGAGAGTGAACTGACACACCCACACCCTGTCCAAGAGTGGATTTGTACACCCTTTCTGAAATAGATTAACTGTGTGACCACAGTTGTATATTCTCTCTTGGGAAGACCCACAGGATAAGATGGATAAGGTGCAAGCGTTTGTGGAGTCAGGCAAGCCTGAGGACTTGGAAGGTTGCACGAGGGATCAATTAAAGCAAATAGCAGAAAAATGTGGCATCAGGTTGAGAGCATCTAAAGTAGCTGGGATGAAGGATGAGATCCTGAGGCAGTTAAGAACCAAAAATGAAGCGGCAGAGCAAGGAGCCCAGAAAGGAGATGAGAATGGAAAGGAGGATGATGGGCAGGATGAAGTGAGATCCCAGGGATCGAGTAGGAGCAGTAAGAGTAGCAGGAGTAGCCGAAACAGGAGCTGGAGAGATTCCAGTTAGAGATCCAGATGCAGCGTGAGGACAAGGAGAGACAGTTCCAGCTGGAAAAGATGAAGTTAGAACTCCAGATAAAAGAGAAAACCAGGCTGGAAGTAGAAAAAGAGAAAGCCAGACTGGAGATAGAAAAAGAGAAAGTAAGACTAGAGGTGGAGAAAGAAAAAGCCCAGGTCGAATAAGAAAAAGCCCAGGTCGAAAAAGAGAAAACAAAACAAATGCAGATAGAAGCGAACAGAACCTTGGCTGAACCAGGGATTTGAACATGGGTTGCCAGAGGGCACCACCCAGGTATCACACTCACCAGATGTTAGGGTTAGGGAGAAGGACATTCCCTTGTTTGTTCCTGAAGAGGCAGAGAGCTTCTTCGAACACATTGAAAAGGTAGCCAGTATCAAGGAGTGACCACAGGAGGAATGGGCCCAGCTGGTCCAGTTAAGATTGACCGGTGCAGCCAAGGAGGAATACACCCAAGATACGGGCTCCATGCTGGGGCCGCATACTCCAGGATTGGCCTTACATATGTGGTGTACAAGATTCTGAATGATTCCTTACACAGGTTCCTGAACGCTGTTCTGATGTTAGCCAGCCTCGCATATGCCGCAGACGTTATTTTTTTTATGTGGGCTTCAGGAGACAGGTTTGGTGTGATATCAACTCCTAGATTTTTCTCTCTGTCCGTTGCATTAAGTACTTCATCTCTTATTCTGTATCCTGTGTCTGGCCTCCTGTTTCCACTGCCTAGTTTCATTACTTTGCATTTACTCGGGTTGAACTTCAACAGCCATTTGTTGGACCATTCACTCAGTCTGTCTAGGTCATCTTGTAGCCTCCTACTATCGTCCTCAGTTTCAATCCTCCTCAAAATTTTTGCATCATCGGCAAACAATGAGAGAAACGATTCTATACCCTCTGGGAGATCATTTACATATATCAGAAACAGTATAGGTCCAAGGACTGACCCCTGCGGGACTCTACTCGTAACGTCTCGCCAATCTGAGACCTCCCCCTTCACACTGACTCGTTGTCTCCTCTTGCGTAGGTACTCCTGTATCCTACGGAGTACCTTCCCTTTCACTCCAGCCTGCATCTCCAGCTTTTTCACTAGCCTCTTGTGTGGCACTGTATCAAAGGCTTTCTGACAATCCAAAAATATGCAGTCTGCCCACCCTTCTCTTTCTTGCCTTATTTTTGTTGCCTGGTCGTAGAATTCAAGTAAGCCTGTGAGGCAGGACCTGCCATCCCTGAATCCATGTTGATGCTGTGTTACAAAGTTCTTTCATTCTAGGTGCTCCACTAGCTTTCTTCACACAATCTTCTCAATCAGTTTGCATGGTATGCAGGTTAGGGATACTGGCCTGTAATTCAGTGCCTCCTGTCTATCCCTTTTCTTGTATATCGGGACTACGTTAGCTGCTTTTCAAATTTCTGGCAGTTCCCCTGTTGCTAGAGATTTGTTATACACTATGGAGAGTGGGAGGCACAGTTCTTCTGCTCCTTCCTTTAGTATCCAAGGGGAGATTCCATCTGGGCCTATAGCCTTTGTCACATCCAACTCTAGTAAACACTTCCTTACTTCCCCACTGGTAATCTCAAACTCTTCCAGTGGTTCCTGGTTAGCTATTCCCTCTCTTATCTCTGGGATTTCTCCTTGCTCTAAGGTGAAGACCTTTTGGAACTTCTTATTCAGTTCCTCACACACTTCCTTGTCGTTTGTAGTGAATCCTTCTGTATGTGTGTGTTTGTGTGTACTCACCTAGTTGTACTCACCTAGTTGTGCTTGCGGGGGTTGAGCTCTGGCTCTTTGGACCCGCCTCTCAACCGTCAATCAACAGGTGTACAGATTCCTGAGCCTATTGGGATCTATCATATCTACACTTGAAACTGTGTATGGAGTCAGCCTCCACCACATCACTTCCTAATGCATTCCACTTGTCAACCACTCTGACACTAAAAAAGTTCTTTCTAATATCTCTGTGGCTCATTTGGGCGCTCAGTTTCCACCTGTGTCCCCTTGTGTGTGTGCCCCTTGTGTTAAATAGCCTGTCTTTATCTACCCAATCAATTCCCTTGAGAATCTTGAATGTGGTGATCATGTCCCCTCCTAACTCTTCTGTCTTCCAGCGAAGTGAGGTTTAATTCCCGTAGTCATACCTCTCAGCTTGGGTACTAGTCTGGTAGCAAATCTTTGAACCTTTTCCTGTTTAGTCTTATCCTTGACTAGATACGGACTCCATGCTGCGGCTGCATACTCCAGGATTGGCCTGACATATGTGGGATACGAATCTCTGAATGATTCTTTACACAAATTTCTGAATGCCGTTCGTATGTTGGCCAGCCTGGCATATGCCGCTGATGTTATCTTCTTAATTGATATGCACTGCAGGAGACAGGTCTGGCGTGATATCAACTCCCAAGTCTTTTTCTTTCTTTGACTCCTGAAGAATTTCCTGTCCCAGATAATACCTTGTATTTGGCCTCCTGCTCCCTGCACCTATCTTCATTATATTACATTTGGTTGGGTTAAACTCTAACAACCACTTGTTCGACCATTCCTGCACTTTGTCTAGGTCTTCTTGAAGCCTCAAACAGTCCTCTTCTGTCTTAATCCTTCTCATAATTTTGGCATCGTCCGCAAACATTGAGAGAAATGAATCTAATCCCTCCGCGAGATCATTTACATATATCAGAAACAAGATAGGACCGAGTACAGAGCCTTGTGGGACTCCACTGGTGACTTCACGCCAATCGGAGGTTTTACCCCTCACCGTAACTCACTGCTTCCTATTGCTTAGGTACTCTCTTATCCTCTGGAGCACCTTACCAGCTACACCTGCCTGTCTCTCCAGCTTATGTACCAGCCTCTTATGCGGTACTGCGTCAAAGGCTTTCCGACAATCCAAGAAAATGCAGTCCGCCCAGCCCTCTCTTTCTTGCTAATGTGTGTTACCTGGTCATAGAATTCTATTAAGCCAGTCAGGCAAGATTTACCCTCCCTGAACCCATGTTGTCGATTTGTCACGAAGTCCCTTCTCTTCAGATGTGCTACCAGGTTTTTTCTCACGATCTTCTCCATCGCCTTGCATGGTATACATGTTAAGGACACTGGCCTGTAGTTCAGTGCCTCTTGCCTGTAGCCCTTTTTGTATATTGGGACCACATTCGCCGTCTTCCATATTTCTGGTAGGTCTGCAGTCTCCTGTGACCTACTATACACTATGGAGAGTGGCAAGCAAAGTGCCTCTGCACACTCTTTCAGTACCCATTGCGAGATCCCGTCTGGACCAACAGCCTTTCTTACATCCAGGTCCAGCAGGTGTCTCTTGACCTCCTCTCTCATAATTTCAAACTCTTCCAAGGCCGCCTGGTTTACTTCCCTTTCTCCTAGCACAGTGGCCTCACCTTGTTCTGTTGTGAAGACCTCTTGGAACCTCTTGTTGAGTTCATCACACACCTCTTTGTCATTCTCTGTATACCTGTCCTCGCCTGTTCTAAGTTTCACTACCTGTTCTTTCACTGTTGTTTTCCTTCTGATATGACTGTGGAGTAGCTTTGGTTCGGTCTTGACTTTGTTTGCTATATCATTTTCATAACTTTTCTCTGCTTCTCTTCTCACCCTGACATACTCATTCCTGGTTCTCTGGTATCTCTCTCTGCTTTCTGAGGTTCTGTTATTTCGGAAGTTCCTCCACGCCCTTTTGTTCAGTACCTTTGCTTCCATACATGCCCTATTATACCATGGATTCTTCTTTTGCTTCTCGGATTTTTCCTTTTGGGCCGGGATGTATCTGCTTACTGCCTCCTGACACTTTTGGGTGACATAGTCCATCATATCTTGTACAGACTTAGCTCTGAGGTCTGTGTCCCAAGGTATTTCCCTTAGGAAGCTTCTCATCTCCTCATAATTTCCCATTCGGTATGCCAGCCTTTTGTTTCCTAGTTCTTTTTTTTTTGGGGGGGGGGGGATAATTCCTAGCTCCTCCAGGTACTCAAAGTTCAATACACTGTGATCACTCATTCCCAAGGGCGCACCATCTTAACTTTCCTTATACCCCACTCATTTAGGGTAAATATCAGATCAAGCATTGCTGGTTCGTTCTTTCCTCTCATTCTTGTTGGATCCTTGATGTGCTGGCTTAGAAAGTTTCTTGTTGCCACGTCCAGCAGCTTAGCTCTCCATGTTTCTGGTCCTCCATGCGGGTCTCTGTTCTCCCAATCTATCTTCCCATGGTTGAAGTCTCCCATGATTAGTAGTACAGATCCATTCCTGCTAGCAACAGAAGCAGCTCTTTCCATTATGTTAATGGTAGCCATATTGTTTCTATCATATTCCTGTCTGGGTCTTCTGTCATTTGGTGGTGGATTATATATGACTACGACTATAATTTTTTGCCCTCCAGTTGTTTTTGTTCCTATTATGTAGTCACTGAAACCTTAACATCCCCGAACAACCAACTCCTCGAAATCCCAGCCTTTTCTTACCAGCAGAGCTACACCACCCTCACCTCTTACCTACCTACCTTGAGGCTACCTTGAGGTGCTTCCGGGGCTTAGTGTCCCCGCGGCCCGGTCGTCGACCAGGCCTCCTGGTTGCTTGACTGATCAACCAGGCTGTTAGACGCGGCTACTCGCAGCCTGACGTATGAGTCACAGCCTGGTTGATCAGGTATCCTTTGGAGGTGCTTATCCAGTTCTCTCTTGAACACTGTGAGGGGTTTGCCAGTTATGCCCCTTATGTGTAGTGGAAGCGTGTTGAACAGTCTCGGGCCTCTGATGTTGATAGAGTTCTCTCTCAGAGTACCTGTTGCACCTCTGCTTTTCAACGGGGGTATTCTGCACATCCTGCCATGTCTTCTGGTCTCATGTGGTGTTATTTCTGTGTGCAGGTTTGGGACCAGCCCCTCAATTATTTTCCACGTGTAAATTATTATGTATCTCTCCCGCCTGCGCTCAAGGGAGTACAGATTTAGGCTCTTTAGTCGGTCCCAGTAATTTAGATGTTTTACTGAGTGGATTCTAGCAGTAAAGGATCTCTGCACGCTCTCTAGGTCAGCAATTTCTCCAGCTTTGAAAGGGGCTGTCATTGTGCAGCAGTACTCCACTCTAGATAGCACAAGCGTTTTGAAAAGTATCATCATCGGTATAGCATCTCTAGTGTGAAAAGTTCTTGTTATCCAACCTGTCATTTTTCTTGCAGTTGTGACGGCTACTTTATTGTGTTCTTTAAAGGTAAGGTCTTCCGACATGAGTACACCCAGGTCCTTTACATTGCCTTTTCGTTCTATGTTATGATTTGCCTGCGTTTTGTACGTGGTTCCTGTTTTTATGTTTTCAATTTTTCCGTAGCGCATGAGCTGAAACTTATCCTCGTTGAATACCATATTATTTTCTGTAGCCCATAGAAAGACCTGATCAACATCTGATTGGAGGTTTGCCGTGTCCTCTATGTTGCCAACTCTCATGAAAATCCTAGTGTCATCTGCAAAGGATGATACAGTGCTATAGGTTGTGTTCTGGTCTATGTCCGATATGAGGATGAGAAAAAGTACTGGAGCAAGCACAGTACCCTGGGGGACTGAGCTCTTCACGGTTGATGGGCTGGATTTTATTTTGTTGACTATTACACATTGGGTTCTGTCAGTCAGGAAATTGTAGATCCATCTGCCTATTTTCCCGGTAATTCCTTTTGAACGCATTTTATGTGCAATAACACCATGGTCACATTTATCAAAAGC
The DNA here is from genome assembly GCF_040958095.1 of Procambarus clarkii. Taxonomy (NCBI): domain Eukaryota; kingdom Metazoa; phylum Arthropoda; class Malacostraca; order Decapoda; family Cambaridae; genus Procambarus; species Procambarus clarkii. The sequence goes on along the minus strand of NC_091165.1, from coordinate 43,288,442 downwards.
TTTTGCGAAATCTGTGTAAATTACATCAGCGTTTTGTTTGTCTTCCATAGCATCTAATGCCATATCATAGTGGTCCAGCAACTGCGACAGGCAAGAGCGCCCTGTTCTGAAACCATGTTGTCCGGGGTTATGGAGATGCTGTGATTCCATGTATTTTGTGATCTTACTTCTTAGCACTCTCTCAAAAATTTTTATGATGTGCGATGTTAGTGCTATCGGTCTGTAATTTTTTGCCTCTGCCTTATTTCCTCCTTTATGGAGTGGTGCTATCTCTGCTGTTTTTAGTATGTCAGGGATAACGCCAGTATCTAGGCTTTGTCTCCACAGAATGTGAAGGGCCTGCGATAGTGGTTTTTTACAGTTCTTGATGAATATGGAGTTCCAAGAATCCGGGCCTGGTGCAGAGTGCATAGGCATACTGTTTATGGCTTCTTCAAAATCTACTCTAAAATCTTCCTGCTTTCTCTTTACTCATAACATAATAGTCCTGTGGGAACACTGCATTTGTTATTGTTTTCGTCAGCTTTGTTTCTGTGAGAGCTATTATGTCTGGGTTTTCCTTTAGTACCCATTCTCCAAGTTCATTTGCTTTATTTGTAATACCGTCTACGTTAGTGTACATTGCCTGAGGCTCACTTTCTTCTGTCCCTTCTCAAATCTATTCCTTGGTGAATGTTCTGCTGGTGGAGGAAGCTGTGCCATGGGTGTGAGGATTTGTGAGGTGGATACCAGGGTTGCAGAGGATACTGGGATGAGGGGTGGGGGCTCAAGTGAAGGGGGATGGACAGGGAGGGTATGGGGTGAACGGGGCGGGAGGACTGGAAGGAAAGAGGGGTTTTCTATGCAGACGAGGGTGGTGGGGTTGCCCTCCCCGCTGGTGTTACTGGGTAGCTGGTAGTGGGTTCCCCCCTCGCCTCTGGGGGTGATGTGTTGGGAGCTGTGGTTTCCTGGTTTTCCGCTCTCGCCCTGCGCTTCTTCTTTGCTTCTGCTGCCATGGCCCCTCTCCTCCCTCGTCATGTTCCTCTGGAGGAATACTTTTTTGAATTCCCCCCACATGTTGCAGACAGCTTTTCTTTGTTAGAATCGTGTCCTTTGTGTTCTCGTTTGCAAACACTATCTTTAACACACGGTCTCGGTCTTTTTTGTACCAGCCTAGCCTGAAAACCTTCTCAATGCTATGCTCAGGCCCTTCCATGTCTAGTGCCTTCAGTATTTCATTCACTGCTGCTTTGTCCTTATCATTCCACTCTTTCCTATTAGAGCCTTCCTGCTCTTTAATACCTAAAGCTACCACTGCTCTTTTCCTTTCCAGCAGCTGGCTAGTGGAGCGTGCCGCTTCCTGTGAGGTGGCTGCTTTCATGGCTACCTCCATCACTGCAGACATTACTTCAGAGTTGTTGTTTTTTAGCATTTCTGCAAATGTTGCTTTTAATGTGGCATTCTCTTCCAAAGTACTATTACCACCTTCTCCCTGGGTGGTTTTCTGAGTCTCAGCATCGATACTGTTCTCTTTGAGGGCTCTAATCTCCTCCTTTGCTGCTGTCAGCTCTCTTTTTAGGTTGCTTATTTCATTCTTCATTTCCTGCATCATTTCCTGCATCTCACTCTTGATGTCCTCCAGAAACTGGGCGAACATTTCCTTCATTTCGTCGCCTGAACTTTTCCCCTGTTCCCCTGTTGCTTCTGGCTGTCATGCTTGACGCTGTTTCTAGTTGTGCCGTGATAGGATTCGTCAGAAGGGAAGAGTGGAGTGGGGGAGAGAGAGATAGGGAGAGAGAGAGAGAGAGAGAGAGAGAGAGAGAGGAGAGAGAGGGGGAGAGTATGTGTAAGGGGGGATGCGGGGGACTGGGGGGTGGGGGGGCGGTGGTGGCGACCAGGTGAGGTCAGGTCAGGTCAGATGGGGGGTAAGAGAGGAGGTGGGGTATAGTAGGGGCTTGGCTCTTTCCACAAAAAGTGTTAATCCTTTCTTCCCTGACTGAACGTTTGTGTGTGCTTATGTGTGTGCGTTTTTGCGTGTGCGTGCGTGCGCGTGCGTGCGTGTGTCACGAGTCCCCTTAAGCATTACCTCTACCTAAATGAGCCACGTGTGTGTGTGTGTGTGTGTGTGTGTGTGTGTGTGTGTGTGTGTGTGTGTGTGTGTGTGTGTGTGTGTGTGTGTGTGTGTGTGTGTGTGTGTGTGTGTGTGTATGTGTGTGTGTGTGTGTGTGTGTGTGTGTGTGTGTGTGTGTGTGTGTGTGTGTACTCACCTAGTTGTGTTTGCGGGGGTTGAGCTCTGGCTCTTTGGTCCCGCCTCTCAACCGTCAATCAACAGGTGTACAGATTCCTGAGCCTATTGGGCTCTATCATACCTACACTTGAAACTGTGTATGGAGTCAGCCTCCACCACATCACTTCCTAATGCATTCCGTTTGTCAACCACTCTGACACTAAAAAAGTTCTTTCTAATATCTTTGTGGCTCATTTGGGCACTCAGTTTCCACCTGTGTCCCCTTGTGAGTGTGCCCATTGTGTTAAATAGACTGTCTTCATCTACCCTATCAATTCCCTTCAGAATCTTGAATGTGGTGATCATGTCCCCCCCTAACTCTTCTGTCGTCCAGCGAAGTGAGGTTTAATTCCCGTAGTCTCTCCTCGTAGCTTATACCTCTCAGCTCGGCTACTAGTCTGGTAGCAAACCTTTGAACCTTTTCCAGTTTAGTCTTATCCTTGACTAGATATGGACTCCATGCTGGGGCTGCATACTCCAGGATTGGCCTGATATATGTGGTATACAAAGTTCTGAATGATTCTTTACACAAGTTTCTGAATGCTGTTCGTATGTTGGCCAGCCTGGCATATGCCACTGATGTTATCCTCTTGAAATGTGCTGCAGGAGACAGGTCTGGCGTGATATCAACCCCCAAGTCTTTTTCTTTCTCTGACTCCTGAAGAATTTCCTCTCCCAGATGATACCTTGTATCTGGCATCCTGCTCCCTACACCAATCTTCATTACATTACATTTGGTTGGGTTAAACTCTAACAACCATTTGTTCGACCATTCCTTCAGCTTGTCTAGGTCTTCTTGAAGCCTCAAACAGTCCTCTTCTGTTTTAATCCTTCTCATAATTTTAGCATCGTCCTCAAACATTGAGAGAAATGAATCGATACCCTCCGGGAGATCATTTACATATATCAGAAACAAGATAGGACCGAGTACAGAGCCCTGTGGGACTCCACTGGTGACTTCACGCCAATCGGAGGTCTCACCTCTCACCCTAACTCTCTGCTTCCTATTGCTTAGGTACTCCCTTATCCAATGGAGCACCTTACCAGCTACACCTGCCTGTCTCTCCAGCTTATGTACAAGCCTCTTATGCGGTACTGTGTCAAAGGCTTTCCGACAATCCAAGAAAATGCAGTCCGCTCAGCCCTCTCTTTCTTGCTTAATCTTTGTCACCTGATCGTAGAATTCTATCAAGCCTGTAAGGCAAGATTTACCCTCCCTGAACCCATGTTGGCGATTTGTCGCGAAGTCCCTTCTCTCTAGATATGTTACCAGATTTTTTCTCGCGATCTTCTCCATCACCTTGCATGGTATACAAGTCAAGGACACTGAGTGTGAGTGTGAGTGTGTGTGTGTGTGTGTGTGTGTGTGTGTGTGTGTGTGTGTGTGTGTGTGTGTGTGTGTGTGTGTGTGTGTGTGTGTGTGTGTGTGTGTGTGTGTGTAATTACCTAAGTGTAGTTACAGGATGAGAGCTAAGCTCGTGGTGTCCCGTCTTCCCAGCACTCTTTGTCATATAAAGCTTTGAAACTACTGACGGTCTTGGCCTCCACCACCTTTTCACCTAACTTGTTCCAACCGTCTACCACTCTTTTTGTGAAAGTGAATTTTCTTATATTTCTTCGGCATATGTGTTTAGCTAGTTTATATCTATGACCTCTTGTACTTAAAATTCCAGGTCTCAGAAAATCTTCCCTATCGATTTTATAAATTCCTGTTCCTATTTTGTATGTTGTGATCATATCACCACATTTTCTTCTGTCTTCCAGTTTTGGCATATTTAATGCCTCTAACCTCTCTTCGTAGCTCTTGCCCTTCAGTTCTGGGAGCCACTTAGTAGCATGTACTTGCACCTTTTCCAGTTAGTTGATGTGCTTCTTAAGATATGGGCACCACACAACCGCTGCATATTCTAGCTTTGGCCTAACAAAAGTCGTGAACAATTTCTTTAATATATCGCCATCCATGTATTTAAAAGCAATTCTAAAGTTAGAAAGTGTGGCATAGGCTCCTCGCACAATATTCTTTATGTAGTCCTCAGGTGATAGTTTTCTATCTAGAACCACCCCTAGATCTCTTTCTTTATCAGAATTCTTTAAAGATTTCTCACATAATATATAGGTTGTGTGGGGCCTATGTTCTACTATTCCACGTTCCATAACATGGCATTTATAAACATTAAATTCCATTTGACAAGTGGTGCTCCATATACTTATTTTGTCCAGGTCATCTTGAAGGACATGACACTCATCTAAGTTTCTTATCCTTCCTATTATCCTAGCATCATCAGCAAACATGTTCATAAAATTCTTTATATCAACTGGTAGATCATTTATGTAGACAATAAACATCACTGGTGCAAGAACTGAACCCTGTGGTACTCCACTTGTGACATTTCTCCAGTCCGATACGTTGCCTCTGATCACTGCCCTCATTTTTCTATCAGTCAGAAAATTTTTCATCCATGTTAGAAGCGTACCTGTCACCCCTCCAATATTTTCCAGTTTCCAGAATAACCTCTTATGTGGAACTCTGTCAAAAGCCTTTTTTTAGGTCCAGATAGATGCAGTCAACCCAATCATCTCTTTCCTGTAATATCTGTGTGTGTGTGTGTGTGTGTGTGTGTGTGTGTGTGTGTGTGTGTGTGTGTGTGTGTGTGTGTGTGTGTGTGTGTGTGTGTGTGTGTGTGTGTGTGTGTGTGTGTGTGTGTGTGTGTGTGTGTGTGTGTGTGTGTGTGTGTGTGTGTGTATGTGTGTGTGTGTGTATGTGTGTGTGTACTCACCTAGTTGTACTCACCTAGTTGTGTTTGTGGGGGTTGAGCTCTGGCTCTTTGGTCCCGCCTCTCAACCGTCAATCAACAGGTGTACAGATTCCTGAGCCTATTGGGCTTTATCATATCTACACTTGGAACTGTGTATGGAGTCAGCCCCCACCACATCACTTCCTAATGCATTCCATTTGTCAACCACTCTGATACTAAAAAAGTTCTTTCTAATATCTCTGTGGCTCATTTGGGCACTCAGTTTCCACCTGTGTCCCCTTGTGTGTGTTCCCCTTGTGTTAAATAGACTGTCTTTATCTACCCTATCAATTCCCTTCAGAATCTTGAATGTGGTGATCATGTCCCCCCTAACTCTTCTGTCTTCCAGCGAAGTGAGCTTTAATTCCCGTAGTCTCTCCTCGTAGCTCATACCTCTCAGCTCGGGTACTAGTCTGGTGGCAAACCTTTGAACCTTTTCCAGTTTAGTCTTATCCTTGACTAGATATGGACTCGATGCTGGAGCTGCATACTCCAGGATTGGCCTGACATATGTGGTATACAAAGTTCTGAATGATTCTTTACACAAGTTTCTGAATGCCGGTCGTATGTTGGCCAGCCTGGCATATGCCGCTGATGTAATCCGCTTGATATGTGCTGCAGGAGACAGGTCTGGCGTGATATCAACCCCCAAGACTTTTTCCTTCTCTGACTCCTGAAGAATTTCCTCTTCCAGATGATACCTTGTATCTGGCCTCCTGCTGCCTACACCTATCCTCATTACATTACATTTGGTTGGGTTAAACTCTAACAACCATTTGTTCGGCCATTCCTTCAGCTTGTCTAGGTCCTCTTGAAGCCTCAAACAGTCCTCTTCTGTTTTAATCCTTCTCATAATTTTAGCATCGTCCACAAACATTGAGAGAAATGAATCGATACCTTCCGGGAGATCATTTACATATATAAGAAACAAGATTGGACCGAGTACAGAGAGCTGTGGGATTCCACTGGTGACTTCACGCCAATCGGAGGTCTCACCCCTCACCGTAACTCTCTGCTTCCTATTGTTTAGATACTCCCTTATCCACTGGAGCACCTTACTAGCTACACCTGCCTGTCTCTCCAGCTTATGTACCAGCCTCTTATGCGATACTGTGTCAAAGGCTTTCCGACAATCCAAGAAAATGCAGTCCGCCCAGCCCTCTCTTTCTTGCTTAATCTTTGTCACCTGATCGTAGAATTCTATCAAGCCTGTAAGGCAAGATTTACCCTCCCTGAACCCATGTTGGCGATTTGTCACGAAGTCCCTTCTCTCCAGATGTGTTATGAGGTTTTTTCTCACGATCTTCTCCATCACCTTGCATGGTATACAAGTCAAGGACACTGGCCTGTAGTTCAGTGCCTCTTGCCTGTCGCCCATTTTGTATATTGGGACCACATTCGCTGTCTTCCATGTTTCTAGTAGGTCTCCCGTCTCCAGTGACTTACTATACACTATGGAGAGTGGCAAGCAAAGTGCCTCTGCACACTCTTTCAGTATCCATGGTGAGATCCCATCTGGACCAACAGCTTTTCTTACATTCAGATCCAGCAGGTGTCTCTTGACCTCCTCTCTCGTAATTTCGAACTCTTCCAAGGCCGCCTGATTTACCTCCCTTTCTCCTAGCACAGTGACCTCACTTTGTTCTATTGTGAAGACTTCCTGGAACCTCTTGTTGAGTTCTTCACACACCTCTCTGTCATTCTCTGTATACTTGTCCTCGCCTGTTTGAAGTTTCAATACCTGTTTTTTCACTGTTGTTTTCCTTCTGATGTGGCTGTGGAGTAGCTTTGGTTCGGTCTTGGCTTTGTTTGCTATATCATTTTCAAAACTTTTCTCTGCTTCTCTTCTCACCCTGACGTACTCATTCCTGGTTCTCTCGTATCTCTCTCTGCTTTCTGGTGTTGCGTTATTCCGGAAGCTCTTCCATGCCCTTATGTTCAGTTTCTTCGCTTCCATACATGCCCTATTATACCATGGATTCTTCTGTTGCTTCTCGGATTTTTCCCTTTGGGCCGGGATGAACCTGTTTACTGCCTCCTGACACTTTTGGGTAACATAGTCCATCATACCCTGTACAGACTTATCTCTGAGGTCTGTGTCCTAAGGTATTTCACTTAGGAAACTTTTCATCTGTTCATAATTCCCCTTTCGGTATGCCAGCCTTTTGATTCCTAGTTCTTTTTGGGGGGAGATAAGTCCTAGCTCTACCAGGTACTCAAAGTTCAATACACTGTGGTCACTCATTCCCAAGGGCGCTTCCATCGTAACTTCCCTTATATCCCGCTCATTTAGGGTAAATATCAGATCAAGCATTGCTGGTTCATCCTCTCCTCTCATTCTTGTTGGATCCTTGATGTGCTGGCATAGAAAGTTTCTTGTTGCCACGTCCAGCAGCTTAGCTCTCCATGTTTCTGGTCCTCCATGCGGGTCTCTGTTCTCCCAATCTGTCTTCCCATGGTTGAAGTCTCCCATGATTAGTAGTCCAGATCCATTCCTGCTAGCAACAGAAGCAGCTCTTTCCATTATGTTAATGGTGGCCATATTGTTTCTATCATATTCCTGTCTGGGTCTTCTGTTATTTGGTGGTGGATTATATATGACTACAACAATAATTTTTTTCCCTCCATTTGTTACGGTACCTGCTATGTAGTTACTTAAACCTTCACAGCCCTGAATATCCATCTCCTCAAAATCCCAGCCTTTTCTTACCAGCAGAGCTACACCATAGCTGTGTGTGTGTGTGTGTGTGTGTGTGTGTGTGTTTGTGTACTCACCTAGTTGTACTCACCTAGTTGTGTTTGTGGGGGTTGAGCTCTGGCTCTTTGGTCCCGCCTCTCAACCGTCAATCAACAGGTGTACAGATTCCTGAGCCTATTGGGCTCTATCATATCTACACTTGAAACTGTGTATGGAGTCAGCCCCCACCACATCATTTCCTAATGCATTCCATTTGTCAACCACTCTGCCACTAAAAAAGTTCTTTCTAATATCTCTGTGGCTCATTTGGGCACTCAGTTTCCACCTGTGTCCCCTTGTGTGTGTTCCCCTTGTGTTAAATAGACTGTCTTTATCTACCCTATCAATTCCCTTCAGAATCTTGAATGTGGTGATCATGTCCCCCCTAACTCTTCTGTCTTCCAGCGAAGTGAGCTTTAATTCCCGTAGTCTCTCCTCGTAGCTCATACCTCTCAGCTCAGGTACTAGTCTGGTGGCAAACATTTGAACCTTTTCCAGTTTAGTCTTATCCTTGACTAGATATGGACTCCAAACATGGTAAACATGTTTAAAAGTTTACTGAAGAAAAAGCATTGTGGGAACCGACCTGTGAGATTTATATTTATTTAATTTATATTTACGTTAATTTATATACTTCGATAGCAATTTGTATAATGTTAAGTGGACTGTATTTCTGCAATAATCTCAATCTCACAAATCGATCCTCTACACATTAGGGGGGGTTTAATAGTTTATATATATATGCAGCCAATCAAACTACAAAATTAACTACATACATTGAAGAGGTTCCTTATCTTATAGTACAGCAGGTTAGTCCACCAGGTATAACTAGGGTGTAGACACCAAATTATCCTCTTTGAGGTAGTTTCCATCACCCAGTAACTGGTGCACAAAATCTTGCATCCTCGTCTTGACCTGTCAAAAGTGCGCTAGCTGTGAAGCCAGAAACCTATATATGACAAGTATTTCAGAGAAACATTGTACATGGAACATTAAGACCTGGCTTAATTACCTTTAGTTTGAGGCTTCCACGTGATCTAACCGGGTCACCCTATATCCTGACATTAATGGCCATAAATGAATGATAAACGGGTTTCGGAAAGAACACTTAACTTGAATTGTAGACATCGTGTTGGAGATGGTACCTTTGGTTTCCATAACACTACGTCCAAGTAAAATTAACAGGAGCCGAATTTGCTCCCGTGTGAGCCTCTGGTCTCGTTATAAACAATGGCTGTTTAACACTCCATACTATTGACGTTACTGGCCGACATTGTCCAGAATGATAGGAGCCGAATTTGCTCCACACGTCTCGGAGGTGACACAACAATGGCTGCCCTCCTTCCTCCTCACTCTGACGCCTGGCTTACATTGTCCACATTTCAGAAAGTGATAGAAGGGTCACATTTACTCTACTTTAATATTGATAATTAAGTTAATTTATATAAGATGTTTTTATGATGGTAAAGTCCAAAGACTAATGTATTTAAGAATAATTCCCAGCAGAATAGCTGGTGAATTATAATAGTATGTGGTGATGATATCCCGTTTTCTTTAGACGGTAATTCCACTACAAGTTACGTTTTCTATGGGTAACTTGTTTATACAACACAGCTATTATCTGTATGATTATTAAATGGTGTCGGATTTTCCGACATAATTCCCCAGGGGGCTGCTCACGGGTCGAAGTCCTATTTAGAACAGACGAACACCGATACTCCTCCTTCGAATTATTAGATTAATTTGATGTTAGTTGTTAGTAATCACACATTTGTGCGTCTGTTCGTACAGGACGGATGTCCCGTACTAGAGCTGCAGGGGTTAGAAGTCTAATGCGATTTCATTTCCCTGTTAACTCTTGAAAGGCTAATATTCAAGCCTAATTACTTATTATTTAACCCAGAAGACTGAATGTGATCAAGTACTACAGTCAAGTATGATTCAGGGACTGCAGTGAGATCAGTGACATTAGATATAACTTGAAGTTTCTTCAGGTAACTGGTCACTGATATATAAACACTGAGGCCCATGGAATACATCTTGATTAAATAATAAATGTATCAAATCAGTCATCAGATTTATTGGGGTTTAATTTAGTTAATTGATTCAGAAGATTGAATAGCTCATCATTAAAGTAAAGTATGGTTCTGAGACTGCAGTGGGTTCAGTGACATTGGTCGCAGTGACTTGTAGCTGTTTTAGGCTACTGTTCACTGATTTGCCACTGAGGCCTCATGAAATCATCTTCAGCTTCAAATGATGATACTAACATCAACCTCTGTTACTATAGTCAGCTGTAATCTCCTTAGTATAATGCTACTGGAGAAACATAATCAGCTGACAAATTTAGATTTCTATTGGTATTGTTTATCTGCAGGCATAGGTCTCCTCAGGCTTGATACTGGGCCTGAGAGTAATTTACCTCCTGCAGAGTTTAACATGGTTATACCCTGATATTTAGTAGGGCTACCGATGAATTGATGGTAGTAGTCTGTCCCCACAAGGACAGCCATTTGGCATTTGATTTGCTCAAATTTACCTGCAGCTGCTTGATAATAGCTTTCCAGGTCAGCATAATCAACTTGAGATTGTTGTGACAAATCTTCACATTTCTTGATCTGTCTTGTTAAGTGGCTTTTAAGACCTGCAAGGGTTCTTTTCATTCTCCCTGCATTATCCATACTGGCTCGTTGGTGAAGCCTTGTGGGGCTTGTACTTGGGCTGCTCATAATACTGAACAAGCACTGATGGTAGCCTAGGGTAAATTCTGCACTCACTAGGCAATAATCCTACCTCTACTAGAGGTTAGCACTTAAAATTAATACACATTATATATATACAATCATACACACTAATGATTTAAGTGATAAACCAGTGTCACTGGAAGTACCTTTAGGTTAGCTCTTCTATATCACCCTAGGATGGTAGAGACACTAATTAATCACTCAAAGGTGTAATGATCATAAGTAAATTATTATATATACAACTCAACTCGAGTTGATAAAAATTACACCCAAAATAGGGTCTGGACCATTCATTAATGGTGTTAGGTTGTTCAATATAGTACAACTGACTATGGTAATAATGGGACTAGGATGAGCAATAATAGTTCAACTAGTCAATGGTTAATATCCTACCCTGTTGTGGGTTGGCAATTAGTAAATATTATACTGTGATCACTAGTGCAATTTATATTAAATAATTCTCTATTTTGGAGAAATAATATACACAATTATTGATAATAGCCTCTTAATTAGCCTCTATGAAACTTCTAATATTATCTAGAAGTATTAAATATTATTAGTGACCTCGCGAAATAAAGTCCACAAAATTCGTAGATAATCTCTCGCGAAATGTAACACCACGAAATCCGTGAACAATCTTGCGAAGACACAGTCACTAATTTGGCTGGCTTCAATATTAGCGCTGTCATTTCACGAAATAACACGCCACCAAATATGTGTGGGTGTGCATGAAACCGCTGACGAAGCTGAACTGGGCTGAGGGAGGCTCCTGAGCTCCCTCGAGGCTACGCTGCCGTCTTGACTGGCTTTGTTTAAATAACACTGCACTAGTATATTTAATGAATCCACTGGTTAACTGGTTCATCCGGTACTAAGATGACCAAATGTGGGTTCAAAGGATCGAATATTCCGTCATCCGGTTCGAAGATGACCAAATAATGTGGGAACCGACCTGTGAGATTTATATTTATTTAATTTATATGAATTTATATTTACATTAATTTATATACTTCGATAGCAATTTGTATAATGATAAGTGGACTGTATTTCTGCAATAATCTCATAATCTCACAAATCGATCCTCTACACATTATGGGGGGGTTTAATAGTTTATATATATATGCAGCCAATCAAACTACAAAATTAACTACATACATTGAAGAGGTTCCTTATCTTATAGTACAGCAGGTTAGTCCACCAGGTATAACTAGGGTGTAGACACCAAATTATCCTCTTTGAGGTAGTTTCCATCACCCAGTAACTGGTGCACAAAATCTTGCATCCTCGTCTTGACCTGTCAAAAGTGCGCTAGCTGTGAAGCCAGAAACCTATATATGACAAGTATTTCAGAGAAACATTGTACATGGAACATTAAGACCTGGCTTAATTACCTTTAGTTTGAGGCTTCCACGTTATCTAACCGGGTCACCCTATATCCTGACATTAATGGCCATAAATGAATGATAAACGGGTTTCGGAAAGAACACTTAACTTGAATTGTAGACATCGTGTTGGAGATGGTACCTTTGGTTTCCATAACACTACGTCCAAGTAAAATTAACAGGAGCCGAATTTGCTCCCGTGTGAGCCTCTGGTCTCGTTATAAACAATGGCTGTTTAACACTCCATACTATTGACGTTACTGGCCGACATTGTCCAGAATGATAGGAGCCGAATTTGCTCCACACGTCTCGGAGGTGACACAACAATGGCTGCCCTCCTTCCTCCTCACTCTGACGCCTGGCTTACATTGTCCACATTTCAGAAAGTGATAGAAGGGTCACATTTACTCTACTTTAATATTGATAATTAAGTTAATTTATATAAGATGTTTTTATGATGGTAAAGTCCAAAGACTAATGTATTTAAGAATAATTCCCAGCAGAATAGCTGGTGAATTATAATAGTATGTGGTGATGATATCCCGTTTTCTTTAGACGGTAATTCCACTACAAGTTACGTTTTCTATGGGTAACTTGTTTATACAACACAGCTATTATCTGTATGATTATTAAATGGTGTCGGATTTTCCTACATGCATATATACTGTCGGGGTTCATCGGTAAGCGACAGTATAAGTACTTAATCCTGGCGAGGTTGCCAATGTCGGGGTTCACCTCATTAAGAGAGGGGCGAGTAACAGTATACTCAATGTCACTCACCATAGCCCTGCGGGTCTTCACTCTATACTCGCAGCGCCACTGTACGCCAGGAGAGTATCCCAGTCAATCCCAACCGGCCTCTGATCGAGAAAGAGTGGGAACACAACTTGTTCTCTTAACTATTGTGTGCCCGCCCCAGCCTGGGCTCTACTACTAACCACAAGGTCGCCAACTGGTGTTTCCGGTGTCCAGTAACACATCAGTGGTTTTGTTGAATTGTGGTAACAGTAGCAAGAGCACACTCAATGTGTCTGATATCAGGCAGGTATTTACTTCTATCACTATTTGCTTTCAGGTATTATATAGCCACAAGAAATATGGAGGGGATGATATAAACACCAATGTACTTTGTATTTTACTTAAAACTCATTCAAAGACATCACAAGATTATATCAATAAGCAAACAGCTGTTTCAGGCGGAAGTCGCTCGTTCCCACATATAGTCATGAACTCGCCAAGCTGGCAATGCTCCCCCTCACGTCAATGTCAAAATCAGCTGGGCGACTCCCACCGCGCGAATGTTCGTGTATTTGTTTGCCAGTGGCGTGATGCGCCTGTTTCTTTAAATTCTCAAAGATCACTTGAAGTTCGAACACACAATATTTGCGACAATAGCACGTAAATACTTCGCTGCACTGATCGTGAGCTCAATCAAACATTTCCATATTAATGGACACAATAATTCACTATCATGGTATTATACACTGCCCTTCATTTAATGATAACGTATGCAAGTATATATCACTGGAGTTCTCAGTAATTCCTTTTGCGGGCGATAACACAATTAATCACTGCACACATGAATGATTATTCAATACACAAGCATAGACTTATATATATATACGGATGAATCATAGACATCAATAATGGTAATAACATAGTTACTGGGCACATAGCCTAACTCCAAATACTGGCATATTTATATATATATATACTCTCTCAATAACTGATCATATTAAAGTCTCATGAAAGACATTATCAACACAGTAAATTCATCAATTACTCCGGGTGCCTGCACACACCCATAATAGTAATAAATTTCGTGAGTACTCTATATAGTCCCACTCTGCACACTGGTGCCTTACTGTGACATAGGTGAGCCTTGCTCACGACATACAAAATACTCTGGCTAAATAATATAGCTGACTAAAGGGGAATTGGGAGGGAAACTAGAATCACCTGCTTCCACCTATTCTCCAGTGAGAGTTGAGTTGTAGCTCCTGGTCCAGGCTCCTGCCTCGTGTAGGGAACACCCCCACACACACCCTGTCGTGTGCTCCAGGAACTCAATCAACGTCCCACCATAAGCGCGTCGTCTCCGTGCCTTTTCACTGCAGGTCCGTGCTCTTCCTCGACTTCTTGTAGGGTTGGAGTCGGTCTCCCGGCCGTCAACTTCTCCTCCCAGCTGCGGCTGTCTGCCTACGTCTCGGCTGCAGTCGCTCGGATTCCCGATTACTGTCTTCTTCACTGCTTCCCAGTGGATTGGCCCAGCCGCTACGTCGTCACTGTGAAGCTATCAGACGGCCCAGACGATACTGCCTAGACTCCACCTGCACAGCACCCGATCCTGGAGCACTTGATGCTCAATATTCCGTCAATTCCCTCTTCGGTCCACACATGGAATGAAGGAAGACCTCTGGAGTACTTGCAGACTACGAGTGACGCGTAAGGTCCACGGGAGTGGCGTATTACTGTCAGATTGACAGGATCAACCTTCACACATCCGCCCACCTTGACGTGTCGTGTCAGACTGATTCCCTCCGGAGGATTGGCCCAGCCACTACGTCATCACTGTGAAGCTATCAGCCATCGCATACGTCGCTGCCAAGACTCCACTCTTGCACAACACCTGTTCCTGGAGCACTTGTTGCTCAATATTCTGTCAATTCCTTCTCCGGTCCAACACATGAACGAAGGAAGACCCCACAGGTGATGGCAGACCACCGGTGATGCGTAAGTCCTCCGGAGACGGGGTAAACTGTCCAACGGACAGGACCCCCCAGCGCACGTCCGACCTCCTTGACGTGCTGTCTTAGACTGATGGCACCACCGCGGCGCGATGACCGGACCCCCCTTCCTTCATGACGTCATATTCGCCATGGGAGGTTTTCATTGGCTCCCTGTGCCACATCACTGTCGGTGACCAATCTGGTGTCACTGACGTCACACAGTTTTGGCGGCAAAACAGAGTAGCCAGCGCCATATTGGCTTCCTAAAGGGCCTAAACCACAGGCCAAAATACTCTTCTTTTACAAATTTCTCGGCAAGGCGAGAACACTACATTCTCCCACATATATCAAACTGATGCCTGCGACGTAGAGAACGCTCGGGTAAAGTGGACATGACTCTTACAGCAGGCGTGGGAGAAATATAAGGGGGGGAACACCGTCACATACCCCTCCCCTTAAAATAAGAGTCATGTCTGGTTAGTGTATACAGGACAGGGCATCTGCTACTACGTTGTCTTTCCCTTGGATGAGTTTAATTTCCAACCAGTACTCCTGCCGCCAATGTGAAACGCTCCTTACGCATCCGTTGACCGTTCCCACGGTCACCCTTGATGTCCATTGTTCCTTCAGCATGGACAGAGGACTTTGCACCCCTCGTCCATACACCAGCTGGAAAGGTGAGAAACCTAACGATCCTACCACTGCGTTACGCATGGCAAACAACGCAGGGCATACTGCTTCATCCCACTTTCCCTGCTCTGCGCAGAACACTCTCATCAGCATGCCGTCCTGTATGTAACAACGAGTGGCCCTCTCAGGGCCAACACGTCCTCCATTGGCCTCATGAATCAATTCGGGGAACTCTCTCTGCCGCGACTCCCCAAGACGAGTGTGGTCCACCCCGAGAGAACTGGTGAGGGTCACCTGTAACTCACCATCCGGGCTGCCTTCGCCCTCCACTCGTTCTCCGGGTTCCATGAAGAGGTGATCGATTTCCAGACTGTCGGACGTCTCCTCGTCAGCCCTATCAGATCCACACCCTCCGTGTCCGTCGCACTGCCTCGGAATCACAGCATAAACCGGGAACGCCGCCGTGGCGATTCCTATCTCGTCCCCACAGGCGTTTATCACTCCGCCTGTCTCCTTATAGTGCTCTATGCACTCCTCGCCCTTCGCGAGATTCGGGAGGACATATCCTCCACATGCGTCATTTCCCAAGATGACTTGTGCCTCCATCTTGGGCATTGATGCACAGACCCCCACCACTAGGGTCTGGCAGCCATAGTCAGAATTCAGAGTCACCTGGTGTAGGGGCATCCTCACTGGGCCTCCCACAGTGGTCACACTTGCCACCTCCACACTGGTACTCTCGTAACCCTCAGGGAACAGGGTTTCGCTCACCAGGGTAAAATCTGCCCCAGTGTCTCTTAATATCTTCACCGGGATGGGGTCTGCGTCCCCCATCCTTACGGTTCCCTCACACACAAATGGGTGAACTCTTTTCTCCCCACTCAGTACGGGTTCACCTCGCACCCTCTCGGCCATCTGGTCCTCGACCCTCACGAAAGCCACATTTTCCCGCTGCTCAGGGTGTCTGCATTCCCGCGCGATGTGTCCGAATATTCCGCAGTTGTAGCAGCGGATCCTTCTTCTTCTGTGGATCTTCCTCGCGCCATTCATCGACTCCTCCGTTTCGGCAACAACTTTTGAGCTCTCAGCTTGGGACTTCTTTACCGGCTCCACAGCACTCTTTGAGCCTCTCCTGTCTCCACTCGAGAGGTGGGATTCAGGAGAACTCGCTCCCGTCCTCCATCCGTCCGTCCTTCTATATCTTCCATCATATCTGGAGTGTACGGGCAGTCGGTGCCGTCCCTCTCGGTGTGGTCGCAGGGCTTCTTCCAGCATGTCAGCTCTGTCGGCCGCGGCTCTCAGGTCCTTAATGTCCGCCTCCTTTACTCTAACCCTGATCTCAGGAGAGAGCACGGACATAAACTTCTCCATGACCATTAGCCTCTTGACCTCTTCAGCCGACCTCGCTCCTTCAGACTCCAGCCACTTAAGGAATTTCCTCTCCATGTCCCTCGCCGTCTCCGCATAAGATTTTCCTGGCGAACGGGTACATTCCCTGAATCTCTTCCTGTAGCATTCCGGCGTGAGCTTGAAAGAATGGAGCACAGCTCTCTTTACAGCATCGTAGTTGGTGCACTCTTGGAGGTCGAGCATATTCTAGGCTTCACGAGCTTCACCAGTGAACCTACCCTGAACCAGCTCCGCCCACTCTGCCCTCGGCCACTTCTTCAAGGTAGCGATCTTCTCGAAGTGGTCGAAGAAACCTTCAGCTTCATTTGGTACAAAGACCGGCAGATCTCGCTCCCTCACTCGGCGGTCTTCCTGCTGCGGCGGAGCAGGTGCACCTAGCCCTAGCTCAGCTCGCTTCAGCTCCACCTCCTTCTTAGCTTCTATCTCCTGCTGTCTCAGTCTAGCTTCTAGCTCGTCTTTGCGCTGCTGTGCCTCTCGCTCTTCCTTGCGCTGCTGTGCTTCTGCTTCTCACTCTTCTTTGCGCTGCTGTTCTTCTCGCTCTTCACGCCTCAGCTGTGCTTCTCGCTCTTGTTCTTCCCTGCGCAGCTGTGCTACTCGCTCTTGTTCTTCCCTGCACAGCTGTGCTTCTCGCTCTTGTTCTTCCTTGCGCAGCTGTGCCTCTGCTTCTCGCTCTTCCCGCTTCAACTGCACTTCCAGCTGCAGCTTCATTATCTCCAGCTTGATGCTGCGCCTGCTACCGCTGGATCCTCTGCTGCTTCCATCAATGCTCAGGTGTTCTCCCATACTGGCAGGTGTTTGTGGCCGTTCCTCCCCCAAAGCTTCGTCTCGTGCTCTGAGCTGTGCCATGATCTCCAGTCTTCTCTCTCCCACTTTGGAAGATCTCAGCTTTATCCCAAAATGGTCTGCTAGTGACTGTAACTGTGCCTTGGTGCACTCCTCCAGCACCTGCTCATCTCTAGTGTCAATGAACCTTGTTACTTTATCATCCTCCATCTTGTGCTATGAGTGATAACCTGTACCTGATACCTAATACCACTGCAAAGTACCACAACTGCAACCTTTATCTTGATCGTTATCCTGGCAAGGTCGCCAATGTCGGGGTTCGTCGGTAAGCGACAGTATAAGTACTTAATCCTGGCGAGGTCGCCAATGTCGGGGTTCACCTCATTAAGAGAAGGGCGAGTAACAGTATACTCAAGGTCACTCACCGTAGCCCTGCGGGTCTTCACTCTATCCTCGCGGCGCCACTGTACGCCAGGAGAGTATCCCAGTCAATCCCAACTGGCCTCTGATCGAGAAAGAGTGGGAACACAACTTGTTCTCTTAACTATTGTGTGCCCGCCCCGGCCTGGGCTCTACTACTAACCACAAGGTCGCCAAATGGTGTTTTCGGTGTCCAGTAACACGTCAGTGGTTTTGTTGAATTGTGGTAACAGTGGCAAGAGCACACTCAATATGTCTGATATCAGGCAGGTATTTACTTCTATCACTATTTGCTTTCAGGTATTATATAGCCACAAGAAATATGGAGGGGATGATATAAACACCAATGTACTTTGTATTTTACTTAAAACTCATTCAAAGACATCACAAGATTATATCAATAAGCAAACAGCTGTGTCAGGCGGAAGTCGCTCGTTCCCACATATAATCATGAACTCGCCAAGCTGGCAATGCTCCCCCTCACGTCAATGTCAAAATCAGCTGGGCGACTCCCACCGCGCGAATGTTCGTGTATTTGTTTGCCGGTGGCGTGATGCGCCTGTTTCTTTAAATTCTCAAAGATCACTAGAAGTTCGAACACACAATATTTGCGACAATAGCACGTAAATACTTCGCTGCACTGATCGTGAGCTCAATCAAACATTTCTATATTAATGGACACAATAATTCACTATCATGGTATTACACACTGCCCTTCATTTAATGATAACGTATGCAAGTATATATCACTGGAGTTCTCAGTAATTCCTTTCGCGGGCGATAACACAATTAATCACTGCACACATGAATGATTATTCAATACACAAGCATAGACTTATATATATATACGGATGAATCATAGACATCAATAATGGTAATAACATAGTTACTGGGCACATAGCCTAACTCCAAATACTGGCATATTTATATATATATACTCTCTCAATAACTGATCATATTAAAGTCTCATGAAAGACATTATCAACACAGTAAATTCATCAATTACTCCGGGTGCCTGCACACACCCATAATAGTAATAAATTTCGTGAGTACTCTATATAGTCCCACTCTGCACACTGGTGCCTTACTGTGACATAGGTGAGCCTTGCTCACGACATACAAAATACTCTGGCTAAATAATATAGCTGACTAAAGGGGAATTGGGAGCGAAACTTGAATCACCTACTTCCACCCTATCCTCCGGTGAGAGTTGAGTTGTAGCTCCTGGTCCAGGCTCCTGCCTCGTGTAGGGAACGCCCCCACACACACCCTGTCGTGTCCCCCAGGAACTCAATCAACGTCCCACCATAAGCGCATCGTCTCCGTGCCTTTTCACTGCAGGTCCGTGCTCTTCCTCGACTTCTTGTAGGGTTGGAGTCGGTCTCCCGGCCGTCAACTTCTCCTCCTAGCTACGGCTGCCTGCCTACGTCTCGGCTGCAGTCGCTCGGATTCCCGATTACTGTCTTCTTCACTGATTCCCAGTGGATTGGCCCAGCCGCTACGTCGTCACTGTGAAGCTATCAGATGTCCCAGACGATACTGCCTAGACTCCACCTGCACAGCACCCGATCCTGGAGCACTTGATGCTCAATATTCCGTCAATTCCCTCTTCGGTCCACACATGGAATGAAGGAAGACCTCTGGCGTACTTGCAGACTACGGGTGACGCGTAAGATCCACGGGAGTGGCGTATTACTGTCAGATTGACAGGATCAACCTTCACACATCCGCCCACCTTGACGTGTCGTGTCAGACTGATTCCCTCCGGAGGATTGGCCCAGCAACTACGTCATCACTGTGAAGCTATCAGCCGTCGCATACGTCGTTGCCTAGACTCCACTCTTGCACAACACCTGTTCCTGGAGCACTTGTTGCTCAATATTCTGTCAATTCCTTCTCCGGTCCAACACATGAACGAAGGAAGACCCCACAGGTGATGGCAGACCACGGGTGATGCGTAAGTCCTCCGGAGACGGGGTAAACTGTCCAACGGACATGGACCCCCCAGCGCACGTCCGACCTCCTTGACGTGCTGTCTTAGACTGATGGCGCCACCGCGGCGCGATGACCGGACCCCCCTTCCTTCGTGACGTCATATTCGCCATGGGAGGTTTTCATTGGCTCCCTGTGCCACATCGCTGTCGGTGACCAATCTGGTGTCACTGACGTCACACAGTTTTGGCGGCAAAACAGAGTAGCCAGCGCCATATTGGCTTCTTAAAGGGCCTAAACCACAGGCCAAAATACTCTTTGTTTACAAATTTCTCGGCAAGGCGAGAACACTACACTCTCCCACATATATCAAACTGATGCCTGCGACGTAGAGAACGCTCGGGTAAATTGGACATGACTCTTACAGCAGGCGTGGGAGAAATATAAGGGGGGGAACACAGTCACAATACACATATAATTTGCATAAAGAAATTGGTTATAAGCGGAATCATCTGCTGGTGGCAAAACTCTTCTTGACAAGCCTCTGGCAACACGATCAGCTGACTGGGTCCACATCTCGAGTTGCGGGCAAACACTTCGCGACTCTGACAGCACAATCAGCTGACAGCCCCAGCTGTCAGAAACGTCGTGACTCTCCCACGCCTCTAGCAATGCGATCAGCTGGACGTTTCTGAGTTCGTTGCTGTCTCTTTGCACACCAGCTACCACCTCCAGGATCACTAACATCCCCACCTTAATGCTCACACACACCAACTCATGCCTAAATGAGCTCTGGGCTCCTAGCCTAATATCCTGTCACTTAGACAATAAAATGATGAGCAGAAATGTCCACAACATATAAAATGCCCTAGCTCGCCTAGATCAAAAGGGGTAAAGGGAGGGACAATTATCTACCTTATATCATTCCAACCAAGAAGCCGAGTCTTCCTCTGTTGAGGGATGCTGAGGTTCCTGATCCTGGCTTCTGGTCTCCTGATGAACAGTTCCCACACACAGGTCCCTCCGTCGTCCTCGTGGTAACGTGTCTTCGCCGTACTCTCACTCACAACAGGTACTTCCTTAATCCTCCTCTTGTCCGGGGTACTGGAGACAGGTACCTCCGTCGTCGTCCTCCACTCTTCCTGGCACTGCCGACACCTCGCAGTCCAGCACAGCTTCCCCTCACCTCACTGCCAGTAGATTTGGCCCGGCCGTAGCTTCTTGCTTGATGTGGAATACTGGTCCCCTGGGCGCCCCAGACGTCACCAGCCCAACGTTCCCTCTGCTGCAGACTCTTGATAGAGCTCTTGGCACTCTATTCTGGTCCGTCCTTGCTTCTGGGCACTCCACGGAAGTTGGATGGCTTCTCAGACTGTCTGCAGAATCGAAGCGAAGCTTAAATCTACTGGAAAGGGCTCCCTAGATCCGAAGCTCACTCGAGCACGTCCTCACTCTATGGCGGCTCGTGACCTACTCTTCCCGCCCAGGTGCCAGCCGCCCTGAGAATCCTCCGCCTCGTGACGTCACACCGCCCGAGGACTCTCTCGTCATTGGTCACTTCCGGCACGTGACCTCACCTGGCCAATCAGGTGCTGGGAGGCGTCACGGCGTCTTGGCGGGAAACAGGATGGCTCGACACTGTCTTGTGCCCCAAAAGACGTAAGACCCTTGCATTATCAAACTTAGCTGGCCATTTTACAGCTAGCTTATTCACGCTCCACACTTTCCCACACATGAAAATGTTCCCTGAACATCAGAGAATACTTAGGCTACATAGATATGACTCTTCTAAGCTGGGAAGGAAGAAATATAGGGGTGGGACACCGTCTCATTTATTAAATTAAACTGTTACTATCCGTATGAACAACTGCCTCTTGACTCAGGGCACAACACAATGACAGTGTTCATAAAACCCAGTAATCCCACGTCTCAGGTACACGTTGTCCACTGGCAAACGTTAGCGAGATCACCTACATGGGCCAGTCCACTCACACAGTATCATTGTGTTAATTGTTATGATCCCAGGTAGCTGAAAAACGAGTCTACCTTGAGAGTTATTCTGCAAGACCTGACCTAAATAAGAGGTCAAAGAAATATAGACATGAAGATACATACATAATAGAATTGGTTAAATTTGACAACCAGTTTAAGAGTATGGGCAGTGATCAAAAATGTAAGTAAACAACTGGTCAAGAGATGTGGAGAGTTTGCTGAGAGTGTGAGGCTCGCTTCTGGAGGGGTTTGACCCCACTTGAGCACCAGACATCGTGAGGGGAAGCCGTGCTCTGTGTGAGCTCCTGTTAGAGAAGATCCCCTAGTTGACATACCTTCAAGAGGAAAGAAGTGTGCAGACGTTTCAGCTGTGGAATCAAGTTGGGAACGTTGTGGTCTCAAGTCCT
>NC_091165.1:43215864-43265715 GCF_040958095.1 Procambarus clarkii | reverse complement strand
ATTAACAGGGACTTGATGAAATAAACGTATAAATGACCCCTCACTTGCTCTAGTGCTCTTGGGAGGTGGTGATCTTTGGTGTATTTAAATACTCCGAAATTACCATCTCTTTTAAGGGTCTGAGCAGGTGGTGGAGCGGGTTAAGGCGTACCTGTTATGCCAGTTGCTGGAAGGCTTCTGTGCTGGCTAGGGTTCGAGTCTCCTGGTGGGAAAGTGTTCTAAAGTTGTATACTTCACTCTCGTGTTTAGGAGAGTTGTGCCTTAAGCATAGACACTGTGTCTTCCCATATTAACAGGGACTTGATGAAATAAACGTATAAATGACCCCTCACTTGCTCTAGTGCTCTTGGGAGGTGGTGATCTTTGGTGTATTTAAATACTCCGAAATTACCATCTCTTTTAAGGGTCTGAGCAGGTGGTGGAGCGGGTTAAGGCGTACCTGTTATGCAAGTTGCTGGAAGGCTTCTGTGCTGGCTAGGGTTCGAGTCTCCTGGTGGGAAAGTGTTCTAAAGTTGTATACTTCACTCTCGTGTTTAGGAGAGTTGTGCCTTAAGCATAGACACTGTGTCTTCCCATATTAACAGGGACTTGATGAAATAAATGTATAAATGACCCCTCACTTGCTCTAGTGCTCTTGGGAGGTGGTGATCTTTGGTGTATTTAAATACTCCGAAATTACCATCTCTTTTAAGGGTCTGAGCAGGTGGTGGAGCGGGTTAAGGCGTACCTGTTATGCCAGTTGCTGGAAGGCTTCTGTGCTGGCTAGGGTTCGAGTCTCCTGGTGGGAAAGTGTTCTAAAGTTGTATACTTCACTCTCGTGTTTAGGAGAGTTGTGCCTTAAGCATAGACACTGTGTCTTCCCATATTAACAGGGACTTGATGAAATAAATGTATAAATGACCCCTCACTTGCTCTAGTGCTCTTGGGAGGTGGTGATCTTTGGTGTATTTAAATATTCCGAAATTACCATCTCTTTTAAGGGTCTGAGCAGGTGGTGGAGCGGGTTAAAGCGTACCTGTTATGCCAGTTGCTGGAAGGCTTCTGTGCTGGCTAGGGTTCGAGTCTCCTGGTGGGAAAGTGTTCTAAAGTTGAATACTTCACTCTCGTGTTTAGGAGAGTTGTGCCTTAAGCATAGACACTGTGTCTTCCCATATTAACAGGGACTTGATGAAATAAACGTATAAATGACCCCTCACTTGCTCTAGTGCTCTTGGGAGGTGGTGATCTTTGGTGTATTTAAATACTCCGAAATTACCATCTCTTTTAAGGGTCTGAGCAGGTGGTGGAGCGGGTTAAGGCGTACCTGTTATGCCAGTTGCTGGAAGGCTTCTGTGCTGGCTAGGGTTCGAGTCTCCTGGTGGGAAAGTGTTCTAAAGTTGTATACTTCACTCTCGTGTTTAGGAGAGTTGTGCCTTAAGCATAGACACTGTGTCTTCCCATATTAACAGGGACTTGATGAAATAAACGTATAAATGACCCCTCACTTGCTCTAGTGCTCTTGGGAGGTGGTGATCTTTGGTGTATTTAAATACTCCGAAATTACCATCTCTATTAAGGGTCTGAGCAGGTGGTGGAGCGGGTTAAGGCGTACCTGTTATGCCAGTTGCTGGAAGGCTTCTGTGCTGGCTAGGGTTCGAGTCTCCTGGTGGGAAAGTGTTCTAAAGTTGTATACTTCACTCTCGTGTTTAGGAGAGTTGTGCCTTAAGCATAGACACTGTGTCTTCCCATATTAACAGGGACTTGATGAAATAAACGTATAAATGACTCCTCACTTGCTCTAGTGCTCTTGGGAGGTGGTGATCTTTGGTGTATTTAAATACTCCGAAATTACCATCTCTTTTAAGGGTCTGAGCAGGTGGTGGAGCGGGTTAAGGTGTACCTGTTATGCCAGTTGCTGGAAGGCTTCTGTGCTGGCTAGGGTTCGAGTCTCCTGGTGGGAAAGTGTTCTAAAGTTGTATACTTCACTCTCGTGTTTAGGAGAGTTGTGCCTTAAGCATAGACACTGTGTCTTCCCATATTAACAGGGACTTGATGAAATAAACGTATAAATGACCCCTCACTTGCTCTAGTGCTCTTGGGAGGTGGTGATCTTTGGTGTATTTAAATACTCCGAAATTACCATCTCTTTTAAGGGTCTGAGCAGGTGGTGGAGCGGGTTAAGGCGTACCTGTTATGCCAGTTGCTGGAAGGCTTCTGTGCTGGCTAGGGTTCGAGTCTCCTGGTGGGAAAGTGTTCTAAAGTTGTATACTTCACTCTCGTGTTTAGGAGAGTTGTGCCTTAAGCATAGACACTGTGTCTTCCCATATTAACAGGGACTTGATGAAATAAACGTATAAATGACCCCTCACTTGCTCTAGTGCTCTTGGGAGGTGGTGATCTTTGGTGTATTTAAATACTCCGAAATTACCATCTCTTTTAAGGGTCTGAGCAGGTGGTGGAGCGGGTTAAGGCGTACCTGTTATGCCAGTTGCTGGAAGGCTTCTGTGCTGGCTAGGGTTCGAGTCTCCTGGTGGGAAAGTGTTCTAAAGTTGTATACTTCACTCTCGTGTTTAGGAGAGTTGTGCCTTAAGCATAGACACTGTGTCTTCCCATATTAACAGGGACTTGATGAAATAAACGTATAAATGACCCCTCACTTGCTCTAGTGCTCTTGGGAGGTGGTGATCTTTGGTGTATTTAAATACTCCAAAATTACCATCTCTTTTAAGGGTCTGAGCAGGTCGTGGAGCGGGTTAAGGCGTACCTGTTATGCCAGTTGCTGGAAGGCTTCTGTGCTGGCTAGGGTTCGAGTCTCCTGGTGGGAAAGTGTTCTAAAGTTGTATACTTCACTCTCGTGTTTAGGAGAGTTGTGCCTTAAGCATAGACACTGTGTCTTCCCATATTAACAGGGACTTGATGAAATAAACGAATAAATGACCCCTCACTTGCTCTAGTGCTCTTGGGAGGTGGTGATCTTTGGTGTATTTAAATACTCCGAAATTACCATCTCTTTTAAGGGTCTGAGCAGGTGGTGGAGCGGGTTAAGGCGTACCTGTTATGCCAGTTGCTGGAAGGCTTCTGTGCTGGCTAGGGTTCGAGTCTCCTGGTGGGAAAGTGTTCTAAAGTTGTATACTTCACTCTCGTGTTTAGGAGAGTTGTGCCTTAAGCATAGACACTGTGTCTTCCCATATTAACAGGGACTTGATGAAATAAACGTATAAATGACCCCTCACTTGCTCTAGTGCTCTTGGGAGGTGGTGATCTTTGGTGTATTTAAATACTCCGAAATTACCATCTCTTTTAAGGGTCTGAGCAGGTGGTGGAGCGGGTTAAGGCGTACCTGTTATGCCAGTTGCTGGAAGGCTTCTGTGCTGGCTAGGGTTCGAGTCTCCTGGTGGGAAAGTGTTCTAAAGTTGTATACTTCACTCTCGTGTTTAGGAGAGTTGTGCCTTAAGCATAGACACTGTGTCTTCCCATATTAACAGGGACTTGATGAAATAAACGTATAAATGACCCCTCACTTGCTCTAGTGCTCTTGGGAGGTGGTGATCTTTGGTGTATTTAAATACTCCAAAATTACCATCTCTTTTAAGGGTCTGAGCAGGTGGTGGAGCGGGTTAAGGCGTACCTGTTATGCCAGTTGCTGGAAGGCTTCTGTGCTGGCTAGGGTTTGAGTCTCCTGGTGGGAAAGTGTTCTAAAGTTGTATACTTCACTCTCGTGTTTAGGAGAGTTGTGCCTTAAGCATAGACACTGTGTCTTCCCATATTAACAGGGACTTGATGAAATAAACGTATAAATGACCCCTCACTTGCTCTAGTGCTCTTGGGAGGTGGTGATCTTTGGTGTATTTAAATACTCCGAAATTACCATCTCTTTTAAGGGTCTGAGCAGGTGGTGGAGCGGGTTAAGGCGTACCTGTTATGCCAGTTGCTGGAAGGCTTCTGTGCTGGCTAGGGTTCGAGTCTCCTGGTGGGAAAGTGTTCTAAAGTTGTATACTTCACTCTCGTGTTTAGGAGAGTTGTGCCTTAAGCATAGACACTGTGTCTTCCCATATTAACAGGGACTTGATGAAATAAACGTATAAATGACCCCTCACTTGCTCTAGTGCTCTTGGGAGGTGGTGATCTTTGGTGTATTTAAATACTCCGAAATTACCATCTCTTTTAAGGGTCTGAGCAGGTGGTGGAGCGGGTTAAGGCGTACCTGTTATGCCAGTTGCTGGAAGGCTTCTGTGCTGGCTAGGGTTCGAGTCTACTGGTGGGAAAGTGTTCTAAAGTTGTATACTTCACTCTCGTGTTTAGGAGAGTTGTGCCTTAAGCATAGACACTGTGTCTTCCCATATTAACAGAGACTTGATGAAATAAACGTATAAATGACCCCTCACTTGCTCTAGTGCTCTTGGGAGGTGGTGATCTTTGGTGTATTTAAATACTCCGAAATTACCATCTCTTTTAAGGGTCTGAGCAGGTGGTGCAGCGGTTTAAGGCGTACCTGTTATGCCAGTTGCTGGAAGGCTTCTGTGCTGGCTAGGGTTCGAGTCTCCTGGTGGGAAAGTGTTCTAAAGTTGTATACTTCACTCTCGTGTTTAGGAGAGTTGTGCCTTAAGCATAGACACTGTGTCTTCCCATATTAACAGGGACTTGATGAAATAAACGTATAAATGACCCCTCACTTGCTCTAGTGCTCTTGGGACAACCTGTCCTCTTAAAAATAACGTCGCTTTTGGCCGTTTGCCCGTATGGCCGAATTTGGACGTAATTTGAAAATGAAAAAAAAATGAAAATAAATTTTGGATTTTTTTTTTTCAGCAACAGTAAGTTAAGGGTCCTCTGATAGGTTAGGTGGGCAGGAAATTCTCATAAAGTTTCAAAACGTTATGAAAAACGTTAATTGAAAGTTCCTCTTCTAAGCTGTCCGAGGAGGGCCGGACGACTCAAATAGAAAACGGAACAGAACGTCACTTTTGTGAGTTGATTTCATTTCAAATTACGTCCAATTTTGGCCATAGTGCGCATACGAGCCAAAAGTGACGTTATTTTTAAGAGGACGGGTTGCTTGGGAGGTGGTGATCTTTGGTGTATTTAAATACTCCGAAATTACCATCTCTTTTAAGGGTCTGAGCAGGTGGTGGAGCGGGTTAAGGCGTACCTGTTATGCCAGTTGCTGGAAGGCTTCTGTGCTGGCTAGGGTTCGAGTCTCCTGGTGGGAAAGTGTTCTAAAGTTGTATACTTCACTCTCGTGTTTAGGAGAGTTGTGCCTTAAGCATAGACACTGTGTCTTCCCATATTAACAGGGACTTGATGAAATAAACGTATAAATGACCCCTCACTTGCTCTAGTGCTCTTGGGAGGTGGTGATCTTTGGTGTATTTAAATACTCCGAAATTACCATCTCTTTTAAGGGTCTGAGCAGGTGGTGCAGCGGGTTAAGGCGTACCTGTTATGCCAGTTGCTGGAAGGCTTCTGTGCTGGCTAGGGTTCGAGTCTCCTGGTGGGAAAGTGTTCTAAAGTTGTATACTTCACTCTCGTGTTTAGGAGAGTTGTGCCTTAAGCATAGACACTGTGTCTTCCCATATTAACAGGGACTTGATGAAATAAACGTATAAATGACCCCTCACTTGCTCTAGTGCTCTTGGGAGGTGGTGATCTTTGGTGTATTTAAATACTCCGAAATAACCATCTCTTTTAAGGGTCTGGGCAGGTGGTGGAGCGGGTTAAGGCGTACCTGTTATGCCAGTTGCTGGAAGGCTTCTGTGCTGGCTAGGGTTCGAGTCTCCTGGTGGGAAAGTGTTCTAAAGTTGTATACATCACTCTCGTGTTTAGGAGAGTTGTGCCTTAAGCATAGACACTGTGTCTTCCCATAATAACAGGGACTTGATGAAATAAACGTATAAATGACCCCTCACTTGCTCTAGTGCTCTTGGGAGGTGGTGATCTTTGGTGTATTTAAATACTCCGAAATTACCATCTCTTTTAAGGGTCTGAGCAGGTGGTGGAGCGGGTTAAGGCGTACCTGTTATGCCAGTTGCTGGAAGGCTTCTGTGCTGGCTAGGGTTCGAGTCTCCTGGTGGGAAAGTGTTCTAAAGTTGTATACTTCACTCTCGTGTTTAGGAGAGTTGTGCCTTAAGCATAGACACTGTGTCTTCCCATATTAACAGGGACTTGATGAAATAAACGTATAAATGACCCCTCACTTGCTCTAGTGCTCTTGGGAGGTGGTGATCTTTGGTGTATTTAAATACTCCGAAATTACCATCTCTTTTAAGGGTCTGAGCAGGTGGTGGAGCGGGTTAAGGCGTACCTGTTATGCCAGTTGCTGGAAGGCTTCTGTGCTGGCTAGGGTTCGAGTCTCCTGGTGGGAAAGTGTTCTAAAGTTGTATACTTCACTCTCGTGTTTAGGAGAGTTGTGCCTTAAGCATAGACACTGTGTCTTCCCATATTAACAGGGACTTGATGAAATAAACGTATAAATGACCCCTCACTTGCTCTAGTGCTCTTGGGACAACCTGTCCTCTTAAAAATAACGTCGCTTTTGGCCGTTTGCCCGTATGGCCGAATTTGGACGTAATTTGAAAATGAAAAAAAAATGAAAATAAATTTTGGATTTTTTTTTTCAGCAACAGTAAGTTAAGGGTCCTCTGATAGGTTAGGTGGGCAGGAAATTCTCATAAAGTTTCAAAACGTTATGAAAAACGTTAATTGAAAGTTCCTCTTCTAAGCTGTCCGAGGAGGGCCGGACGACTCAAATAGAAAACGGAACAGAACGTCACTTTTGTGAGTTGATTTCATTTCAAATTACGTCCAATTTTGGCCATAGTGCGCATACGAGCCAAAAGTGACGTTATTTTTAAGAGGACGGGTTGCTTGGGAGGTGGTGATCTTTGGTGTATTTAAATACTCCGAAATTACCATCTCTTTTAAGGGTCTGAGCAGGTGGTGGAGCGGGTTAAGGCGTACCTGTTATGCCAGTTGCTGGAAGGCTTCTGTGCTGGCTAGGGTTCGAGTCTCCTGGTGGGAAAGTGTTCTAAAGTTGTATACTTCACTCTCGTGTTTAGGAGAGTTGTGCCTTAAGCATAGACACTGTGTCTTCCCATATTAACAGGGACTTGATGAAATAAACGTATAAATGACCCCTCACTTGCTCTAGTGCTCTTGGGAGGTGGTGATCTTTGGTGTATTTAAATACTCCGAAATTACCATCTCTTTTAAGGGTCTGAGCAGGTGGTGCAGCGGGTTAAGGCGTACCTGTTATGCCAGTTGCTGGAAGGCTTCTGTGCTGGCTAGGGTTCGAGTCTCCTGGTGGGAAAGTGTTCTAAAGTTGTATACTTCACTCTCGTGTTTAGGAGAGTTGTGCCTTAAGCATAGACACTGTGTCTTCTCATATTAACAGGGACTTGATGAAATAAACGTATAAATGACCCCTCACTTGCTCTAGTGCTCTTGGGAGGTGGTGATCTTTGGTGTATTTAAATACTCCGAAATAACCATCTCTTTTAAGGGTCTGGGCAGGTGGTGGAGCGGGTTAAGGCGTACCTGTTATGCCAGTTGCTGGAAGGCTTCTGTGCTGGCTAGGGTTCGAGTCTCCTGGTGGGAAAGTGTTCTAAAGTTGTATACATCACTCTCGTGTTTAGGAGAGTTGTGCCTTAAGCATAGACACTGTGTCTTCCCATAATAACAGGGACTTGATGAAATAAACGTATAAATGACCCCTCACTTGCTCTAGTGCTCTTGGGAGGTGGTGATCTTTGGTGTATTTAAATACTCCGAAATTACCATCTCTTTTAAGGGTCTGAGCAGGTGGTGGAGCGGGTTAAGGCGTACCTGTTATGCCAGTTGCTGGAAGGCTTCTGTGCTGGCTAGGGTTCGAGTCTCCTGGTGGGAAAGTGTTCTAAAGTTGTATACTTCACTCTCGTGTTTAGGAGAGTTGTGCCTTAAGCATAGACACTGTGTCTTCCCATATTAACAGGGACTTGATGAAATAAACGTATAAATGACCCCTCACTTGCTCTAGTGCTCTTGGGAGGTGGTGATCTTTGGTGTATTTAAATACTCCGAAATTACCATCTCTTTTAAGGGTCTGAGCAGGTGGTGGAGCGGGTTAAGGCGTACCTGTTATGCCAGTTGCTGGAAGGCTTCTGTGCTGGCTAGGGTTCGAGTCTCCTGGTGGGAAAGTGTTCTAAAGTTGTATACTTCACTCTCGTGTTTAGGAGAGTTGTGCCTTAAGCATAGACACTGTGTCTTCCCATATTAACAGGGACTTGATGAAATAAACGTATAAATGACCCCTCACTTGCTCTAGTGCTCTTGGGACAACCTGTCCTCTTAAAAATAACGTCGCTTTTGGCCGTTTGCCCGTATGGCCGAATTTGGACGTAATTTGAAAATGAAAAAAAAATGAAAATAAATTTTGGATTTTTTTTTTCAGCAACAGTAAGTTAAGGGTCCTCTGATAGGTTAGGTGGGCAGGAAATTCTCATAAAGTTTCAAAACGTTATGAAAAACGTTAATTGAAAGTTCCTCTTCTAAGCTGTCCGAGGAGGGCCGGACGACTCAAATAGAAAACGGAACAGAACGTCACTTTTGTGAGTTGATTTCATTTCAAATTACGTCCAATTTTGGCCATAGTGCGCATACGAGCCAAAAGTGACGTTATTTTTAAGAGGACGGGTTGCTTGGGAGGTGGTGATCTTTGGTGTATTTAAATACTCCGAAATTACCATCTCTTTTAAGGGTCTGAGCAGGTGGTGGAGCGGGTTAAGGCGTACCTGTTATGCCAGTTGCTGGAAGGCTTCTGTGCTGGCTAGGGTTCGAGTCTCCTGGTGGGAAAGTGTTCTAAAGTTGTATACTTCACTCTCGTGTTTAGGAGAGTTGTGCCTTAAGCATAGACACTGTGTCTTCCCATATTAACAGGGACTTGATGAAATAAACGTATAAATGACCCCTCACTTGCTCTAGTGCTCTTGGGAGGTGGTGATCTTTGGTGTATTTAAATACTCCGAAATTACCATCTCTTTTAAGGGTCTGAGCAGGTGGTGCAGCGGGTTAAGGCGTACCTGTTATGCCAGTTGCTGGAAGGCTTCTGTGCTGGCTAGGGTTCGAGTCTCCTGGTGGGAAAGTGTTCTAAAGTTGTATACTTCACTCTCGTGTTTAGGAGAGTTGTGCCTTAAGCATAGACACTGTGTCTTCCCATATTAACAGGGACTTGATGAAATAAACGTATAAATGACCCCTCACTTGCTCTAGTGCTCTTGGGAGGTGGTGATCTTTGGTGTATTTAAATACTCCGAAATTACCATCTCTTTTAAGGGTCTGAGCAGGTGGTGGAGCGGGTTAAGGCGTACCTGTTATGCCAGTTGCTGGAAGGCTTCTGTGCTGGCTAGGGTTTGAGTCTCCTGGTGGGAAAGTGTTCTAAAGTTGTATACTTCACTCTCGTGTTTAGGAGAGTTGTGCCTTAAGTATCGACACTGTGTCTTCCCATATTAACAGGGACTTGATGAAATAAACGTATAAATGACCCCTCACTTGCTCTAGTGCTCTTGGGAGGTGGTGATCTTTGGTGTATTTAAATACTCCAAAATTACCATCTCTTTTAAGGGTCTGAGCAGGTGGTGGAGCGGGTTAAGGCGTACCTGTTATGCCAGTTGCTGGAAGGCTTCTGTGCTAGCTAGGGTTTGAGTCTCCTGGTGGGAAAGTGTTCTAAAGTTGTATACTTCACTCTCGTGTTTAGGAGAGTTGTGCCTTAAGCATAGACACTGTGTCTTCCCATATTAACAGGGACTTGATGAAATAAACGTATAAATGACCCCTCACTTGCTCTAGTGCTCTTGGGAGGTGGTGATCTTTGGTGTATTTAAATACTCCGAAATTACCATCTCTTTTAAGGGTCTGAGCAGGTGGTGGAGCGGGTTAAGGCGTACCTGTTATGCCAGTTGCTGGAAGGCTTCTGTGCTGGCTAGGGTTCGAGTCTCCTGGTGGGAAAGTGTTCTAAAGTTGTATACTTCACTCTCGTGTTTAGGAGAGTTGTGCCTTAAGCATAGACACTGTGTCTTCCCATATTAACAGGGACTTGATGAAATAAACGTATAAATGACCCCTCACTTGCTCTAGTGCTCTTGGGAGGTGGTGATCTTTGGTGTATTTAAATACTCCGAAATTACCATCTCTTTTAAGGGTCTGAGCAGGTGGTGCAGCGGGTTAAGGCGTACCTGTTATGCCAGTTGCTGGAAGGCTTCTGTGCTGGCTAGGGTTCGAGTCTCCTGGTGGGAAAGTGTTCTAAAGTTGTATACTTCACTCTCGTGTTTAGGAGAGTTGTGCCTTAAGCATAGACACTGTGTCTTCCCATATTAACAGGGACTTGATGAAATAAACGTATAAATGACCCCTCACTTGCTCTAGTGCTCTTGGGAGGTGGTGATCTTTGGTGTATTTAAATACTCCGAAATAACCATCTCTTTTAAGGGTCTGGGCAGGTGGTGGAGCGGGTTAAGGCGTACCTGTTATGCCAGTTGCTGGAAGGCTTCTGTGCTGGCTAGGGTTCGAGTCTCCTGGTGGGAAAGTGTTCTAAAGTTGTATACATCACTCTCGTGTTTAGGAGAGTTGTGCCTTAAGCATAGACACTGTGTCTTCCCATAATAACAGGGACTTGATGAAATAAACGTATAAATGACCCCTCACTTGCTCTAGTGCTCTTGGGAGGTGGTGATCTTTGGTGTATTTAAATACTCCGAAATTACCATCTCTTTTAAGGGTCTGAGCAGGTGGTGGAGCGGGTTAAGGCGTACCTGTTATGCCAGTTGCTGGAAGGCTTCTGTGCTGGCTAGGGTTCGAGTCTCCTGGTGGGAAAGTGTTCTAAAGTTGTATACTTCACTCTCGTGTTTAGGAGAGTTGTGCCTTAAGCATAGACACTGTGTCTTCCCATATTAACAGGGACTTGATGAAATAAACGTATAAATGACCCCTCACTTGCTCTAATGCTCTTGGGAGGTGTTGATCTTTGGTGTATTTAAATACTCTGAAATTACCATCTCTTTTAAGGGTCTGAGCAGGTGGTGGAGCGGGTTAAGGCGTACCTGTTATGCCAGTTGCTGGAAGGCTTCTGTGCTGGCTAGGGTTCGAGTCTCCTGGTGGGAAAGTGTTCTAAAGTTGTATACTTCACTCTCGTGTTTAGGAGAGTTGTACCTTAAGTATCGACACTGTGTCTTCCCATATTAACAGGGACTTGATGAAATAAACGTATAAATGACCCCTCACTTGCTCTAGTGCTCTTGGGAGGTGGTGATCTTTGGTGTATTTAAATACTCCGAAATTACCATCTCTTTTAAGGGTCTGAGCAGGTGGTGGAGCGGGTTAAGGCGTACCTGTTATGCCAGTTGCTGGAAGGCTTCTGTGCTGGCTAGGGTTCGAGTCTCCTGGTGGGAAAGTGTTCTAAAGTTGTATACTTCACTCTCGTGTTTAGGAGAGTTGTGCCTTAAGCATAGACACTGTGTCTTCCCATATTAACAGGGACTTGATGAAATAAACGTATAAATGACCCCTCACTTGCTCTAGTGCTCTTGGGAGGTGGTGATCTTTGGTGTATTTAAATACTCCAAAATTACCATCTCTTTTAAGGGTCTGAGCAGGTGGTGGAGCGGGTTAAGGCGTACCTGTTATGCCAGTTGCTGGAAGGCTTCTGTGCTGGCTAGGGTTTGAGTCTCCTGGTGGGAAAGTGTTCTAAAGTTGTATACTTCACTCTCGTGTTTAGGAGAGTTGTGCCTTAAGCATAGACACTGTGTCTTCCCATATTAACAGGGACTTGATGAAATAAACGTATAAATGACCCCTCACTTGCTCTAGTGCTCTTGGGAGGTGGTGATCTTTGGTGTATTTAAATACTCCGAAATTACCATCTCTTTTAAGGGTCTGAGCAGGTGGTGGAGCGGGTTAAGGCGTACCTGTTATGCCAGTTGCTGGAAGGCTTCTGTGCTGGCTAGGGTTCGAGTCTCCTGGTGGGAAAGTGTTCTAAAGTTGTATACTTCACTCTCGTGTTTAGGAGAGTTGTGCCTTAAGCATAGACACTGTGTCTTCCCATATTAACAGGGACTTGATGAAATAAACGTATAAATGACCCCTCACTTGCTCTAGTGCTCTTGGGAGGTGGTGATCTTTGGTGTATTTAAATACTCCAAAATTACCATCTCTTTTAAGGGTCTGAGCAGGTGGTGGAGCGGGTTAAGGCGTACCTGTTATGCCAGTTGCTGGAAGGCTTCTGTGCTGGCTAGGGTTTGAGTCTCCTGGTGGGAAAGTGTTCTAAAGTTGTATACTTCACTCTCGTGTTTAGGAGAGTTGTGCCTTAAGCATAGACACTGTGTCTTCCCATATTAACAGGGACTTGATGAAATAAACGTATAAATGACCCCTCACTTGCTCTAGTGCTCTTGGGAGGTGGTGATCTTTGGTGTATTTAAATACTCCGAAATTACCATCTCTTTTAAGGGTCTGAGCAGGTGGTGGAGCGGGTTAAGGCGTACCTGTTATGCCAGTTGCTGGAAGGCTTCTGTGCTGGCTAGGGTTCGAGTCTCCTGGTGGGAAAGTGTTCTAAAGTTGTATACTTCACTCTCGTGTTTAGGAGAGTTGTGCCTTAAGCATAGACACTGTGTCTTCCCATATTAACAGGGACTTGATGAAATAAACGTATAAATGACCCCTCACTTGCTCTAGTGCTCTTGGGAGGTGGTGATCTTTGGTGTATTTAAATACTCCGAAATTACCATCTCTTTTAAGGGTCTGAGCAGGTGGTGGAGCGGGTTAAGGCGTACCTGTTATGCCAGTTGCTGGAAGGCTTCTGTGCTGGCTAGGGTTCGAGTCTACTGGTGGGAAAGTGTTCTAAAGTTGTATACTTCACTCTCGTGTTTAGGAGAGTTGTGCCTTAAGCATAGACACTGTGTCTTCCCATATTAACAGAGACTTGATGAAATAAACGTATAAATGACCCCTCACTTGCTCTAGTGCTCTTGGGAGGTGGTGATCTTTGGTGTATTTAAATACTCCGAAATTACCATCTCTTTTAAGGGTCTGAGCAGGTGGTGCAGCGGTTTAAGGCGTACCTGTTATGCCAGTTGCTGGAAGGCTTCTGTGCTGGCTAGGGTTCGAGTCTCCTGGTGGGAAAGTGTTCTAAAGTTGTATACTTCACTCTCGTGTTTAGGAGAGTTGTGCCTTAAGCATAGACACTGTGTCTTCCCATATTAACAGGGACTTGATGAAATAAACGTATAAATGACCCCTCACTTGCTCTAGTGCTCTTGGGACAACCTGTCCTCTTAAAAATAACGTCGCTTTTGGCCGTTTGCCCGTATGGCCGAATTTGGACGTAATTTGAAAATGAAAAAAAAATGAAAATAAATTTTGGATTTTTTTTTTCAGCAACAGTAAGTTAAGGGTCCTCTGATAGGTTAGGTGGGCAGGAAATTCTCATAAAGTTTCAAAACGTTATGAAAAACGTTAATTGAAAGTTCCTCTTCTAAGCTGTCCGAGGAGGGCCGGACGACTCAAATAGAAAACGGAACAGAACGTCACTTTTGTGAGTTGATTTCATTTCAAATTACGTCCAATTTTGGCCATAGTGCGCATACGAGCCAAAAGTGACGTTATTTTTAAGAGGACGGGTTGCTTGGGAGGTGGTGATCTTTGGTGTATTTAAATACTCCGAAATTACCATCTCTTTTAAGGGTCTGAGCAGGTGGTGGAGCGGGTTAAGGCGTACCTGTTATGCCAGTTGCTGGAAGGCTTCTGTGCTGGCTAGGGTTCGAGTCTCCTGGTGGGAAAGTGTTCTAAAGTTGTATACTTCACTCTCGTGTTTAGGAGAGTTGTGCCTTAAGCATAGACACTGTGTCTTCCCATATTAACAGGGACTTGATGAAATAAACGTATAAATGACCCCTCACTTGCTCTAGTGCTCTTGGGAGGTGGTGATCTTTGGTGTATTTAAATACTCCGAAATTACCATCTCTTTTAAGGGTCTGAGCAGGTGGTGCAGCGGGTTAAGGCGTACCTGTTATGCCAGTTGCTGGAAGGCTTCTGTGCTGGCTAGGGTTCGAGTCTCCTGGTGGGAAAGTGTTCTAAAGTTGTATACTTCACTCTCGTGTTTAGGAGAGTTGTGCCTTAAGCATAGACACTGTGTCTTCCCATATTAACAGGGACTTGATGAAATAAACGTATAAATGACCCCTCACTTGCTCTAGTGCTCTTGGGAGGTGGTGATCTTTGGTGTATTTAAATACTCCGAAATAACCATCTCTTTTAAGGGTCTGGGCAGGTGGTGGAGCGGGTTAAGGCGTACCTGTTATGCCAGTTGCTGGAAGGCTTCTGTGCTGGCTAGGGTTCGAGTCTCCTGGTGGGAAAGTGTTCTAAAGTTGTATACATCACTCTCGTGTTTAGGAGAGTTGTGCCTTAAGCATAGACACTGTGTCTTCCCATAATAACAGGGACTTGATGAAATAAACGTATAAATGACCCCTCACTTGCTCTAGTGCTCTTGGGAGGTGGTGATCTTTGGTGTATTTAAATACTCCGAAATTACCATCTCTTTTAAGGGTCTGAGCAGGTGGTGGAGCGGGTTAAGGCGTACCTGTTATGCCAGTTGCTGGAAGGCTTCTGTGCTGGCTAGGGTTCGAGTCTCCTGGTGGGAAAGTGTTCTAAAGTTGTATACTTCACTCTCGTGTTTAGGAGAGTTGTGCCTTAAGCATAGACACTGTGTCTTCCCATATTAACAGGGACTTGATGAAATAAACGTATAAATGACCCCTCACTTGCTCTAGTGCTCTTGGGAGGTGGTGATCTTTGGTGTATTTAAATACTCCGAAATTACCATCTCTTTTAAGGGTCTGAGCAGGTGGTGGAGCGGGTTAAGGCGTACCTGTTATGCCAGTTGCTGGAAGGCTTCTGTGCTGGCTAGGGTTCGAGTCTCCTGGTGGGAAAGTGTTCTAAAGTTGTATACTTCACTCTCGTGTTTAGGAGAGTTGTGCCTTAAGCATAGACACTGTGTCTTCCCATATTAACAGGGACTTGATGAAATAAACGTATAAATGACCCCTCACTTGCTCTAGTGCTCTTGGGACAACCTGTCCTCTTAAAAATAACGTCGCTTTTGGCCGTTTGCCCGTATGGCCGAATTTGGACGTAATTTGAAAATGAAAAAAAAATGAAAATAAATTTTGGATTTTTTTTTTCAGCAACAGTAAGTTAAGGGTCCTCTGATAGGTTAGGTGGGCAGGAAATTCTCATAAAGTTTCAAAACGTTATGAAAAACGTTAATTGAAAGTTCCTCTTCTAAGCTGTCCGAGGAGGGCCGGACGACTCAAATAGAAAACGGAACAGAACGTCACTTTTGTGAGTTGATTTCATTTCAAATTACGTCCAATTTTGGCCATAGTGCGCATACGAGCCAAAAGTGACGTTATTTTTAAGAGGACGGGTTGCTTGGGAGGTGGTGATCTTTGGTGTATTTAAATACTCCGAAATTACCATCTCTTTTAAGGGTCTGAGCAGGTGGTGGAGCGGGTTAAGGCGTACCTGTTATGCCAGTTGCTGGAAGGCTTCTGTGCTGGCTAGGGTTCGAGTCTCCTGGTGGGAAAGTGTTCTAAAGTTGTATACTTCACTCTCGTGTTTAGGAGAGTTGTGCCTTAAGCATAGACACTGTGTCTTCCCATATTAACAGGGACTTGATGAAATAAACGTATAAATGACCCCTCACTTGCTCTAGTGCTCTTGGGAGGTGGTGATCTTTGGTGTATTTAAATACTCCGAAATTACCATCTCTTTTAAGGGTCTGAGCAGGTGGTGCAGCGGGTTAAGGCGTACCTGTTATGCCAGTTGCTGGAAGGCTTCTGTGCTGGCTAGGGTTCGAGTCTCCTGGTGGGAAAGTGTTCTAAAGTTGTATACTTCACTCTCGTGTTTAGGAGAGTTGTGCCTTAAGCATAGACACTGTGTCTTCCCATATTAACAGGGACTTGATGAAATAAACGTATAAATGACCCCTCACTTGCTCTAGTGCTCTTGGGAGGTGGTGATCTTTGGTGTATTTAAATACTCCGAAATAACCATCTCTTTTAAGGGTCTGGGCAGGTGGTGGAGCGGGTTAAGGCGTACCTGTTATGCCAGTTGCTGGAAGGCTTCTGTGCTGGCTAGGGTTCGAGTCTCCTGGTGGGAAAGTGTTCTAAAGTTGTATACATCACTCTCGTGTTTAGGAGAGTTGTGCCTTAAGCATAGACACTGTGTCTTCCCATAATAACAGGGACTTGATGAAATAAACGTATAAATGACCCCTCACTTGCTCTAGTGCTCTTGGGAGGTGGTGATCTTTGGTGTATTTAAATACTCCGAAATTACCATCTCTTTTAAGGGTCTGAGCAGGTGGTGGAGCGGGTTAAGGCGTACCTGTTATGCCAGTTGCTGGAAGGCTTCTGTGCTGGCTAGGGTTCGAGTCTCCTGGTGGGAAAGTGTTCTAAAGTTGTATACTTCACTCTCGTGTTTAGGAGAGTTGTGCCTTAAGCATAGACACTGTGTCTTCCCATATTAACAGGGACTTGATGAAATAAACGTATAAATGACCCCTCACTTGCTCTAGTGCTCTTGGGAGGTGGTGATCTTTGGTGTATTTAAATACTCCGAAATTACCATCTCTTTTAAGGGTCTGAGCAGGTGGTGGAGCGGGTTAAGGCGTACCTGTTATGCCAGTTGCTGGAAGGCTTCTGTGCTGGCTAGGGTTCGAGTCTCCTGGTGGGAAAGTGTTCTAAAGTTGTATACTTCACTCTCGTGTTTAGGAGAGTTGTGCCTTAAGCATAGACACTGTGTCTTCCCATATTAACAGGGACTTGATGAAATAAACGTATAAATGACCCCTCACTTGCTCTAGTGCTCTTGGGACAACCTGTCCTCTTAAAAATAACGTCGCTTTTGGCCGTTTGCCCGTATGGCCGAATTTGGACGTAATTTGAAAATGAAAAAAAAATGAAAATAAATTTTGGATTTTTTTTTTCAGCAACAGTAAGTTAAGGGTCCTCTGATAGGTTAGGTGGGCAGGAAATTCTCATAAAGTTTCAAAACGTTATGAAAAACGTTAATTGAAAGTTCCTCTTCTAAGCTGTCCGAGGAGGGCCGGACGACTCAAATAGAAAACGGAACAGAACGTCACTTTTGTGAGTTGATTTCATTTCAAATTACGTCCAATTTTGGCCATAGTGCGCATACGAGCCAAAAGTGACGTTATTTTTAAGAGGACGGGTTGCTTGGGAGGTGGTGATCTTTGGTGTATTTAAATACTCCGAAATTACCATCTCTTTTAAGGGTCTGAGCAGGTGGTGGAGCGGGTTAAGGCGTACCTGTTATGCCAGTTGCTGGAAGGCTTCTGTGCTGGCTAGGGTTCGAGTCTCCTGGTGGGAAAGTGTTCTAAAGTTGTATACTTCACTCTCGTGTTTAGGAGAGTTGTGCCTTAAGCATAGACACTGTGTCTTCCCATATTAACAGGGACTTGATGAAATAAACGTATAAATGACCCCTCACTTGCTCTAGTGCTCTTGGGAGGTGGTGATCTTTGGTGTATTTAAATACTCCGAAATTACCATCTCTTTTAAGGGTCTGAGCAGGTGGTGCAGCGGGTTAAGGCGTACCTGTTATGCCAGTTGCTGGAAGGCTTCTGTGCTGGCTAGGGTTCGAGTCTCCTGGTGGGAAAGTGTTCTAAAGTTGTATACTTCACTCTCGTGTTTAGGAGAGTTGTGCCTTAAGCATAGACACTGTGTCTTCCCATATTAACAGGGACTTGATGAAATAAACGTATAAATGACCCCTCACTTGCTCTAGTGCTCTTGGGAGGTGGTGATCTTTGGTGTATTTAAATACTCCGAAATTACCATCTCTTTTAAGGGTCTGAGCAGGTGGTGGAGCGGGTTAAGGCGTACCTGTTATGCCAGTTGCTGGAAGGCTTCTGTGCTGGCTAGGGTTTGAGTCTCCTGGTGGGAAAGTGTTCTAAAGTTGTATACTTCACTCTCGTGTTTAGGAGAGTTGTGCCTTAAGTATCGACACTGTGTCTTCCCATATTAACAGGGACTTGATGAAATAAACGTATAAATGACCCCTCACTTGCTCTAGTGCTCTTGGGAGGTGGTGATCTTTGGTGTATTTAAATACTCCAAAATTACCATCTCTTTTAAGGGTCTGAGCAGGTGGTGGAGCGGGTTAAGGCGTACCTGTTATGCCAGTTGCTGGAAGGCTTCTGTGCTAGCTAGGGTTTGAGTCTCCTGGTGGGAAAGTGTTCTAAAGTTGTATACTTCACTCTCGTGTTTAGGAGAGTTGTGCCTTAAGCATAGACACTGTGTCTTCCCATATTAACAGGGACTTGATGAAATAAACGTATAAATGACCCCTCACTTGCTCTAGTGCTCTTGGGAGGTGGTGATCTTTGGTGTATTTAAATACTCCGAAATTACCATCTCTTTTAAGGGTCTGAGCAGGTGGTGGAGCGGGTTAAGGCGTACCTGTTATGCCAGTTGCTGGAAGGCTTCTGTGCTGGCTAGGGTTCGAGTCTCCTGGTGGGAAAGTGTTCTAAAGTTGTATACTTCACTCTCGTGTTTAGGAGAGTTGTGCCTTAAGCATAGACACTGTGTCTTCCCATATTAACAGGGACTTGATGAAATAAACGTATAAATGACCCCTCACTTGCTCTAGTGCTCTTGGGAGGTGGTGATCTTTGGTGTATTTAAATACTCCGAAATTACCATCTCTTTTAAGGGTCTGAGCAGGTGGTGCAGCGGGTTAAGGCGTACCTGTTATGCCAGTTGCTGGAAGGCTTCTGTGCTGGCTAGGGTTCGAGTCTCCTGGTGGGAAAGTGTTCTAAAGTTGTATACTTCACTCTCGTGTTTAGGAGAGTTGTGCCTTAAGCATAGACACTGTGTCTTCCCATATTAACAGGGACTTGATGAAATAAACGTATAAATGACCCCTCACTTGCTCTAGTGCTCTTGGGAGGTGGTGATCTTTGGTGTATTTAAATACTCCGAAATAACCATCTCTTTTAAGGGTCTGGGCAGGTGGTGGAGCGGGTTAAGGCGTACCTGTTATGCCAGTTGCTGGAAGGCTTCTGTGCTGGCTAGGGTTCGAGTCTCCTGGTGGGAAAGTGTTCTAAAGTTGTATACATCACTCTCGTGTTTAGGAGAGTTGTGCCTTAAGCATAGACACTGTGTCTTCCCATAATAACAGGGACTTGATGAAATAAACGTATAAATGACCCCTCACTTGCTCTAGTGCTCTTGGGAGGTGGTGATCTTTGGTGTATTTAAATACTCCGAAATTACCATCTCTTTTAAGGGTCTGAGCAGGTGGTGGAGCGGGTTAAGGCGTACCTGTTATGCCAGTTGCTGGAAGGCTTCTGTGCTGGCTAGGGTTCGAGTCTCCTGGTGGGAAAGTGTTCTAAAGTTGTATACTTCACTCTCGTGTTTAGGAGAGTTGTGCCTTAAGCATAGACACTGTGTCTTCCCATATTAACAGGGACTTGATGAAATAAACGTATAAATGACCCCTCACTTGCTCTAATGCTCTTGGGAGGTGTTGATCTTTGGTGTATTTAAATACTCTGAAATTACCATCTCTTTTAAGGGTCTGAGCAGGTGGTGGAGCGGGTTAAGGCGTACCTGTTATGCCAGTTGCTGGAAGGCTTCTGTGCTGGCTAGGGTTCGAGTCTCCTGGTGGGAAAGTGTTCTAAAGTTGTATACTTCACTCTCGTGTTTAGGAGAGTTGTACCTTAAGTATCGACACTGTGTCTTCCCATATTAACAGGGACTTGATGAAATAAACGTATAAATGACCCCTCACTTGCTCTAGTGCTCTTGGGAGGTGGTGATCTTTGGTGTATTTAAATACTCCGAAATTACCATCTCTTTTAAGGGTCTGAGCAGGTGGTGGAGCGGGTTAAGGCGTACCTGTTATGCCAGTTGCTGGAAGGCTTCTGTGCTGGCTAGGGTTCGAGTCTCCTGGTGGGAAAGTGTTCTAAAGTTGTATACTTCACTCTCGTGTTTAGGAGAGTTGTGCCTTAAGCATAGACACTGTGTCTTCCCATATTAACAGGGACTTGATGAAATAAACGTATAAATGACCCCTCACTTGCTCTAGTGCTCTTGGGAGGTGGTGATCTTTGGTGTATTTAAATACTCCAAAATTACCATCTCTTTTAAGGGTCTGAGCAGGTGGTGGAGCGGGTTAAGGCGTACCTGTTATGCCAGTTGCTGGAAGGCTTCTGTGCTGGCTAGGGTTTGAGTCTCCTGGTGGGAAAGTGTTCTAAAGTTGTATACTTCACTCTCGTGTTTAGGAGAGTTGTGCCTTAAGCATAGACACTGTGTCTTCCCATATTAACAGGGACTTGATGAAATAAACGTATAAATGACCCCTCACTTGCTCTAGTGCTCTTGGGAGGTGGTGATCTTTGGTGTATTTAAATACTCCGAAATTACCATCTCTTTTAAGGGTCTGAGCAGGTGGTGGAGCGGGTTAAGGCGTACCTGTTATGCCAGTTGCTGGAAGGCTTCTGTGCTGGCTAGGGTTCGAGTCTCCTGGTGGGAAAGTGTTCTAAAGTTGTATACTTCACTCTCGTGTTTAGGAGAGTTGTGCCTTAAGCATAGACACTGTGTCTTCCCATATTAACAGGGACTTGATGAAATAAACGTATAAATGACCCCTCACTTGCTCTAGTGCTCTTGGGACAACCTGTCCTCTTAAAAATAACGTCGCTTTTGGCCGTTTGCCCGTATGGCCGAATTTGGACGTAATTTGAAAATGAAAAAAAAATGAAAATAAATTTTGGATTTTTTTTTTCAGCAACAGTAAGTTAAGGGTCCTCTGATAGGTTAGGTGGGCAGGAAATTCTCATAAAGTTTCAAAACGTTATGAAAATCGTTAATTGAAAGTTCCTCTTCTAAGCTGTCCGAGGAGGGCCGGACGACTCAAATAGAAAACGGAACAGAACGTCACTTTTGTGAGTTGATTTCATTTCAAATTACGTCCAATTTTGGCCATAGTGCGCATACGAGCCAAAAGTGACGTTATTTTTAAGAGGACGGGTTGCTTGGGAGGTGGTGATCTTTGGTGTATTTAAATACTCCGAAATTACCATCTCTTTTAAGGGTCTGAGCAGGTGGTGGAGCGGGTTAAGGCGTACCTGTTATGCCAGTTGCTGGAAGGCTTCTGTGCTGGCTAGGGTTCGAGTCTCCTGGTGGGAAAGTGTTCTAAAGTTGTATACTTCACTCTCGTGTTTAGGAGAGTTGTGCCTTAAGCATAGACACTGTGTCTTCCCATATTAACAGGGACTTGATGAAATAAACGTATAAATGACCCCTCACTTGCTCTAGTGCTCTTGGGAGGTGGTGATCTTTGGTGTATTTAAATACTCCGAAATTACCATCTCTTTTAAGGGTCTGAGCAGGTGGTGCAGCGGGTTAAGGCGTACCTGTTATGCCAGTTGCTGGAAGGCTTCTGTGCTGGCTAGGGTTCGAGTCTCCTGGTGGGAAAGTGTTCTAAAGTTGTATACTTCACTCTCGTGTTTAGGAGAGTTGTGCCTTAAGCATAGACACTGTGTCTTCCCATATTAACAGGGACTTGATGAAATAAACGTATAAATGACCCCTCACTTGCTCTAGTGCTCTTGGGAGGTGGTGATCTTTGGTGTATTTAAATACTCCGAAATAACCATCTCTTTTAAGGGTCTGGGCAGGTGGTGGAGCGGGTTAAGGCGTACCTGTTATGCCAGTTGCTGGAAGGCTTCTGTGCTGGCTAGGGTTCGAGTCTCCTGGTGGGAAAGTGTTCTAAAGTTGTATACATCACTCTCGTGTTTAGGAGAGTTGTGCCTTAAGCATAGACACTGTGTCTTCCCATAATAACAGGGACTTGATGAAATAAACGTATAAATGACCCCTCACTTGCTCTAGTGCTCTTGGGAGGTGGTGATCTTTGGTGTATTTAAATACTCCGAAATTACCATCTCTTTTAAGGGTCTGAGCAGGTGGTGGAGCGGGTTAAGGCGTACCTGTTATGCCAGTTGCTGGAAGGCTTCTGTGCTGGCTAGGGTTCGAGTCTCCTGGTGGGAAAGTGTTCTAAAGTTGTATACTTCACTCTCGTGTTTAGGAGAGTTGTGCCTTAAGCATAGACACTGTGTCTTCCCATATTAACAGGGACTTGATGAAATAAACGTATAAATGACCCCTCACTTGCTCTAATGCTCTTGGGAGGTGTTGATCTTTGGTGTATTTAAATACTCTGAAATTACCATCTCTTTTAAGGGTCTGAGCAGGTGGTGGAGCGGGTTAAGGCGTACCTGTTATGCCAGTTGCTGGAAGGCTTCTGTGCTGGCTAGGGTTCGAGTCTCCTGGT
Source organism: Procambarus clarkii (assembly GCF_040958095.1). NCBI lineage: Eukaryota > Metazoa > Arthropoda > Malacostraca > Decapoda > Cambaridae > Procambarus > Procambarus clarkii. Next base: position 43,243,347 of record NC_091165.1, on the reverse strand, counting down.
GGGAAAGTGTTCTAAAGTTGTATACTTCACTCTCGTGTTTAGGAGAGTTGTGCCTTAAGCATAGACACTGTGTCTTCCCATATTAACAGGGACTTGATGAAATAAACGTATAAATGACCCCTCACTTGCTCTAATGCTCTTGGGAGGTGTTGATCTTTGGTGTATTTAAATACTCTGAAATTACCATCTCTTTTAAGGGTCTGAGCAGGTGGTGGAGCGGGTTAAGGCGTACCTGTTATGCCAGTTGCTGGAAGGCTTCTGTGCTGGCTAGGGTTCGAGTCTCCTGGTGGGAAAGTGTTCTAAAGTTGTATACTTCACTCTCGTGTTTAGGAGAGTTGTGCCTTAAGTATCGACACTGTGTCTTCCCATATTAACAGGGACTTGATGAAATAAACGTATAAATGACCCCTCACTTGCTCTAGTGCTCTTGGGAGGTGGTGATCTTTGGTGTATTTAAATACTCCGAAATTACCATCTCTTTTAAGGGTCTGAGCAGGTGGTGGAGCGGGTTAAGGCGTACCTGTTATGCCAGTTGCTGGAAGGCTTCTGTGCTGGCTAGGGTTCGAGTCTCCTGGTGGGAAAGTGTTCTAAAGTTGTATACTTCACTCTCGTGTTTAGGAGAGTTGTGCCTTAAGCATAGACACTGTGTCTTCCCATATTAACAGGGACTTGATGAAATAAACGTATAAATGACCCCTCACTTGCTCTAGTGCTCTTGGGAGGTGGTGATCTTTGGTGTATTTAAATACTCCGAAATTACCATCTCTTTTGGGGGTCTGAGCAGGTGGTGGAGCGGGTTAAGGCGTACCTGTTATGCCAGTTGCTGGAAGGCTTCTGTGCTGGCTAGGGTTCGAGTCTCCTGGTGGGAAAGTGTTCTAAAGTTGTATACTTCACTCTCGTGTTTAGGAGAGTTGTGCCTTAAGCATAGACACTGTGTCTTTCCATATTAACAGGGACTTGATGAAATAAACGTATAAATGACCCCTCACTTGCTCTAGTGCTCTTGGGAGGTGGTGATCTTTGGTGTATTTAAATACTCCGAAATTACCATCTCTTTTAAGGGTCTGAGCAGGTGGTGGAGCGGGTTAAGGCGTACCTGTTATGCCAGTTGCTGGAAGGCTTCTGTGCTGGCTAGGGTTCGAGTCTCCTGGTGGGAAAGTGTTCTAAAGTTGTATACTTCACTCTCGTGTTTAGGAGAGTTGTGCCTTAAGCATAGACACTGTGTCTTCCCATATTAACAGGGACTTGATGAAATAAATGTATAAATGACCCCTCACTTGCTCTAGTGCTCTTGGGAGGTGGTGATCTTTGGTGTATTTAAATACTCCGAAATTACCATCTCTTTTAAGGGTCTGAGCAGGTGGTGGAGCGGGTTAAGGCGTACCTGTTATGCCAGTTGCTGGAAGGCTTCTGTGCTGGCTAGGGTTCGAGTCTCCTGGTGGGAAAGTGTTCTAAAGTTGTATACTTCACTCTCGTGTTTAGGAGAGTTGTGCCTTAAGCATAGACACTGTGTCTTCCCATATTAACAGGGACTTGATGAAATAAATGTATAAATGACCCCTCACTTGCTCTAGTGCTCTTGGGAGGTGGTGATCTTTGGTGTATTTAAATATTCCGAAATTACCATCTCTTTTAAGGGTCTGAGCAGGTGGTGGAGCGGGTTAAAGCGTACCTGTTATGCCAGTTGCTGGAAGGCTTCTGTGCTGGCTAGGGTTCGAGTCTCCTGGTGGGAAAGTGTTCTAAAGTTGTATACTTCACTCTCGTGTTTAGGAGAGTTGTGCCTTAAGCATAGACACTGTGTCTTCCCATATTAACAGGGACTTGATGAAATAAACGTATAAATGACCCCTCACTTGCTCTAGTGCTCTTGGGAGGTGGTGATCTTTGGTGTATTTAAATACTCCGAAATTACCATCTCATTTAAGGGTCTGAGTAGGTGGTGGAGCGGGTTAAGGCGTACCTGTTATGCCAGTTGCTGGAAGGCTTCTGTGCTGGCTAGGGTTCGAGTCTCCTGGTGGGAAAGTGTTCTAAAGTTGTATACTTCACTCTCGTGTTTAGGAGAGTTGTGCCTTAAGCATAGACACTGTGTCTTCCCATATTAACAGGGACTTGATGAAATAAACGTATAAATGACCCCTCACTTGCTCTAGTGCTCTTGGGAGGTGGTGATCTTTGGTGTATTTAAATACTCCGAAATTACCATCTCTTTTAAGGGTCTGAGCAGGTGGTGGAGCGGGTTAAGGCGCACCTGTTATGCCAGTTGCTGGAAGGCTTCTGTGCTGGCTAGGGTTCGAGTCTCCTGGTGGGAAAGTGTTCTAAAGTTGTATACTTCACTCTCGTGTTTAGGAGAGTTGTGCCTTAAGCATAGACACTGTGTCTTCCCATATTAACAGGGACTTGATGAAATAAACGTATAAATGACTCCTCACTTGCTCTAGTGCTCTTGGGAGGTGGTGATCTTTGGTGTATTTAAATACTCCGAAATTACCATCTCTTTTAAGGGTCTGAGCAGGTGGTGGAGCGGGTTAAGGTGTACCTGTTATGCCAGTTGCTGGAAGGCTTCTGTGCTGGCTAGGGTTCGAGTCTCCTGGTGGGAAAGTGTTCTAAAGTTGTATACTTCACTCTCGTGTTTAGGAGAGTTGTGCCTTAAGCATAGACACTGTGTCTTCCCATTTTAACAGGGACTTGATGAAATAAACGTATAAATGACCCCTCACTTGCTCTAGTGCTCTTGGGAGGTGGTGATCTTTGGTGTATTTAAATACTCCGAAATTACCATCTCTTTTAAGGGTCTGAGCAGGTGGTGGAGCGGGTTAAGGCGTACCTGTTATGCCAGTTGCTGGAAGGCTTCTGTGCTGGCTAGGGTTCGAGTCTCCTGGTGGGAAAGTGTTCTAAAGTTGTATACTTCACTCTCGTGTTTAGGAGAGTTGTGCCTTAAGCATAGACACTGTGTCTTCCCATATTAACAGGGACTTGATGAAATAAACGTATAAATGACCCCTCACTTGCTCTAGTGCTCTTGGGAGGTGGTGATCTTTGGTGTATTTAAATACTCCGAAATTACCATCTCTTTTAAGGGTCTGAGCAGGTGGTGGAGCGGGTTAAGGCGTACCTGTTATGCCAGTTGCTGGAAGGCTTCTGTGCTGGCTAGGGTTCGAGTCTCCTGGTGGGAAAGTGTTCTAAAGTTGTATACTTCACTCTCGTGTTTAGGAGAGTTGTGCCTTAAGCATAGACACTGTGTCTTCCCATATTAACAGGGACTTGATGAAATAAACGTATAAATGACCCCTCACTTGCTCTAGTGCTCTTGGGAGGTGGTGATCTTTGGTGTATTTAAATACTCCAAAATTACCATCTCTTTTAAGGGTCTGAGCAGGTCGTGGAGCGGGTTAAGGCGTACCTGTTATGCCAGTTGCTGGAAGGCTTCTGTGCTGGCTAGGGTTCGAGTCTCCTGGTGGGAAAGTGTTCTAAAGTTGTATACTTCACTCTCGTGTTTAGGAGAGTTGTGCCTTAAGCATAGACACTGTGTCTTCCCATATTAACAGGGACTTGATGAAATAAACGAATAAATGACCCCTCACTTGCTCTAGTGCTCTTGGGAGGTGGTGATCTTTGGTGTATTTAAATACTCCGAAATTACCATCTCTTTTAAGGGTCTGAGCAGGTGGTGGAGCGGGTTAAGGCGTACCTGTTATGCCAGTTGCTGGAAGGCTTCTGTGCTGGCTAGGGTTCGAGTCTCCTGGTGGGAAAGTGTTCTAAAGTTGTATACTTCACTCTCGTGTTTAGGAGAGTTGTGCCTTATATATATATATATATATATATATATATATATATATATATATATATATATATATATATATATATATATATATATATATATATATATATATATATGTGCCTTATATATATATATATATATATATATATATATATATATATATGCGAACAAGCCTGAATGGTCCCCAGGACAATATGCAACTGAAAACTCACACCCCAGAAGTGACTCGAACCCATACTCCCAGAAGCAACGCAACTGGTATGTACAAGACGCCTTAATCCACTTGACCATCACGACCGGACATAATGAGGTGATAGCCGAGGCTATTTGAACCATCCCACCGCCGGCACTCGGATAGTTATCTTGGGCATAGCATTTTACCAAATCACCTCATTCTTTGGGGCACACGTGAGGAACACAAATGCGAACAAGCCTGAATGGTCCCCAGGACAATATGCAACTGAAAACTCACACCCCAGAAGTGACTCGAACCCATACTCCCAGAAGCAACGCAACTGGTATGTACAAGACGCCTTAATCCACTTGACCATCACGACCGGACATTATGAGGTGATAGCCGAGGCTATTTGAACCACCCCACCGCCGGCACTCGGATAGTTATCTTGGGCATAGCATTTTACCAAATCACCTCATTCTTTGGGGCACACGTGAGGAACACAAATGCGAACAAGCCTGAATGGTCCCCAGGACAATATGCAACTGAAAACTCACACCCCAGAAGTGACTCGAACCCATACTCCCAGAAGCAACGCAACTGGTATGTACAAGACGCCTTAATCCACTTGACCATCACGACTGGACATAATGAGGTGATAGCCGAGGCTATTTGAACCACCCCACCGCCGGCACTCGAACCGGCGTATTATGATTGTTTTATAATAAATATTGCATAAATACTTACACGATTTCATAAACAAAAAATTATTTTAATGAGCCATGTTTGGAAGGCATCATCATTACGATAAATACAAACTTTTAAAACTAATTAAAAAGATATATCTTATAGAGGAAGATTTATTTTTCAGGATATATGTTATTGTTTAAGAGTTTCATTCTATATACAAAAGTTGTCAATGTTATCAAAACTCTGGCCACAATTTTTTTTTTTAAAAGGTTTTCCAAGGTAGTAAATCTTGCTTCCTCGCTTTCTCCCACGTGTTTTCTCATTTGGACTGGATGCAGAGTAACCTTCGTGCAAGTCCTGACTCAGTTCCCCAACGTCCAAACTATTGGACATTGCAAAATTTCACTAAATAATGCGGTATTTTAGTTGCCCCCTCTAATTATAGAGATTTTAATCTCTAAACATTTGAGTGCCAAGAACAACTCTCGTGCAGGCCCGCGTTCATTCCCCGACGTTCAAGCTTTTTGCTATAGTAAATGTCTCTAAAAATGAGGCGTATCTCGCCCTGACCAACTGTTTTTGGCTTAATTGTAACCCATCCAGCTGCAGTCTGCTGGATAGAAGAGCAGTGGGCCTGATAAAAATAAAAAAAAATTGTTAGACTAGCTCTTTACATATGCTAGTTGTTTAATTTATTAACTGCTAGTAATGCGATGATGATGCAAGAGGAGCCAGTACACATCTATGGATCAACCAATAAAAGCAGCAGGTTTCTAGATGTTACTACTGCTCAGCTTAGCCCCCCCACTGGATGGGCGGCAGTGCGCAGGAAAAACAGATAAATTATGACACTAGTTCGCCACATATCCCAGTCTTGGTTTTAATTTAGAAACTGCACTTGCGGTCTTTCTTGTGCCCCATTGTTGATGTGTGACAATGACCATTGGATTTAAAAAAAAAAAAAAACTAGCTCATTAAGATTGCGAAAACTTGCTTTAGCTAAATGAATTGTGTAGGTTCTGACTCTGAGGCCCATTATGCAGCCCTTTTCCGCTATTGCCCGCAAGATGGGATTGATTGATTGATGAAGATTAAGCCACCCAAAAGGTGGCACGGGCATGAATAGCCCGTACGTGGTGGCCCTTTTTAAGCCATTACCAGTATCAATAGCTGATACTGGAGATCTGTGGAGGTGCGACTGCACCTTGCGTGACGGGAGATGTCTCCCCCCCGTGGCAAGATGGGAATAGGGGGGGGGGGCTGCATTAATAAAATGAATTAAAACTAACATTCAATTATATATTCTCAAACTTATGCAAAAAAAACTTTACAATCACATTTGCAAACTTGCACAAATTAATTTTGGCAATTTCGTTTACCCATTATTTGTTTGTTTTTCTTGCTTGAGCCAAAAAATGAATTGTTGGGTTCATTACCAGAGTCCATTTCCCACCGTGGTAACCCTTCCCACTACCCGCCCCACATGATGGGATTCATAATAAATGAACTAAACTAGCATTCAATTATATTCTCAACAAACTTATGCAAACCCCATACAATTACATTAGCAAGCTAACACAAATTCATTGAGCAAGTTTAACTATTCGCATACTTTGCGTCATTATATAATGGAATACGAAAAAGAAATTCGCAGAATTCAGAGATAACACCATCAATAGAGTCCAAGAAATACGCATGTACTTCATTCATAATGATGCGCTGCCAGGAATCTTAGCAAAGTAACCAAAATATTTCCTAACTGTATGTATGTGAAGGATGCACATGACTCTTTGGTTAGGCGGTTGTGGAGTGAGACCAGCAACTGCAGACTTCCCATAGTCGTAAAAATGCTTTGCATAGAGACCGTTGCAAGCCTCTTGTTGAATCACTTAGGGTGCATATATGTGTGTGTGTGTATGTAGCAGTGACAATCGTGTAACGAGCTTTCAAGAGATTGTCACTTACATAGCTAAACAATATGTAGGGTTCAGTTTCCAAACCAATTATGCGGCTCTCGAACCCTTTTCCCCCGCTACATGCGGGAGATCCCTTTTATTTTCAGCTAAAATATGCATTATATTCAGGGGGTTCGCCGTGTCATAGCACAACCAAAAGCCCAATATACTCCCCTAAACTTTCCCTATCCCATGTATGTTAAAACTGAATTTAAATGTAACTAATCATATAAGAACCAAAAGCTAAATTTCACTGTCCCTCCCCCTCCCCCACCCACTCAACCCCCCCCCCACCCCAGGAATAGGCCTGATTTGTTCAAGCCAAAGCCCAATTCACCCGAGTTTTCTCTATCTCATCTAAAAATAACGTTCATTTCCAATGCCCATTATCCAGCCTCCACATATTCCCCATTCCCAAGACCATTTTCATAGTGTTAGTGCTGTGGCCATCTACCTAATTTCATCCCAATTAATGACAATTCCCCATTAAATATTGGCAAAAATATGCCAAATCATATCACAGCCAAAGCCCATTTCACCCAAGTTTCACCTATCCCATACAAATTTAATGTGCATTTTCAATATCCAATATCCAGTTGCCCCATGTCACGCCCTATTCCCAAGACTACCAATTTAATCCAATTTCCACCTAATTTGATCCAATTTATTCTAATTTAATCCAATTCCCGCCAAATTTACCCGAGTTTCCCATTTCATAGCACAACCAAAGCCCCAATTTGACCAAGTTTCACCTATCCCAATTAAATTTAATGTGCATCTTCAATATCAGGTCGCCCCCAATGTCACAGTCTATTCCCAAAGACCATTTCATAGTAATAGTGCAGTGTTCATCCAGTCATTTCCTTGTTCCAGATGTGTTTATATATCATCAAACCTACCAAAAAGCAGACCTAACCCAATACGGCTAAGGCCAAATTTAACCAAATTTTCCCCAATTTAAGATAATTTCCACCTAATTTGCCACAATTTTATCCAATTTCCACCAAATTTTACCATAGTTCACCTTATCATAGCACAGCCAAAGCCCCAGTTTGTCCAAGTTTCACCCATTCCATATAACTTTTATGTGTATTTCCAGTATCCAATATCCAGTGGTCGATGTCATACTCCATTCCCAGAGACCATTTCATAGTGATAGTGTAGGGTCCGACGAGCCATTTCCAATATACAGATGCGTTTATATACATCAATCTTACCTAAAAACCAGACCCAACCCTAACATGGCTAAGACCAAATTTAACCAAATGTATCACAATTTAAGACAATTTCTACCTAATTTACCCCAATTTATCCAAATTTAAGACATTTTCTACCAAATTTACCCGATTTTACGTATTATAGCAAGGTCAATGCCCAATTTTCCCCCCAAGTTTCACCTATTCCATACACTGCAAATTTAAGGCGCATTTTCAATATGCAGTCCAATATTCTCGACTGTTTTTTTTTATTTGTTAGTTATGGATCTTTGTTAAATATTGTATTTTATATTCTTAGAAAAGTATTTGTTTGGATAATAACCCAACTACCCTGTACCCTAACCTGCGTGGATCTTTGCCGAATATTCCTGTCATTGTTGTTTATGGACTCAACAACCCTGAAGCTAACCTGCCTTGACCTGACGTTAATTGTTGCACCTTCTTTTTTTGGGGGGAAAGTGATGTTTTTGCATCAACCCAACCGCCCTTGCCCATACCTCTGATACCAAAATCCTGGTTCCATATATGGTATCTTATTCTTGGGACACAGCCAATCCCTCCCAACCTAACCTCTATTAACTATGGGTTTAATGGCCATTTTTCTCTACATCAGTTCAAACACAACCCAACCTCATATAAATGGATTTGAACTACATTTGTACACATGTTCTTAGGAAACATGATAAGATTCGTCATATCTCTATCGTTAAATAATCAAATTTTCCTTAACCTAGCCTATAATCACCCCCCCCCCTTGGGTTATATTAAGCTAATGTGAAAATATATTCCTACTTTAATTCTTTAATATCCATAATTTGCCAGAATTTCGAGGGGGGGGGGGAGATTATAGGCTAGGTTAAGGAAAATTTGATTATTTAATGATAGAGATATGGCGAATCTTATCATGTTTCCTAAGAACATGTGTACAAATGGTTTAGTTTAGATTAGATTAGATAAATTAGATTAGTTTAAATTTAGGAGGGACCAGGGTTAATACTGGTACAGTAGCAGGTTGTCGATTTGTGGAACAATTATCGGATAACATTATGAACGTAGGATCCCTTGTTTGTTTCAAGTGTTGATTCAAGTGTTCTTTCATATGAAGAAAGATTAACAGAGCTTAAATTTCATTCACTGGAAAGGCAAAGAGTCAGTTGTGACATGATAAAGGTTTACAAGTGGATGAATACATATAACATTGGGGATATTAATACGGTATTAAAAGTATCAACACAAGACAGATTTGTATCTAACAGTATATAGGTACCCGTGAAGTCGGGAACTGTGGTGGGTTGTGGCACACAATACCACAAAAATGTAGAGGTTTTATCTAACATGTTGTTTGTGGACAGATGTGGAGTGTTGACGTATTAAAAACTAACGATGTGATCCGGGAACTAGAAAACGGCGCTTACTTCGATATTTGGGACAGATGTGGAGTGTTGACGTATTAAGAACTAACGATGTGATCCGGGAACTAGAAAACGGCGGTTACTTCGATATTTGGGACACATGTGGAGTGTTGACGTATTAAAAACTAACGATGTGATCCGGGAACTAGAAAACTGCGGTTACTTCGATATTTGGGACAGATGTGGAGTGTTGACGTATTAAAAACTAACAATGTGATCCGGGAACTAGAAAACGGCGCTATTTCGATATTTGGGGCGACAATACAACCCACGCCCAGGTAATTGAACTGTTTGCTGTCAGACAACTTTCTTGCATGAATTGTGTATATACTTGACCCTTACTTGGCCGAAACGTTGTCGTTGCTTCATTTTCATGTGTGTGGTTATGTCATATATAGTATATTGGAGGGCCACTCGTAATCATGCGTCATCTTTGTAGATTCTGGTAAGCTCGACCTGGAGTACGTTGGTACAGCAGGTGCTGGAGTCCTCAGAGATAAGCTACTGGGTGGAGGTGGAGGATGTGATGAGTCTGGTGCAGCAGGAGCGGCTTTTTATGGAGATAACCAAAAACAACAGAGGTAAATACATGCTCGCTCAAATACCCAATTTGCATATGTAGAATTTACACTGTCCATATACTTCACGTATATTTAAGATGTTTGCTAAGAAACTGTGGAAATCCTCTTTCTTATTGTCATAAATTTAAACAAAACTAGAAGAATAGATTTTAATACCTCATACTATATGTTGTTAATGATATATTGCATAAGATTTACAGTTTTTATATTATAACCCAACGAATCCCACAGAACATCCGATGGATTGGAACGTCTACCACAATACGGAAGACGTCGAGAAGTTCCTAAACTGGGTGAAATGAAAGGAAATGGGAGGCTGCTTCGTGCAGGTGCTAACGGCAGCCACCATGGAGGATGGGCGCCAAGTCCTAATGATTAAAGTCACAGATCCATTCTCCGATGAACCCAAGACAAAGATCTGGATCGAAGCTGGTAAGGGAGAGGAGCTTGTTCGTCCTGAATAGCCAATAGAGTTAGCAATACAGTGTATATACCAATTATAAGTAAGATAATAGAGTTAATAATGATAAGTGACAATATGAAATAATAACTAATTATTTCCCAATCTCTATCCCGTTGTTTCAGGTATCCATGCTCGTGAATGGATCTCTCCTGCCGTCTCTATGTATATCCTGAACCTGCTGATTACAGACGAGTCTTGGCGAGACCTGCTGAAGAGGACGGAGTGGTACATGGCGCCTGTCGTCAACCCGGACGGCTATCATTACACCTTCACCTCCGAGAGTGCCAGGTCAGTCAACAGTGTACACGATATGCAACACCGTGTAGTGTTCATGCCACACAACCTCGCACAGTGAACACGTCATAAAGACCCCTGCAGTTTTACAATACACTCTGCACATTATTGCCCAGAAGCGTGTGTATCCCAAGTCCTGATTAGTAATGAGATAATACATATAGCAGTTTATTATGGGAAATAATACCAACCTCACGGTTAGTTTCTAAAAAAATTTAATTGTCATGATTCTAACATTATTGTTTACTCTAGGCTGTGGAGAAAGAATCGCCAGATAGAGGGTGCAAAGGAGTGAGCCTGATCCGTGACATGGACTTGGAATGGAGCTTCAGCACTCCATTCGACCCGTGTAGTGAGACTTACAAAGGCGTCACACCCTTCACTGAACCAGAAACCCAAGGTCTCCAAGCAATCATGGAAACAGTGGGTGGCATTGACCTGTTCATAGCTTTCCCAGGCTATGGCCAGTCTATCGTTTATCCTGTGTTGCGGAATGACATTCCTCCAGCAAACATCCATGAACACGAAGTTCTGGCTATGGTATTTGTTCATGCCGTGAGCTATACGTCTCGTGGACACATGAATTATGAGATAAGCGAATCAGGACCACTGTACGGTCTAACCTCTGAAGACTTGGCACCCGAGGCACAGAATAGGTTCATATATACCATTGATCACCCTTATAAAGGGAGATATGGATTTCTTCATTCAGAGAGTAATATTACCAGCACTCTGGTGGAGATCACTGCCGGTATCATGTGCATGGTCCGTCATATTACTAACACGGGTCACTGTACCAATCCTTAGTAGCAGCCATATGTATAGTTGGTACATATGGCATATGGTTGGTACTAAGGCAGGAGTTACTCTTGGAATCAACATTATTTATGTAAGTAATTCCTAAATCTGAAGTTTAAATCCTAAAATAAAACAATAAAAAACCTACTTGTTTTTATTTAAACTGCTATTAGACAAGTCTAACAAATAAATTTACAACAGTAGGCAGGTATTTAGCTAATGTAACAACCGGTCTTTTTATATAATAATGTTCCACTTGATGTTGTAGTTATTTACATGAATATATGTTTAGTATTTATGTACTTGACTTTATAATAGAGTGTATCAAAATTTGTATGAAGCAGAAGTTATCTTTTCTTTAGCCACTGCACATAAGTAGAAGTATACCTTTACATTAAGGTATATGGAAAGTTTCAAAATTTCCATTTCAATATTTGCTTTCTCAAACAAACATTAACTATTCTTCATTAAAAAAAAATCAAATTCCCTTACTTCCATTCTGTGGCTTAAGGGAAAAGATGAGGACCATGTCTGGCATATTGCTATTCAGTGCTGGAGTCGTGGATGGAACCATTTTGCGAAAAAGAAGATATATCATTTGCTTCGAGCAATTGCCCAATTAGCCTAACGTCTATTTTTGGAAAATTGCTTGAATCGACAATTGCAAATGCCATTCCGCTTCATCTTGAAAAAAGAATAATTAATGACTCACAACGTGGTTTTGCTAACGGCCGTTCGTAACAAATATGCTATTTTCTATTTTATCATAATTCAGTCAGGTATATTAACAATATAATTTGGTTATATTTCACACAAACAGTAGGAGTCTAAGAAGCAAAATGAAGGAGAAGTTACCAGTACTGGTAGCTGCTCTTCGCGCACGCATAAAAAAAAAATCGTAAGAAATCCATTTCTTAACATATAGGGATGAAATTTTTACGACGCTGATGCCACATAACGGGAATTTTTTTTACTATATTTTATATTTGGAAAAGTCTCCACATGCACCTTAAAAAACAGAGATAACGAGGGAAAAAAAGAAATTACGAAGTTCCCATAGCAGTGCAAGCAAAGACAAATCCTAACGTTTTTGCAGTTAATTCGAGCAAAGATTAGTGAAAGAATAGGTCCATTAAAAGTTAAGATTGGTCAGATAGCAGATAATGACAAAGATATGAGTAGTATTTTTAATATATATTTTATCTCTGTATTTACTAAAGAGGAACTTAACACTATGCCTTCAGCCAAACAAGTCTATGTGTGTTGGGACGAGGACAGGTTGACTAGTTTAGCTGTTACCATTGAGGATGTTATTGAGGAAATAGGGAACTCAAACCAAACAAATCCCCAGGGACGGACGCAGTGGACGAAGAACTTTTAATGGGCCTATTCAGGGTGTTTAAAAAATGCAAAAGGGAGCTTTTCGAGCCAGTCTACCATATTTAATAAATCATTTGTCAGACAGAGTGCCGGAGTCATGGAAGGTTGCTAAAGAGGAGACATTTTATTTAAGAAAGGAGATTGATCACTTGCGTACAACTATCGGCCAATTAGCCTAACGTCTATTGTAGGAAAATTACTAGAATTGATATGCAAATACCATTCGTCTTCATCTAGAAAATATATATTAATAAATGATTCACAACATGGTTTAACATATGGCCATTCATGTTTAAAAAAAAATCCTCATTTTATTCCAGCTAAGTTAAGGCAGTTGTGAAGTGCGTACCTTGCCTTCAGCAAAGACTCTGATACAGTGCCACACGAAAGATTGATTAAAAAGAGTCTCACGGTATTAAGAGTGCTTTATAAACATGGATTAGGGTATAGCTATAATCAAAGAAATAGAGAGATAGAGAGGTAGTGTAAATGGTGTTAATTCAAAATGGAAGAATTATGCAAGTGTAACTAAAGTGCCTCTAGGCTCTGTCCTGAGACCACTGTCATTTAGCACACACACTATATATATATTTATCAAATATATATAAATATATATATTTATCAAATAATATATATATATATATATATATATATATATATATATATATATATATATATATATATATATATATATATATATATATATGTGTGTGTATATCACGAAAATAAACACGTGATTAAGAATGTGACAATGTCAGACCACGGAGGAAAAATGAAACAGGAAATTTCCTTAAGTACTTTCGTATATTAAATACATCTTCAGAAGGTCATTTTACAGATCGAGTGATGGGTATAAATAGGCAGGAGAGAGTGGTGAAGTAAGGTGAGGTACAATACTTGGACAACGCAGAAGGCCCATTGGCCCATCAGATGCACCCAATTGGCCCATCCGATGTAGCCCAATGGCCCATCTGATACAGCAGACATACAAGCATAATACAAGGTAATTATAACATAAAGAGGTAAAAATATACAATAAATTAGTGAGACAAATGTTTTTCAATGATTCTACTTAAATCGCCCTTTAGCTGATCTATTAGAAATGGATCTAAGTTATATAGACCACTGCTAATATTCAAATTACTTTCTTTGGTGATCTGTATCAAAGCGGATTCAATTATGTTTCTGTTATAGGTGCTTTTACAATTTGTTATTGAAGACGCACTCTCCCAATCAATTTGGTGAGCTTTTTCTGACAAATGCACAAACAAAGCATTAGATAATTAGATTTCCTTGGTTTAGATATGTTGATGATATCTTATGTATTTGGCCTTCAGATGTAAACACAGACGAATTTGTAGCCAAACTTAATGACCAAGTCACCTCCATAAAATTTACTATGGAGACTGAAATTGATAAATGTTTGCCATTCTTAGATGTGCTTATTCATAGGGAAAACTCTTCATTAAAGTTTAGTGTTTACAGAAAACCTACGAACAATTTATCTTATGTTCATTATTTTTCAGGGCATAAATACAATGTAAAAAAGTCAATTTTTTCTTCAATGTATCTAAGAGCTCTTCGAGTTGTGAGTCCAGAATTCTTAGATGAAGAATTTAAGAATATTGATTCGATTGGTCTTAAGCTTTGTTACCCACTGAATTTTTTGGAAGTTTGTCGTAACAAAGCTCGTCGTACATATTATAATAATGTATGCAGTGAAAGGACTCGCCCAAAGAATGTGTTATGTTTACCATATTTCTCTGGGTTTGAGAATATTGTCAAGGCCTTGTGCAAGACGTCGTGCAAATTATACAAATAAGTGTAATACACTCTATAGTAAATCACTTCTTTTCTTCACCTTAAAAGAACGAAAATGAGTTTTGGAGAACTCCTATTTCAATTAAGCCCTGATGCTAAGAAAATAGTTAGAGGGATAGAAGCCCTAAACCAGAAAATAATAAATACAGAATATGCGGTCAATGAAACATGTTTGAAAGAAAACCTGCTGCCAGTATACACCATATATATATATATATATATATATATATATATATATATATATATATATATATATATATATATATATATATATATATATATATATATATATATATATATATATATATATATATATGTCGTATCTAGTAGCCAGAACGCACTTCTCAGCCTACTATGCAAGGCCCGATTTGCCTAATAAGCCAAGTTTTCATTAAATAATTGTTTTTCGACAACCTAACCTACCTAACCTAACCTAACCTAACTTTTTCGGCTACCTAACCTAACCTAACCTATAAAGATAGGTTAGGTTAGGTTAGGTAGGGTTGGTTAGGTTTGGTCATATATCTACGTTAATTTAAACTCCAATAAAAAAAATTGACCTCATACATAATGAAATGGGTAGCTTTATCATTTCATAAGAAAAAAATTAGATAAAATATATTAATTCAAGAAAACTTGGCTTATTAGGCAAATCAGGCCTTGCATAGTAGGCTGAAAAGTGCATTCTGGCTACTAGGTACAACATATATATATATATATATATATATATATATATATATATATATATATATATATATATATATATATATGTCGTACCTAATAGCCAGAACGCACTTCTCAGCCTACTATTCAAGGCCCGATTTGCCTAATAAGCCAAGTTTTCATGAATTAATGTTTTTTCGTCTACCTAACCTACCTAACCTAACCTAACCTAGCTTTTTTTGGCTACCTAACCTAACCTTACCTATAAATATAGGTTAGGTTAGGTTAGGTAGGGTTGGTTAGGTTCGGTCATATATCTTCGTTAATTTTAACTCCTATAAAAAAAAATTGACCTCATACATAGAGAAAAGGGTAGCTTTATCATTTCATAAGAAAAAAATTATAGTAAATATATTAATTCAGGAAAACTTGGCTTATTAGGCAAATCGGGCCTTGAATAGTAGGCTGAGAAGTGAGTTCTGGCTACTAGGTACGACATATATATATATATATATATATATATATATATATATATATATATATATATATATATATATATATACATATATATATATATATATATATATATATATATATATATATATATATATATATATATATATATATATATATATATATATATATATATGTTGTACCTAGTAGCCAGAATGCACTTTTCAGCCTACTATGCAAGGCCTGATTTGCCTAATAAGCCAAGTTTTCTTGAATTAATATATTTTATCTAATTTTTTTCTTATGAAATGATAAAGCTACCCATTTCATTATGTATGAGGTCAATTTTTTTTATTGGAGTTTAAATTAACGTAGATATATGACCAAACCTAACCAACCCTACCTAACCTAACCTAACCTATCTTTATAGGTTAGGTTAGGTTAGGTAGGTTAGGTTGTCGAAAAACAATTATTTAATGAAAACTTGGCTTATTAGGCAAATCGGGCCTTGCATATATATATATATATATATATATATATATATATATATATATATATATATATATATATATATATATATATATATATATATATATATATATATTTAATCATCATTTCAATCATAATCATCATTTCAATCATCAATTAAAGTATTCAGTGAAAATCCACAAGATCTTCTCTGAACACTATTTATTTTCTTCTTCGAGGATGTGGGTCCCTTTAATTAAACCAGTGGTGGTACCCCTAAATATATTTATATATATATATATATATATATATATATATTTGTGCAATAATTGGCTGTTGATTGCTGGTGTTGACTTCTTGATGTGTAGTGCCTCGCAAACGTCGAGCCGCCTGCTATCGCTGTATCTATCGATGATTTCTGTGTTGTTTACTAGGATTTCTCTGGCGATGGTTTGGTTATGGGAAGAGATTATATGTTCCTTAATGGAGCCCTGTTGTTTATGCATCGTTAAACGCCTAGAAAGAGATGTTGTTGTCTTGCCTATATACTGGGTTTTTTGGAGCTTACAGTCCCCAAGTGGGCATTTGAAGGCATAGACGACGTTAGTCTCTTTTAAAGCGTTCTGTTTCGTGTCTGGAGAGTTTCTCATGAGTAGGCTGGCCGTTTTTCTGGTTTTATAGTAAATCGTCAGTTGTATCCTCTGATTTTTGTCTGTAGGGATAACGTTTCTATTAACAATATCTTTCAGGACCCTTTCCTCCGTGTGCCCCAAAGAATGAGGTGATTTGGTAAAATGCTATGCCCAAGATAACTATCCGAGTGCCGGCGGTGGGGTGGTTCAAATAGCCTCGGCTATCACCTCATTATGTCCGGTCGTGATGGTCAAGTGGATTAAGGCGTCTTGTACATACCAGTTGCGTTGCTTCTGGGAGTATGGGTTCGAGTCACTTCTGGGGTGTGAGTTTTCAGTTGCATATTGTCCTGGGGACCATTCAGGCTTGTTCGCATTTGTGTTCCTCACGTGTGCCCCAAAGAATGAGGTGATTTGGTAAAATGCTATGCCCAAGATAACTATCCGAGTGCCGGCGGTGGGGTGGTTCAAATAGCCTCGGCTATCACGTCATTATGTCCAGTCGTGATGGTCAAGTGGATGGATAAACTCACACCCCAGAAGTGACTCGAACCCATACTCCCAGAAGCAACGCAACTGGTATGCACAAGACGCGTTAATCCACTTGACCATCACGACCGGACATAATGAGGTGATAGCCGAGGCCTCACGTGTGCCCCAAAGAATGAGGTGATTTGGTAAAATGCTATGCCCAAGATAACTATCCGAGTGCCGGCGGTGGGGTGGTTCAAATAGCCTCGGCTATCACCTCATTATGTCCGGTCGTGATGGTCAAGTGGATTAAGGCGTCTTGTACATACCAGTTGCGTTGCTTCTGGGAGTATGGGTTCGAGTCACTTCTGGGGTGTGAGTTTTCAGTTGCATATTGTCCTGGGGACCATTCAGGCTTGTTCGCATTTGTGTTCCTCACGTGTGCCCCAAAGAATGAGGTGATTTGGTAAAATGCTATGCCCAAGATAACTATCCGAGTGCTGGCGGTGGGGTGGTTCAAATAGCCTCGGCTATCACCTCATTATGTCCAGTCGTGATGGTCAAGTGGATTAAGGCGTCTTGTACATACCAGTTGCGTTGCTTCTGGGAGTATGGGTTCGAGTCACTTCTGGGGTGTGAGTTTTCAGTTGCATATTGTCCTGGGGACCATTCAGGCTTGTTCGCATTTGTGTTCCTCACGTGTGCCCCAAAGAATGAGGTGATTTGGTAAAATGCTATGCCCAAGATAACTATCCGAGTGCCGGCGGTGGGGTGGTTCAAATAGCCTCGGCTATCACCTCATAATGTCCGGTCGTGATGGTCAAGTGGATTAAGGCGTCTTGTACATACCAGTTGCGTTGCTTCTGGGAGTATGGGTTCGAGTCACTTCTGGGGTGTGAGTTTTCAGTTGCATATTGTCCTGGGGACCATTCAGGCTTGTTCGCATTTGTGTTCCTCACGTGTGCCCCAAAGAATGAGGTGATTTGGTAAAATGCTATGCCCAAGATAACTATCCGAGTGCCGGCGGTGGGGTGGTTCAAATAGCCTCGGCTATCACCTCATTATGTCCGGTCGTGATGGTCAAGTGGATTAAGGCGTCTTGTACATACCAGTTGCGTTGCTTCTGGGAGTATGGGTTCGAGTCACTTCTGGGGTGTGAGTTTTCAGTTGCATATTGTCCTGGGGACCATTCAGGTTTGTTCGCATATATATATATATATATATATATATATATATATATATATATATATATATATATATATATATATATATATATATATATATATATATATATATATATATATATAAGGCACAACTCTCCTAAACACGAGAGTGAAGTATACAACTTTAGAACACTTTCCCACCAGGAGACTCGAACCCATACTCGAACCCATATATATATATATATATATATATATATATATATATATATATATATATATACATATATATATATATATATATATATATATATATATATATATATATATATATATATATCAGAGGCACATATATATATATATATATATATATATATATATATATATAAGGCACAACTCTCCTAAACACGAGAGTGAAGTATACAACTTTAGAACACTTTCCCACCAGGAGACTCGAACCCTAGCCAGCACAGAAGCCTTCCAGCAACTGGCATAACAGGTACGCCTTAACCCGCTCCACCACCTGCTCAGACCCTTAAAAGAGATGGTAATTTCGGAGTATTTAAATACACCAAAGATCACCACCTCCCAAGAGCACTAGAGCAAGTGAGAGGTCATTTATTCGTTTATTTCATCAAGTCCCTGTTAATATGGGAAGACACAGTGTCTATGCTTAAGGCACAACTCTCCTAAACATGAGAGTGAAGTATACAACTTTAGAACACTTTCCCACCAGGAGACTCGAACCCTAGCCAGCACAGAAGCCTTCCAGCAACTGGCATAACAGGTACGCCTTAACCCGCTCCACCACCTGCTCAGACCCTTAAAAGAGATGGTAATTTTGGAGTATTTAAATACACCAAAGATCACCACCTCCCAAGAGCACTAGAGCAAGTGAGGGGTCATTTATACGTTTATTTCATCAAGTCCCTGTTAATATGGGAAGACACAGTGTCTATGCTTAAGGCACAACTCTCCTAAACACGAGAGTGAAGTATACAACTTTAGAACACTTTCCCACCAGGAGACTCGAACCCTAGCCAGCACAGAAGCCTTCCAGCAACTGGCATAACAGGTACGCCTTAACCCGCTCCACCACCTGCTCAGACCCTTAAAAGAGATGGTAATTTCGGAGTATTTAAATACACCAAAGATCACCACCTCCCAAGAGCACTAGAGCAAGTGAGGGGTCATTTATACGTTTATTTCATCAAGTCCCTGTTAATATGGGAAGACACAGTGTCTATGCTTAAGGCACAACTCTCCTAAACACGAGAGTGAAGTATACAACTTTAGAATACTTTCCCACCAGGAGACTCGAACCCTAGCCAGCACAGAAGCCTTCCAGCAACTGGCATAACAGGTACGCCTTAACCCGCTCCACCACCTGCTCAGACCCTTAAAAGAGATGGTAATTTCGGAGAATTTAAATACACCAAAGATCACCACCTCCCAAGAGCACTAGAGCAAGTGAGGGGTCATTTATACGTTTATTTCATCAAGTCCCTGTTAATATGGGAAGACACAGTGTCTATGCTTAAGGCACAACTCTCCTAAACACGAGAGTGAAGTATACAACTTTAGAACACTTTCCCACCAGGAGACTCGAACCCTAGCCAGCACAGAAGCCTTCCAGCAACTGGCATAACAGGTACGCTTTAACCCGCTCCACCACCTGCTCAGACCCTTAAAAGAGATGGTAATTTCGGAGTATTTAAATACACCAAAGATCACCACCTCCCAAGAGCACTAGAGCAAGTGAGGGGTCATTTATTCGTTTATTTCATCAAGTCCCTGTTAATATGGGAAGACACAGTGTCTATGCTTAAGGCACAACTCTCCTAAACACGAGAGTGAAGTATACAACTTTAGAACACTTTCCCACCAGGAGACTCGAACCCTAGCCAGCACAGAAGCCTTCCAGCAACTGGCATAACAGGTACGCCTTAACCCGCTCCACCACCTGCTCAGACCCTTAAAAGAGATGGTAATTTTGGAGTATTTAAATACACCAAAGATCACCACCTCCCAAGAGCACTAGAGCAAGTGAGGGGTCATTTATACATTTATTTCATCAAGTCCCTGTTAATATGGGAAGACACAGTGTCTATGCTTAAGGCACAACTCTCCTAAACACGAGAGTGAAGTATACAACTTTAGAACACTTTCCCACCAGGAGACTCGAACCCTAGCCAGCACAGAAGCCTTCCAACAACTGGCATAACAGGTACGCCTTAACCCGCTCCACCACCTGCTCAGACCCTTAAAAGAGATGGTAATTTCGGAGTATTTAAATACACCAAAGATCACCACCTCCCAAGAGCACTAGAGCAAGTGAGGGGTCATTTATACGTTTATTTCATCAAGTCCCTGTTAATATGGGAAGACACAGTGTCTATGCTTAAGGCACAACTCTCCTAAACACGAGAGTGAAGTATACAACTTTAGAACACTTTCCCACCAGGAGACTCGAACCCTAGCCAGCACAGAATCCTTCCAGCAACTGGCATAACAGGTACGCCTTAACCCGCTCCACCACCTGCTCAGACCCTTAAAAGAGATGGTAATTTCGGAGTATTTAAATACACCAAAGATCACCACCTCCCAAGAGCACTAGAGCAAGTGAGGGGTCATTTATACGTTTATTTCATCAAGTCCCTGTTAATATGGGAAGACACAGTGTCTATGCTTAAGGCACAACTCTCCTAAACACGAGAGTGAAGTATACAACTTTAGAACACTTTCCCACCAGGAGACTCGAACCCTAGCCAGCACAGAAGCCTTCCAGCAACTGGCATAACAGGTACGCCTTAACCCGCTCCACCACCTGCTCAGACCCTTAAAAGAGATGGTAATTTTGGAGTATTTAAATACACCAAAGATCACCACCTCCCAAGAGCACTAGAGCAAGTGAGGGGTCATTTATACGTTTATTTCATCAAGTCCCTGTTAATATGGGAAGACACAGTGTCTATGCTTAAGGCACAACTCTCCTAAACACGAGAGTGAAGTATACAACTTTAGAACACTTTCCCACCAGGAGACTCGAACCCTAGCCAGCACAGAATCCTTCCAGCAACTGGCATAACAGGTACGCCTTAACCCGCTCCACCACCTGCTCAGACCCTTAAAAGAGATGGTAATTTCGGAGTATTTAAATACACCAAAGATCACCACCTCCCAAGAGCACTAGAGCAAGTGAGGGGTCATTTATACGTTTATTTCATCAAGTCCCTGTTAATATGGGAAGACACAGTGTCTATGCTTAAGGCACAACTCTCCTAAACACGAGAGTGAAGTATACAACTTTAGAACACTTTCCCACCAGGAGACTCGAACCCTAGCCAGCACAGAATCCTTCCAGCAACTGGCATAACAGGTACGCCTTAACCCGCTCCACCACCTGCTCAGACCCTTAAAAGAGATGGTAATTTCGGAGTATTTAAATACACCAAAGATCACCACCTCCCAAGAGCACAAGAGCAAGTGAGGAGTCATTTATACGTTTATTTCATCAAGTCCCTGTTAATATGGGAAGACACAGTGTCTATGCTTAAGGCACAACTCTCCTAAACACGAGAGTGAAGTATACAACTTTAGAACACTTTCCCACCAGGAGACTCGAACCCTAGCCAGCACAGAAGCCTTCCAGCAACTGGCATAACAGGTACGCCTTAACCCGCTCCACCACCTGCTCAGACCCTTAAAAGAGATGGTAATTTCGGAGTATTTAAATACACCAAAGATCACCACCTCCCAAGAGCACTAGAGCAAGTGAGGGGTCATTTATACGTTTATTTCATCAAGTCCCTGTTAATATGGGAAGACACAGTGTCTATGCTTAAGGCACAACTCTCCTAAACACGAGAGTGAAGTATACAACTTTAGAACACTTTCCCACCAGGAGACTCGAACCCTAGCCAGCACAGAAGCCTTCCAGCAACTGGCATAACAGGTACGCCTTAACCCGCTCCACCACCTGCTCAGACCCTTAAAAGAGATGGTAATTTCGGAGTATTTAAATACACCAAAGATCACCACCTCCCAAGAGCACTAGAGCAAGTGAGGGGTCATTTATACGTTTATTTCATCAAGTCCCTGTTAATATGGGAAGACACAGTGTCTATGCTTAAGGCACAACTCTCCTAAACACGAGAGTGAAGTATACAACTTTAGAACACTTTCCCACCAGGAGACTCGAACCCTAGCCAGCACAGAAGCCTTCCAGCAACTGGCATAACAGGTACGCCTTAACCCGCTCCACCACCTGCTCAGACCCTTAAAAGAGATGGTAATTTCGGAGTATTTAAATACACCAAAGATCACCACCTCCCAAGAGCACTAGAGCAAGTGAGAGGTCATTTATTCGTTTATTTCATCAAGTCCCTGTTAATATGGGAAGACACAGTGTCTATGCTTAAGGCACAACTCTCCTAAACATGAGAGTGAAGTATACAACTTTAGAACACTTTCCCACCAGGAGACTCGAACCCTAGCCAGCACAGAAGCCTTCCAGCAACTGGCATAACAGGTACGCCTTAACCCGCTCCACCACCTGCTCAGACCCTTAAAAGAGATGGTAATTTTGGAGTATTTAAATACACCAAAGATCACCACCTCCCAAGAGCACTAGAGCAAGTGAGGGGTCATTTATACGTTTATTTCATCAAGTCCCTGTTAATATGGGAAGACACAGTGTCTATGCTTAAGGCACAACTCTCCTAAACACGAGAGTGAAGTATACAACTTTAGAACACTTTCCCACCAGGAGACTCGAACCCTAGCCAGCACAGAAGCCTTCCAGCAACTGGCATAACAGGTACGCCTTAACCCGCTCCACCACCTGCTCAGACCCTTAAAAGAGATGGTAATTTCGGAGTATTTAAATACACCAAAGATCACCACCTCCCAAGAGCACTAGAGCAAGTGAGGGGTCATTTATACGTTTATTTCATCAAGTCCCTGTTAATATGGGAAGACACAGTGTCTATGCTTAAGGCACAACTCTCCTAAACACGAGAGTGAAGTATACAACTTTAGAATACTTTCCCACCAGGAGACTCGAACCCTAGCCAGCACAGAAGCCTTCCAGCAACTGGCATAACAGGTACGCCTTAACCCGCTCCACCACCTGCTCAGACCCTTAAAAGAGATGGTAATTTCGGAGAATTTAAATACACCAAAGATCACCACCTCCCAAGAGCACTAGAGCAAGTGAGGGGTCATTTATACGTTTATTTCATCAAGTCCCTGTTAATATGGGAAGACACAGTGTCTATGCTTAAGGCACAACTCTCCTAAACACGAGAGTGAAGTATACAACTTTAGAACACTTTCCCACCAGGAGACTCGAACCCTAGCCAGCACAGAAGCCTTCCAGCAACTGGCATAACAGGTACGCCTTAACCCGCTCCACCACCTGCTCAGACCCTTAAAAGAGATGGTAATTTCGGAGTATTTAAATACACCAAAGATCACCACCTCCCAAGAGCACTAGAGCAAGTGAGGGGTCATTTATACGTTTATTTCATCAAGTCCCTGTTAATATGGGAAGACACAGTGTCTATGCTTAAGGCACAACTCTCCTAAACACGAGAGTGAAGTATACAACTTTAGAACACTTTCCCACCAGGAGACTCGAACCCTAGCCAGCACAGAAGCCTTCCAGCAACTGGCATAACAGGTACGCTTTAACCCGCTCCACCACCTGCTCAGACCCTTAAAAGAGATGGTAATTTCGGAGTATTTAAATACACCAAAGATCACCACCTCCCAAGAGCACTAGAGCAAGTGAGGGGTCATTTATTCGTTTATTTCATCAAGTCCCTGTTAATATGGGAAGACACAGTGTCTATGCTTAAGGCACAACTCTCCTAAACACGAGAGTGAAGTATACAACTTTAGAACACTTTCCCACCAGGAGACTCGAACCCTAGCCAGCACAGAAGCCTTCCAGCAACTGGCATAACAGGTACGCCTTAACCCGCTCCACCACCTGCTCAGACCCTTAAAAGAGATGGTAATTTTGGAGTATTTAAATACACCAAAGATCACCACCTCCCAAGAGCACTAGAGCAAGTGAGGGGTCATTTATACATTTATTTCATCAAGTCCCTGTTAATATGGGAAGACACAGTGTCTATGCTTAAGGCACAACTCTCCTAAACACGAGAGTGAAGTATACAACTTTAGAACACTTTCCCACCAGGAGACTCGAACCCTAGCCAGCACAGAAGCCTTCCAACAACTGGCATAACAGGTACGCCTTAACCCGCTCCACCACCTGCTCAGACCCTTAAAAGAGATGGTAATTTCGGAGTATTTAAATACACCAAAGATCACCACCTCCCAAGAGCACTAGAGCAAGTGAGGGGTCATTTATACGTTTATTTCATCAAGTCCCTGTTAATATGGGAAGACACAGTGTCTATGCTTAAGGCACAACTCTCCTAAACACGAGAGTGAAGTATACAACTTTAGAACACTTTCCCACCAGGAGACTCGAACCCTAGCCAGCACAGAATCCTTCCAGCAACTGGCATAACAGGTACGCCTTAACCCGCTCCACCACCTGCTCAGACCCTTAAAAGAGATGGTAATTTCGGAGTATTTAAATACACCAAAGATCACCACCTCCCAAGAGCACTAGAGCAAGTGAGGGGTCATTTATACGTTTATTTCATCAAGTCCCTGTTAATATGGGAAGACACAGTGTCTATGCTTAAGGCACAACTCTCCTAAACACGAGAGTGAAGTATACAACTTTAGAACACTTTCCCACCAGGAGACTCGAACCCTAGCCAGCACAGAATCCTTCCAGCAACTGGCATAACAGGTACGCCTTAACCCGCTCCACCACCTGCTCAGACCCTTAAAAGAGATGGTAATTTCGGAGTATTTAAATACACCAAAGATCACCACCTCCCAAGAGCACTAGAGCAAGTGAGGGGTCATTTATACGTTTATTTCATCAAGTCCCTGTTAATATGGGAAGACACAGTGTCTATGCTTAAGGCACAACTCTCCTAAACACGAGAGTGAAGTATACAACTTTAGAACACTTTCCCACCAGGAGACTCGAACCCTAGCCAGCACAGAATCCTTCCAGCAACTGGCATAACAGGTACGCCTTAACCCGCTCCACCACCTGCTCAGACCCTTAAAAGAGATGGTAATTTCGGAGTATTTAAATACACCAAAGATCACCACCTCCCAAGAGCACAAGAGCAAGTGAGGAGTCATTTATACGTTTATTTCATCAAGTCCCTGTTAATATGGGAAGACACAGTGTCTATGCTTAAGGCACAACTCTCCTAAACACGAGAGTGAAGTATACAACTTTAGAACACTTTCCCACCAGGAGACTCGAACCCTAGCCAGCACAGAAGCCTTCCAGCAACTGGCATAACAGGTACGCCTTAACCCGCTCCACCACCTGCTCAGACCCTTAAAAGAGATGGTAATTTCGGAGTATTTAAATACACCAAAGATCACCACGTCCCAAGAGCACTAGAGCAAGTGAGGGGTCATTTATACGTTTATTTCATCAAGTCCCTGTTAATATGGGAAGACACAGTGTCTATGCTTAAGGCACAACTCTCCTAAACACGAGAGTGAAGTATACAACTTTAGAACACTTTCCCACCAGGAGACTCGAACCCTAGCCAGCACAGAAGCCTTCCAGCAACTGGCATAACAGGTACGCCTTAACCCGCTCCACCACCTGCTCAGACCCTTAAAAGAGATGGTAATTTCGGAGTATTTAAATACACCAAAGATCACCACCTCCCAAGAGCACTAGAGCAAGTGAGGGGTCATTTATACGTTTATTTCATCAAGTCCCTGTTAATATGGGAAGACACAGTGTCTATGCTTAAGGCACAACTCTCCTAAACACGAGAGTGAAGTATACAACTTTAGAACACTTTCCCACCAGGAGACTCGAACCCTAGCCAGCACAGAAGCCTTCCAGCAACTGGCATAACAGGTACGCCTTAACCCGCTCCACCACCTGCTCAGACCCTTAAAAGAGATGGTAATTTCGGAGTATTTAAATACACCAAAGATCACCACCTCCCAAGAGCACTAGAGCAAGTGAGGGGTCATTTATTCGTTTATTTCATCAAGTCCCTGTTAATATGGGAAGACACAGTGTCTATGCTTAAGGCACAACTCTCCTAAACACGAGAGTGAAGTATACAACTTTAGAACACTTTCCCACCAGGAGACTCGAACGCTAGCCAGCACAGAAGCCTTCCAGCAACTGGCATAACAAGTACGCCTTAACCCGCTCCACCACCTGCTCAGACCCTTAAAAGAGATGGTAATTTTGGAGTATTTAAATACACCAAAGATCACCACCTCCCAAGAGCACTAGAGCAAGTGAGGGGTCATTTATACGTTTATTTCATCAAGTCCCTGTTAATATGGGAAGACACAGTGTCTATGCTTAAGGCACAACTCTCCTAAACACGAGAGTGAAGTATACAACTTTAGAACACTTTCCCACCAGGAGACTCGAACCCTAGCCAGCACAGAAGCCTTCAGCAACTGGCATAACAGGTACGCCTTAACCCGCTCCACCACCTGCTCAGACCCTTAAAAGAGATGGTAATTTCGGAGTATTTAAATACACCAAAGATCACCACCTCCCAAGAGCACTAGAGCAAGTGAGGGGTCATTTATACGTTTATTTCATCAAGTCCCTGTTAATATACGAAGACACAGTGTCTATGCTTAAGGCACAACTCTCCTAAACACGAGAGTGAAGTATACAACTTTAGAACACTTTCCCACCAGGAGACTCGAACCCTAGCCAGCACAGAAGCCTTCCAGCAACTGGCATAACAGGTACGCCTTAACCCGCTCCACCACCTGCTCAGACCCTTAAAAGAGATGGTAATTTCGGAGTATTTAAATACACCAAAGATCACCACCTCCCAAGAGCACTAGAGCAAGTGAGGGGTCATTTATACGTTATTTCATCAAGTCCCTGTTAATATGGGAAGACACAGTGTCTATGCTTAAGGCACAACTCTCCTAAACACGAGAGTGAAGTATACAACTTTAGAA
>NC_091165.1:43170367-43215364 GCF_040958095.1 Procambarus clarkii | reverse complement strand
CACAACTCTCCTAAACACGAGAGTGAAGTATACAACTTTAGAACACTTTCCCACCAGGAGACTCGAACCCTAGCCAGCACAGAAGCCTTCCAGCAACTGGCATAACAGGTACGCCTTAACCCGCTCCACCACCTGCTCAGACCCTTAAAAGAGATGGTAATTTCGGAGTACTTAAATACACCAAAGATCACCACCTCCCAAGAGCACTCGAGCAAGTGAGGGGTCATTTATACGTTTATTTCATCAAGTCCCTGTTAATATGGGAAGACACAGTGTCTATGCTTAAGGCACAACTCTCCTAAACACGAGAGTGAAGTATACAACTTTAGAACACTTTCCCACCAGGAGACTCGAACCCTAGCCAGCACAGAAGCCTTCCAGCAACTGGCATAACAGGTACGCCTTAACCCGCTCCACCACCTGCTCAGACCCTTAAAAGAGATGGTAATTTCGGAGTATTTAAATACACCAAAGATCACCACCTCCCAAGAGCACTAGAGCAAGTGAGGGGTCATTTATACGTTTATTTCATCAAGTCCCTGTTAATATGGGAAGACACAGTGTCTATGCTTAAGGCACAACTCTCCTAAACACGAGAGTGAAGTATACAACTTTAGAACACTTTCCCACCAGGAGACTCGAACCCTAGCCAGCACAGAAGCCTTCCAGCAACTGGCATAACAGGTACGCCTTAACCCGCTCCACCACCTGCTCAGACCCTTAAAAGAGATGGTAATTTCGGAGTATTTAAATACACCAAAGATCACCACCTCCCAAGAGCACTAGAGCAAGTGAGGGGTCATTTATACGTTTATTTCATCAAGTCCCTGTTAATATGGGAAGACACAGTGTCTATGCTTAAGGCACAACTCTCCTAAACACGAGAGTGAAGTATACAACTTTAGAACACTTTCCCACCAGGAGACTCGAACCCTAGCCAGCACAGATGCCTTCCAGCAACTGGCATAACAGGTACGCCTTAACCCGCTCCACCACCTGCTCAGACCCTTAAAAGAGATGGTAATTTCGGAGTATTTAAATACACCAAAGATCACCACCTCCCAAGAGCACTAGAGCAAGTGAGGGGTCATTTATACGTTTATTTCATCAAGTCCCTGTTAATATGGGAAGACACAGTGTCTATGCTTAAGGCACAACTCTCCTAAACACGAGAGTGAAGTATACAACTTTAGAACACTTTCCCACCAGGAGACTCGAACCCTAGCCAGCACAGAAGCCTTCCAGCAACTGACATAACAGGTATGCCTTAACCCGCTCCACCACCTGCTCAGACCCTTAAAAGAGATGGTAATTTCGGAGTATTTAAATACACCAAAGATCACCACCTCCCAAGAGCACTAGAGCAAGTGAGAGGTCATTTATACGTTTATTTCATCAAGTCCCTGTTAATATGGGAAGACACAGTGTCTATGCTTAAGGCACAACTCTCCTAAACACGAGAGTGAAGTATACAACTTCAGAACACTTTCCCACCAGGAGACTCGAACCCTAGCCAGCACAGAAGCCTTCCAGCAACTGGCATAACAGGTACGCCTTAACCCGCTCCACCACCTGCTCAGACCCTTAAAAGAGATGGTAATTTCGGAGTATTTAAATACACCAAAGATCACCACCTCCCAAGAGCACTAGAGCAAGTGAGTCATTTATACGTTTATTTCATCAAGTCCCTGTTAATATGGGAAGACACAGTGTCTATGCTTAAGGCACAACTCTCCTAAACACGAGAGTGAAGTATACAACTTTAGAACACTTTCCCACCAGGAGACTCGAACCCTAGCCAGCACAGAAGCCTTCCAGCAACTGGCATAACAGGTACGCCTTAACCCGCTCCACCACCTGCTCAGACCCTTAAAAGAGATGGTAATTTCGGAGTATTTAAATACACCAAAGATCACCACCTCCCAAGAGCACTAGAGCAAGTGAGGGGTCATTTATACGTTTATTTCATCAAGTCCCTGTTAATATGGGAAGACACAGTGTCTATGCTTAAGGCACAACTCTCCTAAACACGAGAGTGAAGTATACAACTTTAGAACACTTTCCCACCAGGAGACTCGAACCCTAGCCAGCACAGAAGCCTTCCAGCAACTGGCATAACAGGTACGCCTTAACCCGCTCCACCACCTGCTCAGACCCTTAAAAGAGATGGTAATTTCGGAGTATTTAAATACACCAAAGATCACCACCTCCCAAGAGCACTAGAGCAAGTGAGGGGTCATTTATACGTTTATTTCATCAAGTCCCTGTTAATATGGGAAGACACAGTGTCTATGCTTAAGGCACAACTCTCCTAAACACGAGAGTGAAGTATACAACTTTAGAACACTTTCCCACCAGGAGACTCGAACCCTAGCCAGCACAGAAGCCTTCCAGCAACTGGCATAACAGGTACGCCTTAACCCGCTCCACCACCTGCTCAGACCCTTAAAAGAGATGGTAATTTCGGAGTATTTAAATACACCAAAGATCACCACCTCCCAAGAGCACTAGAGCAAGTGAGGGGTCATTTATACGTTTATTTCATCAAGTCCCTGTTAATATGGGAAGACACAGTGTCTATGCTTAAGGCACAACTCTCCTAAACACGAGAGTGAAGTATACAACTTTAGAACACTTTCCCACCAGGAGACTCGAACCCTAGCCAGCACAGATGCCTTCCAGCAACTGGCATAACAGGTACGCCTTAACCCGCTCCACCACCTGCTCAGACCCTTAAAAGAGATGGTAATTTCGGAGTATTTAAATACACCAAAAATCACCACCTCCTAAGAGCACTAGAGCAAGTGAGGGGTCATTTATACGTTTATTTCATCAAGTCCCTGTTAATATGGGAAGACACAGTGTCTATGCTTAAGGCACAACTCTCCTAAACACGAGAGTGAAGTATACAACTTTAGAACACTTTCCCACCAGGAGACTCGAACCCTAGCCAGCACAGAAGCCTTCCAGCAACTGGCATAACAGGTACGCCTTAACCCGCTCCACCACCTGCTCAGACCCTTAAAAGAGATGGTAATTTCGGAGTATTTAAATACACCAAAGATCACCACCTCCCAAGAGCACTAGAGCAAGTGAGGGGTCATTTATACGTTTATTTCATCAAGTCCCTGTTAATATGGGAAGACACAGTGTCTATGCTTAAGGCACAACTCTCCTAAACACGAGAGTGAAGTATACAACTTTAGAACACTTTCCCACCAGGAGACTCGAACCCTAGCCAGCACAGAAGCCTTCCAGCAACTGGCATAACAGGTACGCCTTAACCCGCTCCACCACCTGCTCAGACCCTTAAAAGAGATGGTAATTTCGGAGTATTTAAATACACCAAAGATCACCACCTCCCAAGAGCACTAGAGCAAGTGAGGGGTCATTTATACGTTTATTTCATCAAGTCCCTGTTAATATGGGAAGACACAGTGTCTATGCTTAAGGCACAACTCTCCTAAACACGAGAGTGAAGTATACAACTTTAGAACACTTTCCCACCAGGAGACTCGAACCCTAGCCAGCACAGAAGCCTTCCAGCAACTGGCATAACAGGTACGCCTTTACCCGCTCCACCACCTGCTCAGACCCTTAAAAGAGATGGTAATTTCGGAGTATTTAAATACACCAAAGATCACCACCTCCCAAGAGCACTAGAGCAAGTGAGGGGTCATTTATACGTTTATTTCATCAAGTCCCTGTTAATATGGGAAGACACAGTGTCTATGCTTAAGGCACAACTCTCCTAAACACGAGAGTGAAGTATACAACTTTAGAACACTTTCCCACCAGGAGACTCGAACCCTAGCCAGCACAGAAGCCTTCCAGCAACTGGCATAACAGGTACGCCTTAACCCGCTCCACCACCTGCTCAGACCCTTAAAAGAGATGGTAATTTCGGAGTATTTAAATACACCAAAGATCACCACCTCCCAAGAGCACTAGAGCAAGTGAGGGGTCATTTATACGTTTATTTCATCAAGTCCCTGTTAATATGGGAAGACACAGTGTCTATGCTTAAGGCACAACTCTCCTAAACACGAGAGTGAAGTATACAACTTTAGAACACTTTCCCACCAGGAGACTCGAACCCTAGCCAGCACAGATGCCTTCCAGCAACTGGCATAACAGGTACGCCTTAACCCGCTCCACCACCTGCTCAGACCCTTAAAAGAGATGGTAATTTCGGAGTATTTAAATACACCAAAAATCACCACCTCCTAAGAGCACTAGAGCAAGTGAGGGGTCATTTATACGTTTATTTCATCAAGTCCCTGTTAATATGGGAAGACACAGTGTCTATGCTTAAGGCACAACTCTCCTAAACACGAGAGTGAAGTATACAACTTTAGAACACTTTCCCACCAGGAGACTCGAACCCTAGCCAGCACAGAAGCCTTCCAGCAACTGGCATAACAGGTACGCCTTAACCCGCTCCACCACCTGCTCAGACCCTTAAAAGAGATGGTAATTTCGGAGTATTTAAATACACCAAAGATCACCACCTCCCAAGAGCACTAGAGCAAGTGAGGGGTCATTTATACGTTTATTTCATCAAGTCCCTGTTAATATGGGAAGACACAGTGTCTATGCTTAAGGCACAACTCTCCTAAACACGAGAGTGAAGTATACAACTTTAGAACACTTTCCCACCAGGAGACTCGAACCCTAGCCAGCACAGAAGCCTTCCAGCAACTGGCATAACAGGTACGCCTTAACCCGCTCCACCACCTGCTCAGACCCTTAAAAGAGATGGTAATTTCGGAGTATTTAAATACACCAAAGATCACCACCTCCCAAGAGCACTAGAGCAAGTGAGGGGTCATTTATACGTTTATTTCATCAAGTCCCTGTTAATATGGGAAGACACAGTGTCTATGCTTAAGGCACAACTCTCCTAAACACGAGAGTGAAGTATACAACTTTAGAACACTTTCCCACCAGGAGACTCGAACCCTAGCCAGCACAGAAGCCTTCCAGCAACTGGCATAACAGGTACGCCTTTACCCGCTCCACCACCTGCTCAGACCCTTAAAAGAGATGGTAATTTCGGAGTATTTAAATACACCAAAGATCACCACCTCCCAAGAGCACTAGAGCAAGTGAGGGGTCATTTATACGTTTATTTCATCAAGTCCCTGTTAATATGGGAAGACACAGTGTCTATGCTTAAGGCACAACTCTCCTAAACACGAGAGTGAAGTATACAACTTTAGAACACTTTCCCACCAGGAGACTCGAACCCTAGCCAGCACAGAAGCCTTCCAGCAACTGGCATAACAGGTACGCCTTAACCCGCTCCACCACCTGCTCAGACCCTTAAAAGAGATGGTAATTTCGGAGTACGTAAATACACCAAAGATCACCACCTCCCAAGAGCACTAGAGCAAGTGAGGGGTCATTTATACGTTTATTTCATCAAGTCCCTGTTAATATGGGAAGACACAGTGTCTATGCTTAAGGCACAACTCTCCTAAACACGAGAGTGAAGTATACAACTTTAGAACACTTTCCCACCAGGAGACTCGAACCCTAGCCAGCACAGAAGCCTTCCAGCAACTGGCATAACAGGTACGCCTTAACCCGCTCCACCACCTGCTCAGACCCTTAAAAGAGATGGTAATTTCGGAGTACTTAAATACACCAAAGATCACCACCTCCCAAGAGCACTAGAGCAAGTGAGGGGTCATTTATACGTTTATTTCATCAAGTCCCTGTTAATATGGGAAGACACAGTGTCTATGCTTAAGGCACAACTCTCCTAAACACGAGAGTGAAGTATACAACTTTAGAATACTTTCCCACCAGGAGACTCGAACCCTAGCCAGCACAGAAGCCTTCCAGCAACTGGCATAACAGGTACGCCTTAACCCGCTCCACCACCTGCTCAGACCCTTAAAAGAGATGGTAATTTCGGAGTATTTAAATACACCAAAGATCACCACCTCCCAAGAGCACTAGAGCAAGTGAGGGGTCATTTATACGTTTATTTCATCAAGTCCCTGTTAATATGGGAAGACACAGTGTCTATGCTTAAGGCACAACTCTCCTAAACACGAGAGTGAAGTATACAACTTTAGAACACTTTCCCACCAGGAGACTCGAACCCTAGCCAGCACAGAAGCCTTCCAGCAACTGGCATTACAGGTACGCCTTAACCCGCTCCACCACCTGCTCAGACCCTTAAAAGAGATGGTAATTTCGGAGTATTTAAATACACCAAAGATCACCACCTCCCAAGAGCACTAGAGCAAGTGAGGGGTCATTTATACGTTTATTTCATCAAGTCCCTGTTAATATGGGAAGACACAGTGTCTATGCTTAAGGCACAACTCTCCTAAACACGAGAGTGAAGTATACAACTTTAGAACACTTTCCCACCAGGAGACTCGAACCCTAGCCAGCACAGAAGCCTTCCAGCAACTGGCATAACAGGTACGCCTTAACCCGCTCCACCACCTGCTCAGACCCTTAAAAGAGATGGTAATTTCGGAGTATTTAAATACACCAAAGATCACCACCTCCCAAGAGCACTAGAGCAAGTGAGGGGTCATTTATACGTTTATTTCATCAAGTCCCTGTTAATATGGGAAGACACAGTGTCTATGCTTAAGGCACAACTCTCCTAAACACGAGAGTGAAGTATACAACTTTAGAACACTTTCCCACCAGGAGACTCGAACCCTAGCCAGCACAGATGCCTTCCAGCAACTGGCATAACAGGTACGCCTTAACCCGCTCCACCACCTGCTCAGACCCTTAAAAGAGATGGTAATTTCGGAGTATTTAAATACACCAAAGATCACCACCTCCTAAGAGCACTAGAGCAAGTGAGGGGTCATTTATACGTTTATTTCATCTAGTCCCTGTTAATATGGGAAGACACAGTGTCTATGCTTAAGGCACAACTCTCCTAAACACGAGAGTGAAGTATACAACTTTAGAACACTTTCCCACCAGGAGACTCGAACCCTAGCCAGCACAGAAGCCTTCCAGCAACTGGCATAACAGGTACGCCTTAACCCGCTCCACCACCTGCTCAGACCCTTAAAAGAGATGGTAATTTCGGAGTATTTAAATACACCAAAGATCACCACCTCCCAAGAGCACTAGAGCAAGTGAGGGGTCATTTATACGTTTATTTCATCAAGTCCCTGTTAATATGGGAAGACACAGTGTCTATGCTTAAGGCACAACTCTCCTAAACACGAGAGTGAAGTATACAACTTTAGAACACTTTCCCACCAGGAGACTCGAACCCTAGCCAGCACAGAAGCCTTCCAGCAACTGGCATAACAGGTACGCCTTAACCCGCTCCACCACCTGCTCAGACCCTTAAAAGAGATGGTAATTTCGGAGTATTTAAATACACCAAAGATCACTACCTCCCAAGAGCACTAGAGCAAGTGAGTCATTTATACGTTTATTTCATCAAGTCCCTGTTAATATGGGAAGACACAGTGTCTATGCTTAAGGCACAACTCTCCTAAACACGAGAGAATATGTGTCTATGCCTTAAGCATAGCACAGTGTCTATGCCTTAAGCATAGACACTGTGTCTTCCCATATTAACAGGGACTTGATGAAATAAACGTATAAATGACTCACTTGCTCTAGTGCTCTTGGGAGGTGGTGATCTTTGGTGTATTTAAATACTCCGAAATTACCATCTCTTTTAAGGGTCTGAGCAGGTGGTGGAGCGGGTTAAGGTGTACCTGTTATGCCAGTTGCTGGAAGGCTTCTGTGCTGGCTAGGGTTCGAGTCTCCTGG
Organism: Procambarus clarkii; assembly: GCF_040958095.1. Classification (NCBI taxonomy): domain Eukaryota; kingdom Metazoa; phylum Arthropoda; class Malacostraca; order Decapoda; family Cambaridae; genus Procambarus; species Procambarus clarkii. The sequence goes on along the minus strand of NC_091165.1, from coordinate 43,207,588 downwards.
TGGGAAAGTGTTCTAAAGTACACTTTAGATATATATATATATATATATATATATATATATATATATATATATATATATATAAATGATTAGTTTCGGGTGTGAAGAGCAATATTTACAAATTTGCCGATGATACAAATCTCGGGAGGGGAAAAAACTCACTTTACTTCAAGAATATCTTAATACGGTTTTCAAATGGTCATAAGATTGGCAGATGCAGTTTAATGCTGACACATAAAAGCTTTTGAGGGTAGGTAATGATGACAGAGGTACTAGATACGACCTAGATGGTATTGGCGGATACGAGCGCGAGACGGTTGGTGTGGGTTGGATGAGTTTAGATTTGGGAAGGACTTTGGTGGATGCTGGTTCGGTGTCAGGGTTGTTGATTTGTGGAACCAATTACCACGAAACGTAGTGGAGGTGGGGTCCCCTGATTGTTTCAATGTTGGGTTGTACATGTATGTATATGAGTGGGATAGGGTGGTTATAAATAGGAGTGCCTCGTATGGGTCAATAGGCCTTCTGCAGTTACCTTTGTTGTTAAGTTCTTAGGCTCATAGAATCAAAGCCCAATCAGAACTCCAGCAAACAAACCCTCTCACTGTGACTGCTCCTCACAGGAAAGGTGACTTAAATTCAGTAGAACGCGTCCAGCGAATGATGACACAGGTAATCCCACAAATTAGAAACCTTTCAAATGAAAAAAAAAAATTGAAAAAAGCCTAACTCACATTCTCCAGAGAAGTGAAATTATTGAACTGTAAACGTGGATGAATGGACAAAACAAAGGGGATATTTATAGGGTATTAAAATTATCAACACAAGACCGAACAAACAATGAGTAAATATTGGATAAGTTTAGAATTAGGAAAGACCTTGGTAAATACTGGTTCAGTAACATGGATGTTGATTTTTGGAACCAATTACAGCGTAACATGATAGAAGTCAAATGATAGGCAGATGCAGTTTAATGCTGATAAATGTAAAGTTCTGAGGCTAGGTAATGATGATAGAGTTACAGGATATGAGCTAGATGGTGTTGAGATTGCGAAGTCGGATTGCGAAAGGGATCTGGAAGTTATGATTAGTCAGAATTTAAAACAAAAGGATCAATGCATGAATGTTCGCAATAAGGCGAATAGGACACGGGGATTTATTAATCGAAGCGTTAGTAACAAGACACCTGGTGTGGTTCTTAAGCTATATCTTGCTCTGGTTAGGCCCCATTTAGATTATGCAGTTCAGTTTTGGTCGCCGTCTTATAGAATGGATATAAATTCACTTGAACGTTTCCAACGTTCAAGTTAATTCCCCAAATTAGAAATCTTTCATATGAAGAAAGATTAACAAAGCTTAAGTTGCATTCACTGGAAAGGCGAAGAGTTAGAGGTGACATGATAGAGGTTTAAAAGTGGATGAATGGACATAACAGGGGGGATATTAATAGGGTATTAAAAATATCAACACAAGACAGAACACGAAACAATGGGTATAAATTGGATAAGTTTAGATTTAGGAAAGACGGGAGACATCTCCCGTCACGCACCCATTGCGACCACGTTCAATTGTCGTGTCACGTCCTTCACTCACCAGACCACTCCACAAGTGATCATTTGAAATTTCATCATGGAATTCCAATTGACTTATAATCGATCCAGCAATGCTGCTCAGAGTAGGAAAAGACCATCGATAATGGATACCAGTTCCGAAAGTGACGGCGAGTGGCATCACGTGAATAAGGCTAACAGGACAAGCCACTCCATGACGACCCATCGCCCATTAATCTCTCCAGCTTCTCCAGCTCTCCCAGCGCCTCAGACTAGATCTACGTTTCCAGTCTTCAAAGTGCAGCACACGGAAGGTAAGTCTTCCTACGCTACTGTAGTGGACCTGGAAAAAGAGTATACCCAGCTCCAGGTCAGGGCAAAACCTAATCTCAAAGGAGAATACATTCTGAGGCCTAAAGACGAGTCGGCCGCTACGATTCTAAAAAATTACGCAAAATGTGAGGAACTGAAACCAGAGGATAAAATAAGTAAAGTCATTGTCCTCCACTATCCCTTGCATATGGCCCTTGGCCATCTCGAAAAGCTGAACTATGTGGTGTCAGCAGAGAGATGCCAAGTACGAACCACAAAACAGGAAACTCGACAAGTCCTTCTCACAGTAAGAGGACGGATCCCGGAGAAACTTGACCTTGGAATCTGGGGGGTGTTCCAACACAGGCCTTACACCCCAGAACCCCTAAGATGCTTTAGATGTCAGAGATTTGGGCATCACAAAGATGGCTGCCAACGCCCAGTGAGGTGCGGAGTCTGCAGCCAGCCCCATGATACAAAAACATGTATTGATAAATTCAAGGCAAACCACCCTGTTCAGGCAAAATGCCCAAATTGTTCCAAGGCACATCATGCCTGGAACTTGAAATGCCCTGAAAGGCTCAAAAGGCTTCAAACGAACCCCACCACGCCCACAGCGGAGCCGAAACCCCCACCAAAACGAATACCAGCTCCCATGCCCACTAAAACCGCGTGGGGTCTACCCATTCAGGAAGAGGGGGCACACGGCCCTTCACCATCGGCCATGGTGAAGGGTGAGAAGACAGTACAGGACAAAAAGAAAGATGGAGGACACAAGAATCATGTTCAAAGCAGTCGGCCTCCCATTTCATCCAGCAAGCACACTGGGGCCAATAGGAGTAGCAATTCCAGTGCCAAAGTTACCACCGAGAAGGGTCTAAAAGCCTAGGCCCTCAACCTGCACAACATTAAATAGTGCTCCCACTGAACTGAACGCTCTCTGGCCAATGCTCAAAACTTTGGTCACTGAGTTGATCGAAAGTCTGCTGTCTTCACATGGAATCAAGCAAACCAAAGAGACTCGGAAGACAATTGAGCACAAGCTAAAAAAAATCGAAGATGTAATATCCACACCGTCAAGACAGCAGGGCAGGAGGCACCCCCATAAAAAGCAGATAGAGTCCAGCTCGTCGGAAAGCGACATTGATGAGGCAATTTCAGGTCCACAAAGAACCTATACCCCAATTGCAACTTCCATGGCGTGTTCATCAGACTCCATGGATACCACGGAATTATCAGCACATTCCAAGAACCTAGAATTCTAAAGATCCTGCAATGGAATGCGCAAGGACTGCGCACTAAATTGCAACACTTGCAATGCATAGCAGCAACCAAAGGCATAGACATCCTGATACTACAGGAGAGCATGCTTCGAGCCGGATTAGAACCTAAAATCTCAGGCTATCGAGGCTTCTTCCTTCCATGGATCAATGGGCAATCCAGCGGATGTGCAATCTATGTAAAATGTGACCTGATCTCCAAATCCATAACCAGCCCACCCAATTGTGGAGCAGGGACAGAGGTAATGGGAGTCACCATTGAGCTAAGACACGACAAACTTGAAGTGTTCAATGTGTACAGGTCTCCACAAGCCGAAATGGATCTCTGTGTTATTTGGACACGCGACAACAACAAACACAATCATTTGTGGAGATTTTAATGCCCATCATCGATTGGCACTGGGCTCGAACAAAACAAATGAAGCCGGCATACACATTACACATCTACTGGACCAGCTTCCAGAAATACAAATCCTAAACAAGAATGAACCTACTCACATCCAAGGAGGCAGATTAGACCTAACCTTCGTTTCAGCCTCCCTAAGAGATGCAGCAACATGGTTAGTTGAGCCCACACTCACAAGCGACCACTATAGGGTCCAAATTGATCTTCAGTTAGACCTACCCACCCCACCTCCGCCTCCATCTGAAGCCTGGAACTTTGCTTTAGCAAACTGGGACCGATTTCAAAACCTCATTTCAGAGTGGCAAAGAAACTATGATCTTCCGAAGACATTAATCAGGCTGAACAAGAATTTGTCAAAGCGATTCAAAGTGCAGCCAACCACTCAATCCCACTGAAAAAACAGTCCACCGGACACCATAAAGATCATTGGTACTATTGCGAACGTGTCAAAGAACTCAACCATAGACTCAATAGAACAAGAAAGCTATACAAAAAGCAGCCAAGTGACCGCAACAGGATCTTACTTTGTGAGGTCAAGGAACATGTACATCGAGAGACCAGACAAATAAAAGAACAAAAGTGGCTGGAATGGTGTTCACACCTGAATGAACGCACCTCTCTCGGAGAGATGTGGCAGCAAATTCACCGGGCCAAAGGGAATAAAACACCTAAAGCTCCACACCCCAAGGATCCTCAACAGGAAGCCGAAGTACTGGCAACCAGGTTTGCAGAGAGAGCAGCCAGCAATCAACTTCCACCAGATGTATTAGCAGTACAGACCGGACTAGAGGAAGAAAGATGGCACAGAATCCTTACAGCATGTGAAGAAGTCTCTGACACTAATGCCCCCTTCACACTGGATGAGCTCAATCGGGCTAAGAAAAACTCCAAGGATACATCCCCTGGAGCCGACAAAATAACCTATAAAATGATTAGAAACCTCGGCCCAGAGGGAGACGCTGCATACCTAAAGTTAATTAATTTAGCCTGGACTTCTCAAACTAGACCTTCTGCTTGGAATAGAGCAGACAGTGCCGATCCCAAAACCCAAAGATCCAGCTAATCCCAGGCCCATCTCTCTCCAAAGCTGTGCAGCCAAGACGGCTGACAGAATGGCACTCAACAGACTGGAGTGGAAAATGCCTAAACTGCACCATGATATGTATGCCTATAGAAGAGGGGTTGGCACAGTGCCCACTTGAATGACAGACCAGGAATGCTGATATTCCTGGACCTCGAAAAACCCTTTGAACTGGCTAGCGCCCCAGCTATTCTCTGCTGCCTCATTGACAAAGAGGTCATAGGCAACCTGCTCTCCTGGACCAAAAACTGTCTCATAAACAGAGAAGCAAGAGTAAAACTTCATGGCACAGTCTCTGAGTACAAAAGACATGAAAATGGTACACCGCAAGGAGGTATTCTTAGCCCTCTTCTCTTCAACTGTTTAATGGAAAGAATAATGAGGTTGAAACTCCCTCATCACTGCAGGCTGCTAAACTACGCGGATGACTTTGTCATCATCATAAAAGGAAGGGATGCGGCGCGCCTTGCACCCAAATGCTTAGACTGCATCAGCAAAGAGGCAAAACAGATTGGGATCAAACTCAACCCCTCAAAGTCAAAGGCCATGCCCATAAAAATAGCGAAGCCCAACATCCAACTCACAGTACAGGGTCAACCAATAGAATGGGTCGACACCTATCAGTATCTAGGAATCATCCTGGACACACACATGAATTTTAATGCTGAGGTCACATACTTGAGAGAGCGAACTGCGGCCCGGACGGCAATCCTCAGGTCACTAACCTCCCTTTCTGGAGGAGCCAATCTGCAAGTCCTTCGCACATACTATGTACAGGCAGTCAGATCAGTGATCGATTATGCCGCACCTGCACTCACAAATCTATCACACCAACAGTGGAAAAAGCTTGAAGTTGCCCAAAACAATGCTATGAGAGCTGCACTGGGAGCCCCCATGTGGACCAGGCTTGAAACTCTTAGACTGGAGACGGGTTTGCCCTCTCTACAAGAAAGAATATCACAAAGGACAGCTACAATTATCAGTAAGATAATTATTTCTTCTGATCCAATCCCAGTACGGCAGGCTTTGGTGGTTGGACTAGGCCAAAACAATGGAAACTCTTGGGTTGCAAAAGCAGGAAAAGTCCTAAACAGACTACATTTAAAAAACATGATTCTTGGTAGATGATCATCCACACCCAAATTACACTCCTTCCGCGCCGTGGGAAGAGCCTACTTTCAAAATAGTAATAGAAAGTCTCCAAATGAAAAAGGCTGCCTATTATCCGACAATCCTAAGGCGCATAATAGAAGAGCAAATGTATAGCATAGCAGTAGCAGGAGCCACCCACATCTTCACAGACGGATCGGTGGACACAGAAAATGAGAGTGCTGGCGCTGCACTCTTGGAGACTGGGAGGACTAGTATCATCAACCCAAACTGAGCTGTTTGCCATACAACAAGCATTCGCATATGTGATTGCTCAAAACACTCAAAATGCAATCATACACACAGACTCAAAAGCTGCACTTCAAATACTAGGACAAAAACAGTGGAAAGATAATGTGGAAATAATTACCACCATTTTGTATCTTGGAGCAGTCGCTAAAGGCAAAGGGCTCAACATAACTTTAAACTGGATCCCATCCCATATTGGAATCCCATTAAATGAAAAAGCTGATGAAATTGCTAAATTGGCAACTCGTCATCCAGTGATACATAAAACAATTCAACCCAGCCTAGAGAACATAAAAAACATCATCACCAAAAAACTCTCACATCTCAACAAAGCCTACCTGCACCAGAGAATAGCTGAAGGTTCGCCATCTGCAACATGGTATCTTCAGGCAACCAAATTAGAAAGGTTAAATATCCCAAAAGGAATCCACAGGGAAATAGCAGTTAGGCTATATAGATTACGTCTAGGTTACAGATGCAACTGGGAGATTGGTGAACCCCGACAGAGAGAGTGCATCTTCTGCCAAACTGTCACAGAAAAGCCATTACTTCACTATCTTCTGGAATGTGAAGCAACCAATGACCTTAGAAGAGCTTTAAGAGTTCCTGAATCATGCAGTGCACAGCCACTCTCCTGGTCAACAAAGGTGTCCAGCAGCTGGACACCCTCATAAAGACTGTGAAGCAGTATCCTCCCCCGCGATAACAGCTTGATGGTTAAATGCAACCTCAGAATACTGAGAAAAAAAAATGTACCACTTACGGGCTATTCATGCCCGTGCCACCTCTTGGGTGGCTTAATCTTTATCAATCAATCAATCCCGTCACGCAGGGTGCAGTTGCACCTCCACAGATCTCCAGTATCAGCTCTTGATACTGGTAATGGCTCAAAAGGGCCATCACTTACGGGCTATTCATGCCCGTGCCACCTTTTGGGTGGCTTAATCTTCATCAATCAAATTTAGGAAAGACTTGGGTAAATACTGGTTCAGTAACAGGGTTGTTGATTTGTGGAACCAATTGCCGAGTAACGTGGTGGAGGTGGTGTCCCTCGATTGTTTCAAGCGCGGGTTGGACAAGTATATGAGTGGGATTGGGTGGTTATATAATAGGAGCTGCATCGTATGGGCCAATAGGCCTTCTGCAGTTACCTTTGTTCTTATGTTATGTTATGTTAAGTAGGATACCTTGATTGTTTCAAGCATAGGTTAGACATATATATGAATGAGACTGGGTGGATATCAATAAGAGCCACCTCGTATGGGCCAATAGACCTTCTGCAGTTACCTTCATGCTTATGTTGTTATAAAATAAATTAGATAAGTTTAAATTTAGGAGGGACCAGGGTTAATACTGGTACAGTAGCAGGTTGTCGATTTGTGGAACAATTATCGGATAACATTATGGACGTAGGATCCCTTGTTTGTTTCAAGTGTTGATTCAAGTGTTCTTTCATATGAAGAAAGATTAACAGAGCTTAAATTTCATTCACTGGAAAGGCGAAGAGTCAGTTGTGACATGATAAAGGTTTACAAGTGGATGAATACATATAACAATGGGGATATTAATACGGTATTAAAAGTATCAACACAAGACAGAACACGAAACAATGGGTATAAATTTGATAAGTTTAGATTTTGAAAAGACTTGGGTAAATACTGGTTCGGTAACAGGGTTGTTGATTTGTGGAACTAATTACCGCGTAACGTGGTGGAGGTGTCGTCCTTCGATTGTTTTAAGCGTGGGTTGGACATGTATATGAGTGGGATTGGGTGGCTATAACCACAATTTGGTTCCACAAATCACAACCCTGTTACCGAACCAGTATTTACCGAAGTCTGTCCTAAATCTAAACTTATCCAATTTATGCATATTGTTTCGTGTTCTGTCTTGTGTTCATATTTTTATTACCTTATTAATATCCCCTTTTTTATATCCATTCATCCACCTGTAAACCTCTGTCATGTCACCCCTGACTACACGCCTTTCCAGTGAATGCAATTTAAGCTTTGCTAATCTTTCTTCATATGAAAGATTTCAAATTTGGGGAATTAACTTTGTCACCCAACGCTGGACACAGTCTAGTGAATTTATATCCATTCTATAGTACGGCGACCAAAACTGAACTGGATAATCTAAATGGGGGGGCCTAACCAGAGCAAGATATTACTGAAGAACAACACCAGGTGTCTTGTAACTAACGCTTCGATTAATAAATCCCAGTGTCCTATTTGCCTCATTTCGAACATTCATGCATTGATAATTTAGTTTTAAATTCTTACTAATCGTAACACCCAGATCCCTTTCGCAATCAAACTTCGCAATCTCAACACCGTCTAGCTCGTACTTGTAAATTTATCATCATTAATTAGCCTCAGAACTTTACATTTATCAGCATTAAACTGCATCTGCTATTCTTTTGACCATTTCAAACCCCTATTTAGATAAACTTGAAGTGATAGTGAGTCTTCTTTCCTGTTAATTTCCCTACCTACCGATTTTTGTATATGTATGATCTTATGTACTTAGATTAGACATATAATATGAACGAGTTTTGTTGCATATAAATAAGATCGGCCTCGTATGGTCCAATACATTCCTTTTGAAGTTTTCTACATTATTTTGTGTTTTTACATATTGGAAATGAGCAAACATATATGCTATATATATATATATATATATATATATATATATATATATATATATATATATATATATATATATATATATATATATATATATATATATATATATATATAAGCCTATACTTGCATAAACCACAAGTGAAGATTAACAATCTTTGGACAACACCCACCAGTGGGACTCGAACCCAGAAAGCACAACCACCTTCCAGTAGCTGGCATAACTAGTATGCTTTAACCCACTACACCATCAGACCTTACAAAAGAAGTAGATAGTTCGAGATATATATCTCAAACATCTCCACTTCCCGAAGGCACCAGATGAGTGAGGGGTCAGTCTGCATTTTTCGTCAAGCCACTGTCAATGTGAGAGAACTCGTGTCCAGCTTATAAGCCTATACTTGCATAAACCACAAGTGAAGATTAACAATCTTTGGACAACACCCACCAGTGGGACTCGAACCCAGAAAGCACAACCACCTTCCAGTAGCTGGCATAACTAGTATGCTTTAACCCACTACACCATCAGACCTTACAAAAGAAGTAGATAGTTCGAGATATATATCTCAAACATCTCCACTTCCCGAAGGCACCAGATGAGTGAGGGGTCAGTCTGCATTTTTCGTCAAGCCACTGTCAATGTGAGAGAACTCGTGTCCAGCTTATAAGCCTATACTTGCATAAACCACAAGTGAAGATTAACAATCTTTGGACAACACCCACCAGTGGGACTCTTCACTTGTGGTTTATGCAAGTATAGGCTTATAAGCTGGACACGAGTTCTCTCACATTGACAGTGGCTTGATGAAAAATGCAGACTGACCCCTCACTCATCTGGTGCCTTCGGGAAGTGGAGATGTTTGAGATATATATCTCGAACTATCTACTTCTTTTGTAAGGTCTGATGGTGTAGTGGGTTAAAGCATACTAGTTATGCCCGCTACTGGAAGGTGGCCATTTATACTAACTCTCTGTTTCCTTTGGTATAGCCATGCCCTAATCCAGCTTAATATAGCACCCCCAATACCATGAGACTCTATCTTTTTAATCAGTCTTTCATGTGGCACTGTATCAAAAGCTTTGCTAAAGTCAAGGTATACAACATCGCAATCCTTACCACTATCAACTGCCTCAACAATGCTAGAATAAAAAGATAACAAATTTGTTAAACATGAACGGCCATTTATAAAACCATGTTGAGACTCAATTATTAATTTATGTTTTTCAAGATGAAGACGAATTTTATTTGCTATTATAGATTCGAGTAACTTTCCCACAATAGACGTTAGGCTAATTGGTCGATAGTTAGACGCAAGTGATCTATCTCCTTTCTTAAAAACTGGTATCACATTAGCAACTTTCCAAAACTCTGGCACTCTGCCTGACTCTATTGATTTATTAAATATGGTTGACAGTGGGTCACAAAGCTCCTCTTTGCATTCTTTAAGCACCCTGGCAAACACTTCATCCGGCCCTGGGGATTTGTTTGGTTTGAGTTTTACTATTTGTTTAAGAACATTCTCCCTGGTAACTGCTAAACTCGTCAACCTGTCCTCGTCCCCACCCACATAGACTTGTTCAGCTGAAGGCATATTGTTAAGTTCCTCTTTAGTAAATACAGATACAAAATATTTATTAAAAATACTACTCATCTCTTCATCACTATCTGTTATTTGACCTGTCTCAGTTTTTAATGGACCTATCCTTTCCCTAGTCTTAGTACGATATAACTGAAAAAACCCTTTAGGATTTGTCTTTGCTTGCCCTGCTATGCGAACTTCATAGTTTCTTTTTGCTTTCCTTATCTCTTTTTTAACATTTCTAACCAGTTGTACGAATTCCTGTTCTAAAGTGACCTCCCCATTTTTAATCCTTTTGTACCAAACTCTCTTTTTACCTATAAGGTTCTTCAAATTCTTTGTTATCCACTTTGGGTCAATAGTATTCGATCTATTCAATTTGTATGGTATACTACGTTCCTGTGCTTTGTTTAGAATATTCTTAAATAAGTTATATATTGAATCCACATCGAAATCCCCATTTAAGTCACCTATCGCTGGGTTCATGTCTCGCTCCAAGACCGGCCCACACCCCATACCCAAGACTTTCCAATCAATTTGACCCAAAAAATTTCTTAGGCTATTAAAATCAGCTTTTCGAAAATCTGGCACTTTAACAGAATTTTCTCCTACTGGTCTATTCCATTCTATGCTAAATCTGATTTCTTTGTGATCACTGTTCCCTAGCTCACTCCCTATTTCGATGTCATTAATTTGCGTTTCCCTTATATATATATAAGATCGGCCTCGTATGGTCCAATACATTCTTTTTGAAGTTTTCTACATTATTTTTATTTCATTATTTCTACATTATTATATATATATATATATATATATATATATATATATATATATATATATATATATATATATATATATATATATATATATAATAATAATAATGTAGAAATAATGAATATATATATATATATATATATATATATATATATATATATATATATATATATATATATATATATATATATATATATATATATATATATATATATATATATATTTATGATCGATGTTCCCTTCGGGAATCTTAATTTTAAGATGAATAGGAAAACCAGGGATATACTGAACATCTTGTATCAAAGTAGCAAGGAGTTGATGGAGTAGCAATGGGGTCTCCTTTAGGTCCTGCATTGGCTAATGCTTTTTTGAGTTTTCACGAAATTAATTGGCTTGATAATTGTCCTTCGGCCTTTAAACCAGTCTTGTACAGAAGATATGTAGATGACACTTTTTTGTTGTTTAGGGACCAATGTCATATTGAGAAATTTAGAGAGTATCTTAATGCACAACATAGTAATATACGGTTTACTGCAGAGTGTGAAGTTAATAATTCATTGTCGTTTCTTGATGTAAAAGTGAATAACCTCAATGGGTTCAACACTAATGTTTTTAGGAAACCAACCTTTACTGGTTTAGGTTTAAATTTTAATTCCTTTGTTCCTGATATTTTTAAGAAAAATGCTATTAACACTCTGCTGAATAGGGCCTTTGTTTTATGTTCTAATTGGAATAACTTTGATCAGGAAATTAATTTTCTTGTGAATTTTTTTTCAAATAATGGTTATCCTGTGCATATGGTTTATACTTTTATAAGGAATTTCTTAAATAAGAAGTTTCATCCATCGTGTAGGATTACTACAGTGGAAAGGGATCTTAAATATATTAAATTACCATTTTATGGCAGTATTAGCTTTTCTATAAGGAGTCGTTTGAGGAGACTGTTGCAGCAGTGTTATCCTCAAGTAGACTTTAGATTTATTTTTGTCAACACAAATACCATAGGCTCTTATTTTAAATTTAAAGATAAAGTGCCTATCCCCTTGTGCTCAAATGTCGTATATATGTATAATTGTTCCAGCTGTAATGCTGGATATGTCGGGAGTTCCATTCGGAACTTTAAGATTAGGATACTTGAGCACCGGGGATTATCTTTTAGGACTGGATTACCATTATCTAAACCAGCATTTTCGGAGATTAGAAACCATTGTTATGAGTTTGATCATTCTCTGCTGGAATCTGATTTTAAAATTCTGGACACTTGTATGAATGGCCAGTCAGATTTGAGAATAATGGAATCCTTATATATAAAGGAACTGCGGCCTATGTTAAATAGCAACCTTTCAGCTGTCCAATTGTACACTGTATAGTGCACAGTAGGCCCTGTAATTTGATTTTTAGTTTATTTTGGTAGTTTAATTTTGTTTAGTTTACCATGTCTTTGCCCTTTCTTACTTATTTCAAGTCTTAACATTGCACATTAATATAATTTTCTATGTAGGATATATAATACATTTTTTGGTATTTAATTTTATTTAATATTTGAGTTTTTATAAGATTTTGGTTAGTACTTTATAATTGTCGTTTATTCTGTTTGTATTTTACATACATTTTTTGTAGATTTGTAGACATTATATAAATATTTGTTATAGTGTTTAGTATCTATGTGTTAGGTATCAAGTTTCAATTTTGATCACTTCACGTAAGTTTAACAGAATGGTTTGTTTTAGTAGTTATAAATTTCATCTTGTAGTTTAATGGATTTTAAATTAGTTTTAATATATGTGACAGTTAATAAGTTTTATTTGAATTGATCACTTTAAGTGCGCTTAAGTGTTTTTGTTTTTTAAGCTTTTTCCTTTCTTTGATAGGCAATTATATTCAGTATGAGTTCTTTGTTTACCAGCTATTTGACTGTGATTTCTGTTTTTTCTTTTAGATCTGATGATGAATACGAGAAGTATTCGAAACGTTATGTTTTTTAAAGTAAAGATTCTGATACAAGATGTTCAGTATATCCCTGGTTTTCCTATTCATCTTAAAATTATATATATATATATATATATATATATATATATATATATATATATATATATATATATATATATATATATATATATATATATATATATATATATATGACAATGTCAGACCACGGAGGAAAAATGAAACAGGAATTTCCTTAAGTACTTTCGTATATTAAATACATCTTCAGAAGGTGAAGAGGTTCTTAGGCTCATAGAACCTTCTGAAGATGTATTTAATATACGAAAGTACTTAAGGAAATTCCTGTTTCATTTTTCCTCCGTGGTCTGACATTGTCACATTCTTAATCACGTGTTTATTTTCGTGATATACACATATATATATATATATATTAGTATATTTTGGTAGCAGTCTTTCCTGTAGACATATTTTATTAAATATGACCGAAAAAGTAAGATTAATAATTCTAACACGAATTTTCTCAATCTTTCGTACATTATGCTTCACTGTTGGAGGTAAATCAAAAATCACTTCTCCAAAATTCATTTTTATTTCTAGTCTGACGCGACACGGGCGCGTTTCGTAAAACTTATTACATTTTCAAAGACTTCACAAATACACAACTGATTAGAACTTGCGTTTCCCTGATTTTATATCTACATTTGAGTGAGGTGGGAAGGGTGATGTGGCATTACATTTGAGTGAGGTGGGAAGGATGATGTGGCATTAGAGGATATTAATAGGGTATTAAAAGTATCAACACAAGACAGAACACGAAACAATGGATATTGAATAGAAGTGTTTGTAGAAAGCCTATTGGTCCATATTTCTTGATGCTTCTATATTGGAGCGGAGTCTTGAGGTGGGTAGAATATAGTTGTGCAATAATTGGCTGTTGATTGCTGGTGTTGACTTCTTGATGTGTAGTGCCTCGCAAACGTCAAGCCGCCTGCTATCGCTGTATCTATCGATGATTTCTGTGTTGTTTACTAGGATTTCTCTGGCGATGGTTTGGTTATGGGAAGAGATTATATGTTCCTTAATGGAGCCCTGTTGTTTATGCATCGTTAAACGCCTAGAAAGAGATGTTGTTGTCTTGCCTATATACTGGGTTTTTTGGAGCTTACAGTCCCCAAGTGGGCATTTGAAGGCATAGACGACGTTAGTCTCTTTTAAAGCGTTCTGTTTCGTGTCTGGAGAGTTTCTCATGAGTAGGCTGGCCGTTTTTCTGGTTTTATAGTAAATCGTCAGTTGTATCCTCTGATTTTTGTCTGTAGGGATAACGTTTCTATTAACAATATCTTTCAGGACCCTTTCCTCTGTTTTATGAGCTGTGGAAAAGAAGTTCCTGTAAAATAGTCTAATAGGGGGTATAGGTGTTGTGTTAGTTGTCTCTTCGGCATGGAAAGTGAAAAGCCATGCAACCTCCGAAGAGACAACTAACACAACACCTATACCCCCTATTAGACTATTTTACAGGAACTTCTTTTCCACAGCTCATAAAACAGAGGAAAGGGTCCTGAAAGATATTGTTAATAGAAACGTTATCCCTACAGACAAAAATCAGAGGATACAACTGACGATTTACTATAAAACCAGAAAAACGGCCAGCCTACTCATGAGAAACTCTCCAGACACGAAACAGAACGCTTTAAAAGAGACTAACGTCGTCTATGCCTTCAAATGCCCACTTGGGGACTGTAAGCTCCAAAAAACCCAGTATATAGGCAAGACAACAACATCTCTTTCTAGGCGTTTAACGATGCATAAACAACAGGGCTCCATTAAGGAACATATAATCTCTTCCCATAACCAAACCATCGCCAGAGAAATCCTAGTAAACAACACAGAAATCATCGATAGATACAGCGATAGCAGGCGGCTTGACGTTTGCGAGGCACTACACATCAAGAAGTCAACACCAGCAATCAACAGCCAATTATTGCACAACTATATTCTACCCACCTCAAGACTCCGCTCCAATATAGAAGCATCAAGAAATATGGACCAATAGGCTTTCTACAAACACTTCTATTCAATATCCATTGTTTCGTGTTCTGTCTTGTGTTGATACTTTTAATACCCTATTAATATCCTCTAATGCCACATCATCCTTCCCACCTCACTCAAATGTAATGCCACATCACCCTTCCCACCTCACTCAAATGTAGATATAAAATCAGGGAAACGCAAGTTCTAATCAGTTGTGTATTTGTGAAGTCTTTGAAAATGTAATAAGTTTTACGAAACGCGCCCGTGTCGCGTCAGACTAGAAATAAAAATGAATTTTGGAGAAGTGATTTTTGATTTACCTCCAACAGTGAAGCATAATGTACGAAAGATTGAGAAAATTCGTGTTAGAATTATTAATCTTACTTTTTCGGTCATATTTAATAAAATATATATATATATATATATATATATATATATATATATATATATATATATATATATATATATATATATATATATATATGTATGTATGTATGTATGTATATATATATATATATATATATATATGTCGTACCTAGTAGCCAGAACGCACTTCTATGCCTACTATGCAAGGCCCGATTTGCCTAATAAGCCAAGTTTTCATGAATTAATTGTTTTTCGACTACCTAACCTACCTAACCTAACCTAACCTAACGTTTTCGGCTACCTAACCTAACCTAACCTATAAAGATAGGTTAGGTTAGGTTAGGTAGGGTTGGTTAGGTTCGGTCATATATCTACGTTAATTTTAATTCCAATAACAAAAAATTGACCTCATAGATAATGAAATGGGTAGCTTTATCATTTCATAAGAAAAAAAATAGAGAAAATATATTAATTCAGGAAAACTTGGCTTATTAGGCAAATCGAGCCTTGCATAGTAGGCTCAGAAGTGCGTTCTGGCTACTAGGTACGACATATATATATATATATATATATATATATATATATATATATATATAAATGATTTAGTTTCGGGTGTGAAGAGCAATATTTGCAAATTTGCCGATGATACAAATCTCGGGAGGGGAAAAAACTCACTTTACTTCAAGAATATCTTAATAGGGTTTTCAAATGGTCATAAGATTGGCAGATGCAGTTTAATGCTGACACATAAAAGCTTTTGAATCTAGGTAATGATGACAGAGGTACTAGATACGACCTAGATGGTATTGGCGGATACGAGCGCGAGACGGTTGGTGTGGGTTGGATGAGTTTAGATTTGGGAAGGACTTTGGTGGATGCTGGTTCGGTGTCAGGGTTGTTGATTTGTGGAACCAATTACCACGAAACGTAGTGGAGGTGGGGTCCCCCGATTGTTTCAATCTTGGGTTGTACATGTATGTATATGATTGGGATAGGGTGGTTATAAATAGGAGTGCCCCGTATGGGTCAATAGGCCTTCTGCAGTTACCTTTGTTGTTAAGTTCTTAGGCTCATAGAATCAAAGCCCAATCAGAACTCCAGCAAACAAACCCTCTCACTGTGACTGCTCCTCACAGGAAAGGTGACTGAAATTCAATAGAGCGCGTCCAGCGAATGATGACACAGGTAATCCCACAAATTAGAAACCTTTCAAATGAAAAAAAAATGAAAAAAGCCTAACTCACATTCTCCAGAGAAGTGAAATTATTGAACTGTAAACGTGGATGAATGGACAAAACAAAGGGGATATTTATAGGGTATTAAAATTATCAACACAAGACCGAACAAAGAATGAGTAAATATTGGATAAGTTTAGAATTAGGAAAGACCTTGGTAAATACTGGTTCAGTAACATGGATGTTGATTTTTGGAACCAATTACAGCGTAACATGATAGAAGTCAAATGATTAGCAGATGCAGTTTAATGCTGATAAATGTAAAGTTCTGAGGCTAGGTGATGATGATAGAGTTACAAGATACGAGCTAGATGGTGTTGAGATTACGAAGTCGGATTGCGAAAGGGATCTGGGAGTTATGATTAGTAAGAATTTAAAACAAATGCATGAATGTTCGCAATAAGGCGAATAGGACACTGGGATTTATTAATCGAAGCGTTAGTAACAAGACACCTGGTGTGGTTCTTAAGCTATATCTTGCTCTGGTTAGGCCCCATTTAGATTATGCAGTTCAGTTTTGGTCGCCGTATTATAGAATGGATATAAATTCACTTGAACGTGTCCAACGTAGGATGACTAAGTTAATTCCCCAAATTAGAAATCTTTCATATGAAGAAAGATTAACAAAGCTTAAATTGCATTCACTGGAAAGGCGAAGAGTTAGAGGTGGCATGATAGAGGTTTAAAAGTGGATGAAGCGACATAACAGGGGGGATATTAATAGGGTATTAAAAATATCAACCCAAGACAGAACACGAAACAATGGGTATAAATTGGATAAGTTTAGATTTAGGAAAGACTTGGGTAAATACTGGTTCAGTAACAGGGTTGTTGATTTGTGGAACCAATTGCCGCGTAACGTGGTCTGCCCATGCGAGGTCTGCCCACCTTTTTCGAGTAATGAATCTTCTTTGGTTGCATCTTGACCCTGCTACATACCAGGGAGTGGTCGGTGTCACAGACAGCACTCTGGTAGCTACGCGTAATCTTGACGCTGGGTAGACTTGCACGCCTGGTAAGAATCAGGTCAAGCTGGTGCCAGTGCTTGGATCTGGGGTGTCTCCAAGATACTCGGTGTTGAGGCTTTGTGCCGAAGAACGTGTTGGCGACACAAAGACCATGAAGGCAGCAGAGTTCTAGCAGACGTTGCCCGTTCTCATTCATCCTTCCTATGCCGAATTGACCCAGACAAGTGGGCCAAATGTTGTGCTCGGCACCCACTCTGGCGTTGAAGTCGCCGAGGATGAACAGTGGCTCCTTTACAGGGATTCTCGCTATGACTCTGTTGAGGTCATCGTAGAATTTTTCCTTTGCCTCTGCTGACCTCTCCAGCAGAGGCAAAGGAAAAATTATAGAATTCTAGAATTCTACCCACCTCAAGACTCCGCTCCAATATAGAAGCATCAAGAAATATGGACCAATAGGCTTTCTACAAACACTTCTATTCAATACCCATTGTTTCGTGTTCTGTCTTGTGTTGATGAAATTAATACCCTATTAATGCCACCTCTTGTTCTGTCTTGTGTTGATGAAATTAATACCCTATTAATGCCACCTCACCCCATCCAACTCACTAAAATGTAGATATAAAATCGGAGATGCGTAAGTTCTATTCAGTTGTGTATTTGTGAACTAAAGTCTTTGAAAATGTAATAAGTTTTACGAAACGCGCTCGTGTCGCGTCAGTCTAGAAATAAAAATGAATTTTGGAGAATTGATTTTTGATTTACCTCCAACAGTGAAACGAAATGTACGAAAGATTGAGAAAATTCGTGTTAGAATTATTAATCTTACTTTTTCGGTCATATTTAATAATATATGTCTACAGGAAAGACTGCTACCAAAATATACTAATATATATGACTCTATATATATATAGAGTGGGGAAGTGGCTCAAATAGCTTCGGCTATCACTTCCTTATGTCTGGTCGTGATGGTCAAGCGGATTAAGACGTCCTGTAGTTACCAGTTGCGTTGCTCCTGGGAGTATGGGTTCGAGTCACTTCTGGGGTTTGAGTTTTCAGTCGCATATAGTCCTGGGGACCATTCAGGCTTATTCGTATTTGTGTTCCTCACGTGTGCCCCAAAGAATGAGGTGATTTGATAAAATGCTATGCCCAAGATTACTATCCGAGTGCCAGCGGGGAAGTGGCTCAAATAGCTTCGGCTATCACTTCCTTATGTCCGGTCGTGATGGTCAAGCGGATTAAGGCGTCCTGTAGTTACCAGTTGCGTTGCTCCTGGGAGTATGGGTTCGAGTCACTTCTGGGGTGTGAGTTTTCAGTTGCATATAGTCCTGGGGACCATTCAGGCTTATTCGTATTTGTGTTCCTCACGTGTGCCCCAAAGAATGAGGTGGTTTGATAAAATGCTATGCCCAAGATTACTGTCCGAGAGCCGGCGGGGAAGTGGCTCAAATAGCTTCAGCTATCACTTCCTTATGTCCGGTCGTGATGGTCAAGCGGATTAAGGCGTCCTGTAGTTACCAGTTGCGTTGCTCCTGGGAGTATGGGTTCGAGTCACTTCTGGGGTGTGAGTTTTCAGTCGCATATCGTCCTGGGGACCATTCAGGCTTATTCGTATTTGTGTTCCTCACGTGTGCCCCAAAGAATGAGGTGATTTGATAAAATGCTATGCCCAAGATTACTATCCGAGTGCCGGCGGGGAAGTGGCTCAAATAGCTTCAGCTATCACTTCCTTATGTCCGGTCGTGACGGTCAAGCGGATTAAGGCGTCCTGTAGTTACTAGTTGCGTTGCTCCTGGAAGTATGGGTTTGAGTCACTTTTGGAGTGTGAGTTTTCAGTCGCATATAGTCCTGGGGACCATTCAGGCTTATTCGTATTTGTGTTCCTCACGTGTGCCCCAAAGAATGAGGTGATTTGATAAAATGCTATGCCCAAGATTACTATCCGAGTGCCGGCGGGGAAGTGGCTCAAATAGCTTCGGCTATCACTTCTTTATGTCCGGTCGTGACGGTCAAGCGGATTAAGGCGTCCTGTAGTTACCAGTTGCGTTGCTCCTGGGAGTATAGGTTCGAGTAACTTTTTGGGTGTGAGTTTTCAGTCGCATATAGTCCTGGGGACCATTCAGGCTTATTCGTATTTGTGTTCCTCACGTGTGCCCCAAAGAATGAGGTGATTTGATAAAATGCTATGCCCAAGATTACTATCCGAGTGCCGGCAGGAAAGTGGCTCAAATAGCTTCGGCTATCACTTTCTTATGTCCGGTCGTGATGGTCAAGCGGATTAAGGCGTCCTGTAGTTACCAGTTGCATTGCTCCTGGGAGTATGGGTTCGAGTCACTTCTGGGGTGTGAGTTTTCAGTCGCATATAGTCCTGGGGACCATTCAGGCTTATTCGTATTTGTGTTCCTCACGTGTGCCCCAAAGAATGAGGTGATTTGATAAAATGCTATGCCCAAGATTACTATCCGAGTGCCGGCGGGGAAGTGGCTCAAATAGCTTCGGCTATCACTTCCTTATGTCCGGTCGTGATGGTCAAGCGGATTAAGGCGTCCTGTAGTTACCAGTTGCGTTGCTCCTGGGAGTATGGGTTCGAGTCACTTCTGGGGTGTGAGTTTTCAGTCGCATATAGTCCAGGGGACCTTTCAGGCTTATTCGTATTTGTGTTCCTCACGTGTGGCCCAAAGAATGAGGTGATTTGATAAAATGCTATGCCCAAGATTACTATCCGAGTGCCGGCGGGGAAGTGGCTCAAATAGCTTCGGCTATCACTTCCTTATGTCCGGTCGTGATGGTCAAGCGGATTAAGGCGTCCTGTAGTTACCACTTGCGTTACTCCTGGGAGTATGGGTTCGAGTCACTTCTGGGGTGTGAGTTTTCAGTCCAATATAGTCCTGGGGACCATTCAGGCTTATTCGTATTTGTGTTCCTCACGTGTGCCCCAAAGAATGAGGTGATTTGATAAAATGCTATGCCCAAGATTACTATCCGAGTGCCGGCAGGGAAGTGGCTCAAATAGCTTCAGCTATCACGTCCTTATGTCCGGTCGTGATGGTCAAGCGGATTAAGGCGTCCTGTAGTTACCAGTTGCGTTGCTCCTGGGAGTATGGGTTCGAGTCACTTCTGGGGTGTGAGTTTTCAGTCGCATATAGTCCTGGGGACCTTTCAGGCTTATTCGTATTTGTGTTCCTCACGTGTGCCCCAAAGAATGAGGTGATTTGATAAAATGCTATGCCCAAGATTACTATCCGAGTGCCGGCGGGGAAGTGGCTCAAATAGCTTCGGCTATCACTTCCTTATATCCGGTCGTGATGGTCAAGCGGATTAAGGCGTCCTGTAGTTACCAGTTGTGTTGCTCCTGGGAGTATGGGTTCGAGTCACTTCTGGGGTGTGAGTTTTCAGTCGCATATAGTCCTGGGGACCATTCAGGCTTATTCGTATTTGTGTTCCTCACGTGTGCCCCAAAGAATGAGGTGATTTGATAAAATGCTATGCCCAAGATTACTATCCGAGTGCCGGCAGGGAAGTGGCTCAAATAGCTTCAGCTATCACTTCCTTATGTCCAGTCGTGATGGTCAAGCGGATTAAGGCGTCCTGTAGTTACCAGTTGCGTTGCTCCTGGGAGTATGGGTTCGAGTCACTTCTGGGGTGTGAGTTTTCAGTCGCATATAGTCCTGGGGACCTTTCAGGCTTATTCGTATTTGTGTTCCTCACGTGTGCCCCAAAGAATGAGGTGATTTGATAAAATGCTATGCCCAAGATTACTATCCGAGTGCCGGCGAGGAAGTGGCTCAAATAGCTTCGGCTATCACTTCCTTATGTCCGGTCGTGATGGTCAAGCGGATTAAGGCGTCCTGTAGTTACCAGTTGCGTTGCTCCTGGGAGTATGGGTTCGAGTCACTTCTGGGGTGTGAGTTTTCAGTCGCATATAGTCCTGGGGACCATTCAGGCTTATTCGTATTTGTGTTCCTCACGTGTGCCCCAAAGAATGAGGTGATTTGATAAAATGCTATGCCCAAGATTACTATCCGAGTGCCGGCAGGAAAGTGGCTCAAATAGCTTCGGCTATCACTTTCTTATGTCCGGTCGTGATGGTCAAGCGGATTAAGGCGTCCTGTAGTTACCAGTTGCATTGCTCCTGGGAGTATGGGTTCGAGTCACTTCTGGGGTGTGAGTTTTCAGTCGCATATAGTCCTGGGGACCATTCAGGCTTATTCGTATTTGTGTTCCTCACGTGTGCCCCAAAGAATGAGGTGATTTGATAAAATGCTATACCCAAGATTACTATCCGAGTGCCGGCGGGGAAGTGGCTCAAATAGCTTCGGCTATCACTTCCTTATGTCCGGTCGTGATGGTCAAGCGGATTAAGGCGTCCTGTAGTTACCAGTTGCGTTGCTCCTGGGAGTATGGGTTCGAGTCACTTCTGGGGTGTGAGTTTTCAGTCGCATATAGTCCAGGGGACCTTTCAGGCTTATTCGTATTTGTGTTCCTCACGTGTGGCCCAAAGAATGAGGTGATTTGATAAAATGCTATGCCCAAGATTACTATCCGAGTGCCGGCGGGGAAGTGGCTCAAATAGCTTCGGCTATCACTTCCTTATGTCCGGTCGTGATGGTCAAGCGGATTAAGGCGTCCTGTAGTTACCACTTGCGTTGCTCCTGGGAGTATGGGTTCGAGTCACTTCTGGGGTGTGAGTTTTCAGTCCAATATAGTCCTGGGGACCATTCAGGCTTATTCGTATTTGTGTTCCTCACGTGTGCCCCAAAGAATGAGGTGATTTGATAAAATGCTATGCCCAAGATTACTATCCGAGTGCCGGCAGGGAAGTGGCTCAAATAGCTTCAGCTATCACTTCCTTATGTCCGGTCGTGATGGTCAAGCGGATTAAGGCGTCCTGTAGTTACCAGTTGCGTTGCTCCTGGGAGTATGGGTTCGAGTCACTTCTGGGGTGTGAGTTTTCAGTCGCATATAGTCCTGGGGACCTTTCAGGCTTATTCGTATTTGTGTTCCTCACGTGTGCCCCAAAGAATGAGGTGATTTGATAAAATGCTATGCCCAAGATTACTATCCGAGTGCCGGCGGGGAAGTGGCTCAAATAGCTTCGGCTATCACTTCCTTATGTCCGGTCGTGATGGTCAAGCGGATTAAGGCGTCCTGTAGTTACCAGTTGTGTTGCTCCTGGGAGTATGGGTTCGAGTCACTTCTGGGGTGTGAGTTTTCAGTCGCATATAGTCCTGGGGACCATTCAGGCTTATTCGTATTTGTGTTCCTCACGTGTGCCCCAAAGAATGAGGTGATTTGATAAAATGCTATGCCCAAGATTACTATCCGAGTGCCGGCAGGGAAGTGGCTCAAATAGCTTCAGCTATCACTTCCTTATGTCCAGTCGTGATGGTCAAGCGGATTAAGGCGTCCTGTAGTTACCAGTTGCGTTGCTCCTGGGAGTATGGGTTCGAGTCACTTCTGGGGTGTGAGTTTTCAATCGCATATAGTCCTGGGGACCTTTCAGGCTTATTCGTATTTGTGTTCCTCACGTGTGCCCCAAAGAATGAGGTGATTTGATAAAATGCTATGCCCAAGATTACTATCCGAGTGCCGGCGAGGAAGTGGCTCAAATAGCTTCGGCTATCACTTCCTTATGTCCGGTCGTGATGGTCAAGCGGATTAAGGCGTCCTGTAGTTACCAGTTGCGTTGCTCCTGGGAGTATGGGTTCGAGTCACTTCTGGGGTGTGAGTTTTCAGTCGCATATAGTCCTGGGGACCATTCAGGCTTATTCGTATTTGTGTTCCTCACGTGTGCCCCAAAGAATGAGGTGATTTGATAAAATGCTATGCCCAAGATTACTATCCGAGTGCCGGCGGGGAAGTGGCTCAAATAGCTTCGGCTATCACTTCCTTATGTCCGGTCGTGATGGTCAAGCGGATTAAGGCGTCCTGTAGTTACCAGTTGCGTTGCTCCTCGGAGTATGGGTTCGAGTCACTTCTGGGGTGTAAGTTTTCAGTCGCATATAGTCCTGGGGACCATTCAGGCTTATTCGTATTTATGTTCCTCACGTGTGCCCCAAAGAATGAGGTGATTTGATAAAATGCTATGCCCAAGATTACTATCCGAGTGCCGGCGGGGAAGTGGCTCAAATAGCTTCAGCTATCACTTCCTTATGTCCGGTCGTGATGGTCAAGCGGATTAAGGCGTCCTGTAGTTACCAGTTGCGTTGCTCCTGGGAGTATGGGTTCGAGTCACTTCTTGGGCGAGTTTTCAGTCGCATATAGTCCTGGGGACCATTCAGGCTTATTCGTATTTGTGTTCCTCACGTGTGCCCCAAAGAATGAGGTGATTTGATAAAATGCTATGCCCAAGATTACTATCCGAGTGCCGGCGGGGAAGTGGCTCAAATAGCTTCGGGATATCACTTCTTTATGTCCGGTCGTGATGGTCAAGCGGATTAAGGCGTCCTGTAGTTACCAGTTGCGTTGCTCCTGGGAGTATAGGTTCGAGTAACTTTTTGGGTGTGAGTTTTCAGTCGCATATAGTCCTGGGGACCATTCAGGCTTATTCGTATTTGTGTTCCTCACGTGTGCCCCAAAGAATGAGGTGATTTGATAAAATGCTATGCCCAAGATTACTATCCGAGTGCCGGCAGGAAAGTGGCTCAAATAGCTTCGGCTATCACTTTCTTATGTCCGGTCGTGATGGTCAAGCGGATTAAGGCGTCCTGTAGTTACCAGTTGCATTGCTCCTGGGAGTATGGGTTCGAGTCACTTCTGGGGTGTGAGTTTTCAGTCGCATATAGTCCTGGGGACCATTCAGGCTTATTCGTATTTGTGTTCCTCACGTGTGCCCCAAAGAATGAGGTGATTTGATAAAATGCTATGCCCAAGATTACTATCCGAGTGCCGGCGGGGAAGTGGCTCAAATAGCTTCGGCTATCACTTCCTTATGTCCAGTCGTGATGGTCATGCGGATTAAGGCGTCCTGTAGTTACCAGTTGCGTTGCTCCTGGGAGTATGGGTTCGAGTCACTTCTGGGGTGTGAGTTTTCAGTCGCATATAGTCCAGGGGACCTTTCAGGCTTATTCGTATTTGTGTTCCTCACGTGTGGCCCAAAGAATGAGGTGATTTGATAAAATGCTATGCCCAAGATTACTATCCGAGTGCCGGCGGGGAAGTGGCTCAAATAGCTTCGGCTATCACTTCCTTATGTCCAGTCGTGATGGTCAAGCGGATTAAGGCGTCCTGTAGTTACCACTTGCGTTACTCCTGGGAGTATGGGTTCGAGTCACTTCTGGGGTGTGAGTTTCCAGTCCAATATAGTCCTGGGGACCATTCAGGCTTATTCGTATTTGTGTTCCTCACGTGTGCCCCAAAGAATGAGGTGATTTGATAAAATGCTATGCCCAAGATTACTATCCGAGTGCCGGCAGGGAAGTGGCTCAAATAGCTTCAGCTATCACTTCCTTATGTCCGCTCGTGATGGTCAAGCGGATTAAGGCGTCCTGTAGTTACCAGTTGCGTTGCTCCTGGGAGTATGGGTTCGAGTCACTTCTGGGGTGTGAGTTTTCAGTCGCATATAGTCCTGGGGACCTTTCAGGCTTATTCGTATTTGTGTTCCTCACGTGTGCCCCAAAGAATGAGGTGATTTGATAAAATGCTATGCCCAAGATTACTATCCGAGTGCCGGCGGGGAAGTGGCTCAAATAGCTTCGGCTATCACTTCCTTATGTCCGGTCGTGATGGTCAAGCGGATTAAGGCGTCCTGTAGTTACCAGTTGCGTTGCTCCTGGGAGTATGGGTTCGAGTCACTTCTGGGGTGTGAATTTTCAGTCGCATATAGTCCTGGGGACCATTCAGGCTTATTCGTATTTGTGTTCCTCACGTGTGCCCCAAAGAATGAGGTGATTTGATAAAATGCTATGCCCAAGATTACTATCCGAGTGCCGGCGGGGAAGTGGCTCAAATAGCTTCGGCTATCACTTCCTTATGTCCGGTCGTGATGGTCAAGCGGATTAAGGCGTCCTGTAGTTACCAGTTGTGTTGCTCCTGGGAGTATGGGTTCGAGTCACTTCTGGGGTGTGAGTTTTCAGTCGCATATAGTCCTGGGGACCATTCAGGCTTATTCGTATTTGTGTTCCTCACGTGTGCCCCAAAGAATGAGGTGATTTGATAAAATGCTATGCCCAAGATTACTATCCGAGTGCCGGCAGGGAAGTGGCTCAAATAGCTTCAGCTATCACTTCCTTATGTCCGGTCGTGATGGTCAAGCGGATTAAGGCGTCCTGTAGTTACCAGTTGCGTTGCTCCTGGGAGTATGGGTTCGAGTCACTTCTGGGGTGTGAGTTTTCAGTCGCATATAGTCCTGGGGACCATTTCAGGCTTATTCGTATTTGTGTTCCTCACGTGTGCCCCAAAGAATGAGGTGATTTGATAAAATGCTATGCCCAAGATTACTATCCGAGTGCCGGCGGGGAAGTGGCTCAAATAGCTTCGGCTATCACTTCCTTATGTCCGGTCGTGATGGTCAAGCGGATTAAGGCGTCCTGTAGTTACCAGTTGCGTTGCTCCTGGGAGTATGGGTTCGAGTCACTTCTGGGGTGTGAGTTTTCAGTCGCATATAGTCCTGGGGACCATTCAGGCTTATTCGTATTTGTGTTCCTCACGTGTGCCCCAAAGAATGAGGTGATTTGATAAAATGCTATGCCCAAGATTACTATCCGAGTGCCGGCGGGGAAGTGGCTCAAATAGCTTCAGGCTATCACTTCCTTATGTCCGGTCGTGATGGTCAAGCGGATTAAGGCGTCCTGTAGTTACCAGTTGCGTTGCTCCTGGGAGTATGGGTTCGAGTAACTTTTTGGGTGTGAGTTTTCAGTCGCATATAGTCCTGGGGACCATTCAGGCTTATTCGTATTTGTGTTCCTCACGTGTGCCCCAAAGAATGAGGTGATTTGATAAAATGCTATGCCCAAGATTACTATCCGAGTGCCGGCGGGGAAGTGGCTCAAATAGCTTCGGCTATCACTTCCTTATGTCCGGTCGTGATGGTCAAGCGGATTAAGGCGTCCTGTAGTTACTAGTTGCGTTGCTCCTGGAGTATGGGTTCGAGTCACTTCTGGAGTGTGAGTTTTCAGTCGCATATAGTCCTGGGGACCATTCAGGCTTATTCGTATTTGTGTTCCTCACGTGTGCCCCAAAGAATGAGGTGATTTGATAAAATGCTATGCCCAAGATTACTATCCGAGTGCCGGCGGGGAAGTGGCTCAAATAGCTTCGGCTATCACTTCCTTATGTCCGGTCGTGATGGTCAAGCGGATTAAGGCGTCCTGTAGTTACCAGTTGCGTTGCTCCTGGGAGTATAGGTTCGAGTCACTTTTGGGGTGTGAGTTTTCAGTCGCATATAGTCCTGGGGACCATTCAGGCTTATTCGTATTTGTGTTCCTCACGTGTGCCCCAAAGAATGAGGTGATTTGATAAAATGCTATGCCCAAGATTACTATCCGAGTGCCGGCAGGGAAGTGGCTCAAATAGCTTCGGCTATCACTTCCTTATGTCCGGTCGTGATGGTCAAGCGGATTAAGGCGTCCTGTAGTTACCAGTTGCGTTGCTCCTGGGAGTATGGGTTCGAGTCACTTCTGGGGTGTGAGTTTTCAGTCGCATATAGTCCTGGGGACCATTCAGGCTTATTCGTATTTGTGTTCCTCACGTGTGCCCCAAAGAATGAGGTGATTTGATAAAATGCTATGCCCAAGATTACTATCCGAGTGCCGGCGGGGAAGTGGCTCAAATAGCTTCGGCTATCACTTCCTTATGTCCGGTCGTGATGGTCAAGCGGATTAAGGCGTCCTGTAGTTACCAGTTGCGTTGCTCCTGGGAGTATGGGTTCGAGTCACTTCTGGGGTGTGAGTTTTCAGTCGCATATAGTCCTGGGGACCATTCAGGCTTATTCGTATTTGTGTTCCTCACGTGTGCCCCAAAGAATGAGGTGATTTGATAAAATGCTATGCCCAAGATTACTATCCGAGTGCCGGCGGGGAAGTGGCTCAAATAGCTTCGGCTATCACTTCCTTATGTCCGGTCGTGATGGTCAAGCGGATTAAGGCGTCCTGTAGTTACCACGTTGCGTTGCTCCTGGGAGTATGGGTTCGAGTCACTTCTGGGGTGTGAGTTTTCAGTCCAATATAGTCCTGGGGACCATTCAGGCTTATTCGTATTTGTGTTCCTCACGTGTGCCCCAAAGAATGAGGTGATTTGATAAAATGCTATGCCCAAGATTACTATCCGAGTGCCGGCAGGGAAGTGGCTCAAATAGCTTCGGCTATCACTTCCTTATGTCCGGTCGTGATGGTCAAGCGGATTAAGGCGTCCTGTAGTTACCAGTTGCGTTGCTCCTGGGAGTATGGGTTCGAGTCACTTCTGGGGTGTGAGTTTTCAGTCGCATATAGTCCTGGGGACCATTCAGGCTTATTCGTATTTGTGTTCCTCACGTGTGCCCCAAAGAATGAGGTGATTTGATAAAATGCTATGCCCAAGATTACTATCCGAGTGCCGGCGGGGAAGTGGCTCAAATAGCTTCGGCTATCACTTCCTTATGTCCGGTCGTGATGGTCAAGCGGATTAAGGCGTCCTGTAGTTACCAGTTGCGTTGCTCCTGGGAGTATGGGTTCGAGTCACTTCTGGGGTGTGAGTTTTCAGTCGCATATAGTCCTGGGGACCATTCAGGCTTATTCGTATTTGTGTTCCTCACGTGTGCCCCAAAGAATGAGGTGATTTGATAAAATGCTATGCCCAAGATTACTATCCGAGTGCCGGCGGGGAAGTGGCTCAAATAGCTTCGGCTATCACTTCCTTATGTCCGGTCGTGATGGTCAAGCGGATTAAGGCGTCCTGTAGTTACCAGTTGCGTTGCTCCTGGGAGTATGGGTTCGAGTCACTTCTGGGGTGTGAGTTTTCAGTCGCATATAGTCCTGGGGACCATTCAGGCTTATTCGTATTTGTGTTCCTCACGTGTGCCCCAAAGAATGAGGTGATTTGATAAAATGCTATGCCCAAGATTACTATCCGAGTGCCGGCGGGGAAGTGGCTCAAATAGCTTCGGCTATCACTTCCTTATGTCCGGTCGTGATGGTCAAGCGGATTAAGGCGTCCTGTAGTTACCAGTTGCGTTGCTCCTGGGAGTATGGGTTCGAGTCACTTCTGGGGTGTGAGTTTTCAGTCGCATATAGTCCTGGGGACCATTCAGGCTTATTCGTATTTGTGTTCCTCACGTGTGCCCCAAAGAATGAGGTGATTTGATAAAATGCTATGCCCAAGATTACTATCCGAGTGCCGGCGGGGAAGTGGCTCAAATAGCTTCGGCTATCACTTCCTTATGTCCGGTCGTGATGGTCAAGCGGATTAAGGCGTCCTGTAGTTACCAGTTGCGTTGCTCCTGGGAGTATGGGTTCGAGTCACTTCTGGGGTGTGAGTTTTCAGTCGCATATAGTCCTGGGGACCATTCAGGCTTATTCGTATTTGTGTTCCTCACGTGTGCCCCAAAGAATGAGGTGATTTGATAAAATGCTATGCCCAAGATTACTATCCGAGTGCCGGCGGGGAAGTGGCTCAAATAGCTTCGGCTATCACTTCCTTATGTCCGGTCGTGATGGTCAAGCGGATTAAGGCGTCCTGTAGTTACCAGTTGCGTTGCTCCTGGGAGTATGGGTTCGAGTCACTTCTGGGGTGTGAGTTTTCAGTCGCATATAGTCCTGGGGACCATTCAGGCTTATTCGTATTTGTGTTCCTCACGTGTGCCCCAAAGAATGAGGTGATTTGATAAAATGCTATGCCCAAGATTACTATCCGAGTGCCGGCGGGGAAGTGGCTCAAATAGCTTCGGCTATCACTTCCTTATGTCCGGTCGTGATGGTCAAGCGGATTAAGGCGTCCTGTAGTTACCAGTTGCGTTGCTCCTGGGAGTATGGGTTCGAGTCACTTCTGGGGTGTGAGTTTTCAGTCGCATATAGTCCTGGGGACCATTCAGGCTTATTCGTATTTGTGTTCCTCACGTGTGCCCCAAAGAATGAGGTGATTTGATAAAATGCTATGCCCAAGATTACTATCCGAGTGCCGGCGGGGAAGTGGCTCAAATAGCTTCGGCTATCACTTCCTTATGTCCGGTCGTGATGGTCAAGCGGATTAAGGCGTCCTGTAGTTACCAGTTGCGTTGCTCCTGGGAGTATGGGTTCGAGTCACTTCTGGGGTGTGAGTTTTCAGTCGCATATAGTCCTGGGGACCATTCAGGCTTATTCGTATTTGTGTTCCTCACGTGTGCCCCAAAGAATGAGGTGATTTGATAAAATGCTATGCCCAAGATTACTATCCGAGTGCCGGCGGGGAAGTGGCTCAAATAGCTTCGGCTATCACTTCCTTATGTCCGGTCGTGATGGTCAAGCGGATTAAGGCGTCCTGTAGTTACCAGTTGCGTTGCTCCTGGGAGTATGGGTTCGAGTCACTTCTGGGGTGTGAGTTTTCAGTCGCATATAGTCCTGGGGACCATTCAGGCTTATTCGTATTTGTGTTCCTCACGTGTGCCCCAAAGAATGAGGTGATTTGATAAAATGCTATGCCCAAGATTACTATCCGAGTGCCGGCGGGGAAGTGGCTCAAATAGCTTCGGCTATCACTTCCTTATGTCCGGTCGTGATGGTCAAGCGGATTAAGGCGTCCTGTAGTTACCAGTTGCGTTGCTCCTGGGAGTATGGGTTCGAGTCACTTCTGGGGTGTGAGTTTTCAGTCGCATATAGTCCTGGGGACCATTCAGGCTTATTCGTATTTGTGTTCCTCACGTGTGCCCCAAAGAATGAGGTGATTTGATAAAATGCTATGCCCAAGATTACTATCCGAGTGCCGGCGGGGAAGTGGCTCAAATAGCTTCGGCTATCACTTCCTTATGTCCGGTCGTGATGGTCAAGCGGATTAAGGCGTCCTGTAGTTACCAGTTGCGTTGCTCCTGGGAGTATGGGTTCGAGTCACTTCTGGGGTGTGAGTTTTCAGTCGCATATAGTCCTGGGGACCATTCAGGCTTATTCGTATTTGTGTTCCTCACGTGTGCCCCAAAGAATGAGGTGATTTGATAAAATGCTATGCCCAAGATTACTATCCGAGTGCCGGCGGGGAAGTGGCTCAAATAGCTTCGGCTATCACTTCCTTATGTCCGGTCGTGATGGTCAAGCGGATTAAGGCGTCCTGTAGTTACCAGTTGCGTTGCTCCTGGGAGTATGGGTTCGAGTCACTTCTGGGGTGTGAGTTTTCAGTCGCATATAGTCCTGGGGACCATTCAGGCTTATTCGTATTTGTGTTCCTCACGTGTGCCCCAAAGAATGAGGTGATTTGATAAAATGCTATGCCCAAGATTACTATCCGAGTGCCGGCGGGGAAGTGGCTCAAATAGCTTCGGCTATCACTTCCTTATGTCCGGTCGTGATGGTCAAGCGGATTAAGGCGTCCTGTAGTTACCAGTTGCGTTGCTCCTGGGAGTATGGGTTCGAGTCACTTCTGGGGTGTGAGTTTTCAGTCGCATATAGTCCTGGGGACCATTCAGGCTTATTCGTATTTGTGTTCCTCACGTGTGCCCCAAAGAATGAGGTGATTTGATAAAATGCTATGCCCAAGATTACTATCCGAGTGCCGGCGGGGAAGTGGCTCAAATAGCTTCGGCTATCACTTCCTTATGTCCGGTCGTGATGGTCAAGCGGATTAAGGCGTCCTGTAGTTACCAGTTGCGTTGCTCCTGGGAGTATGGGTTCGAGTCACTTCTGGGGTGTGAGTTTTCAGTCGCATATAGTCCTGGGGACCATTCAGGCTTATTCGTATTTGTGTTCCTCACGTGTGCCCCAAAGAATGAGGTGATTTGATAAAATGCTATGCCCAAGATTACTATCCGAGTGCCGGCGGGGAAGTGGCTCAAATAGCTTCGGCTATCACTTCCTTATGTCCGGTCGTGATGGTCAAGCGGATTAAGGCGTCCTGTAGTTACCAGTTGCGTTGCTCCTGGGAGTATGGGTTCGAGTCACTTCTGGGGTGTGAGTTTTCAGTCGCATATAGTCCTGGGGACCATTCAGGCTTATTCGTATTTGTGTTCCTCACGTGTGCCCCAAAGAATGAGGTGATTTGATAAAATGCTATGCCCAAGATTACTATCCGAGTGCCGGCGGGGAAGTGGCTCAAATAGCTTCGGCTATCACTTCCTTATGTCCGGTCGTGATGGTCAAGCGGATTAAGGCGTCCTGTAGTTACCAGTTGCGTTGCTCCTGGGAGTATGGGTTCGAGTCACTTCTGGGGTGTGAGTTTTCAGTCGCATATAGTCCTGGGGACCATTCAGGCTTATTCGTATTTGTGTTCCTCACGTGTGCCCCAAAGAATGAGGTGATTTGATAAAATGCTATGCCCAAGATTACTATCCGAGTGCCGGCGGGGAAGTGGCTCAAATAGCTTCGGCTATCACTTCCTTATGTCCGGTCGTGATGGTCAAGCGGATTAAGGCGTCCTGTAGTTACCAGTTGCGTTGCTCCTGGGAGTATGGGTTCGAGTCACTTCTGGGGTGTGAGTTTTCAGTCGCATATAGTCCTGGGGACCATTCAGGCTTATTCGTATTTGTGTTCCTCACGTGTGCCCCAAAGAATGAGGTGATTTGATAAAATGCTATGCCCAAGATTACTATCCGAGTGCCGGCGGGGAAGTGGCTCAAATAGCTTCGGCTATCACTTCCTTATGTCCGGTCGTGATGGTCAAGCGGATTAAGGCGTCCTGTAGTTACCAGTTGCGTTGCTCCTGGGAGTATGGGTTCGAGTCACTTCTGGGGTGTGAGTTTTCAGTCGCATATAGTCCTGGGGACCATTCAGGCTTATTCGTATTTGTGTTCCTCACGTGTGCCCCAAAGAATGAGGTGATTTGATAAAATGCTATGCCCAAGATTACTATCCGAGTGCCGGCGGGGAAGTGGCTCAAATAGCTTCGGCTATCACTTCCTTATGTCCGGTCGTGATGGTCAAGCGGATTAAGGCGTCCTGTAGTTACCAGTTGCGTTGCTCCTGGGAGTATGGGTTCGAGTCACTTCTGGGGTGTGAGTTTTCAGTCGCATATAGTCCTGGGGACCATTCAGGCTTATTCGTATTTGTGTTCCTCACGTGTGCCCCAAAGAATGAGGTGATTTGATAAAATGCTATGCCCAAGATTACTATCCGAGTGCCGGCGGGGAAGTGGCTCAAATAGCTTCGGCTATCACTTCCTTATGTCCGGTCGTGATGGTCAAGCGGATTAAGGCGTCCTGTAGTTACCAGTTGCGTTGCTCCTGGGAGTATGGGTTCGAGTCACTTCTGGGGTGTGAGTTTTCAGTCGCATATAGTCCTGGGGACCATTCAGGCTTATTCGTATTTGTGTTCCTCACGTGTGCCCCAAAGAATGAGGTGATTTGATAAAATGCTATGCCCAAGATTACTATCCGAGTGCCGGCGGGGAAGTGGCTCAAATAGCTTCGGCTATCACTTCCTTATGTCCGGTCGTGATGGTCAAGCGGATTAAGGCGTCCTGTAGTTACCAGTTGCGTTGCTCCTGGGAGTATGGGTTCGAGTCACTTCTGGGGTGTGAGTTTTCAGTCGCATATAGTCCTGGGGACCATTCAGGCTTATTCGTATTTGTGTTCCTCACGTGTGCCCCAAAGAATGAGGTGATTTGATAAAATGCTATGCCCAAGATTACTATCCGAGTGCCGGCGGGGAAGTGGCTCAAATAGCTTCGGCTATCACTTCCTTATGTCCGGTCGTGATGGTCAAGCGGATTAAGGCGTCCTGTAGTTACCAGTTGCGTTGCTCCTGGGAGTATGGGTTCGAGTCACTTCTGGGGTGTGAGTTTTCAGTCGCATATAGTCCTGGGGACCATTCAGGCTTATTCGTATTTGTGTTCCTCACGTGTGCCCCAAAGAATGAGGTGATTTGATAAAATGCTATGCCCAAGATTACTATCCGAGTGCCGGCGGGGAAGTGGCTCAAATAGCTTCGGCTATCACTTCCTTATGTCCGGTCGTGATGGTCAAGCGGATTAAGGCGTCCTGTAGTTACCAGTTGCGTTGCTCCTGGGAGTATGGGTTCGAGTCACTTCTGGGGTGTGAGTTTTCAGTCGCATATAGTCCTGGGGACCATTCAGGCTTATTCGTATTTGTGTTCCTCACGTGTGCCCCAAAGAATGAGGTGATTTGATAAAATGCTATGCCCAAGATTACTATCCGAGTGCCGGCGGGGAAGTGGCTCAAATAGCTTCGGCTATCACTTCCTTATGTCCGGTCGTGATGGTCAAGCGGATTAAGGCGTCCTGTAGTTACCAGTTGCGTTGCTCCTGGGAGTATGGGTTCGAGTCACTTCTGGGGTGTGAGTTTTCAGTCGCATATAGTCCTGGGGACCATTCAGGCTTATTCGTATTTGTGTTCCTCACGTGTGCCCCAAAGAATGAGGTGATTTGATAAAATGCTATGCCCAAGATTACTATCCGAGTGCCGGCGGGGAAGTGGCTCAAATAGCTTCGGCTATCACTTCCTTATGTCCGGTCGTGATGGTCAAGCGGATTAAGGCGTCCTGTAGTTACCAGTTGCGTTGCTCCTGGGAGTATGGGTTCGAGTCACTTCTGGGGTGTGAGTTTTCAGTCGCATATAGTCCTGGGGACCATTCAGGCTTATTCGTATTTGTGTTCCTCACGTGTGCCCCAAAGAATGAGGTGATTTGATAAAATGCTATGCCCAAGATTACTATCCGAGTGCCGGCGGGGAAGTGGCTCAAATAGCTTCGGCTATCACTTCCTTATGTCCGGTCGTGATGGTCAAGCGGATTAAGGCGTCCTGTAGTTACCAGTTGCGTTGCTCCTGGGAGTATGGGTTCGAGTCACTTCTGGGGTGTGAGTTTTCAGTCGCATATAGTCCTGGGGACCATTCAGGCTTATTCGTATTTGTGTTCCTCACGTGTGCCCCAAAGAATGAGGTGATTTGATAAAATGCTATGCCCAAGATTACTATCCGAGTGCCGGCGGGGAAGTGGCTCAAATAGCTTCGGCTATCACTTCCTTATGTCCGGTCGTGATGGTCAAGCGGATTAAGGCGTCCTGTAGTTACCAGTTGCGTTGCTCCTGGGAGTATGGGTTCGAGTCACTTCTGGGGTGTGAGTTTTCAGTCGCATATAGTCCTGGGGACCATTCAGGCTTATTCGTATTTGTGTTCCTCACGTGTGCCCCAAAGAATGAGGTGATTTGATAAAATGCTATGCCCAAGATTACTATCCGAGTGCCGGCGGGGAAGTGGCTCAAATAGCTTCGGCTATCACTTCCTTATGTCCGGTCGTGATGGTCAAGCGGATTAAGGCGTCCTGTAGTTACCAGTTGCGTTGCTCCTGGGAGTATGGGTTCGAGTCACTTCTGGGGTGTGAGTTTTCAGTCGCATATAGTCCTGGGGACCATTCAGGCTTATTCGTATTTGTGTTCCTCACGTGTGCCCCAAAGAATGAGGTGATTTGATAAAATGCTATGCCCAAGATTACTATCCGAGTGCCGGCGGGGAAGTGGCTCAAATAGCTTCGGCTATCACTTCCTTATGTCCGGTCGTGATGGTCAAGCGGATTAAGGCGTCCTGTAGTTACCAGTTGCGTTGCTCCTGGGAGTATGGGTTCGAGTCACTTCTGGGGTGTGAGTTTTCAGTCGCATATAGTCCTGGGGACCATTCAGGCTTATTCGTATTTGTGTTCCTCACGTGTGCCCCAAAGAATGAGGTGATTTGATAAAATGCTATGCCCAAGATTACTATCCGAGTGCCGGCGGGGAAGTGGCTCAAATAGCTTCGGCTATCACTTCCTTATGTCCGGTCGTGATGGTCAAGCGGATTAAGGCGTCCTGTAGTTACCAGTTGCGTTGCTCCTGGGAGTATGGGTTCGAGTCACTTCTGGGGTGTGAGTTTTCAGTCGCATATAGTCCTGGGGACCATTCAGGCTTATTCGTATTTGTGTTCCTCACGTGTGCCCCAAAGAATGAGGTGATTTGATAAAATGCTATGCCCAAGATTACTATCCGAGTGCCGGCGGGGAAGTGGCTCAAATAGCTTCGGCTATCACTTCCTTATGTCCGGTCGTGATGGTCAAGCGGATTAAGGCGTCCTGTAGTTACCAGTTGCGTTGCTCCTGGGAGTATGGGTTCGAGTCACTTCTGGGGTGTGAGTTTTCAGTCGCATATAGTCCTGGGGACCATTCAGGCTTATTCGTATTTGTGTTCCTCACGTGTGCCCCAAAGAATGAGGTGATTTGATAAAATGCTATGCCCAAGATTACTATCCGAGTGCCGGCGGGGAAGTGGCTCAAATAGCTTCGGCTATCACTTCCTTATGTCCGGTCGTGATGGTCAAGCGGATTAAGGCGTCCTGTAGTTACCAGTTGCGTTGCTCCTGGGAGTATGGGTTCGAGTCACTTCTGGGGTGTGAGTTTTCAGTCGCATATAGTCCTGGGGACCATTCAGGCTTATTCGTATTTGTGTTCCTCACGTGTGCCCCAAAGAATGAGGTGATTTGATAAAATGCTATGCCCAAGATTACTATCCGAGTGCCGGCGGGGAAGTGGCTCAAATAGCTTCGGCTATCACTTCCTTATGTCCGGTCGTGATGGTCAAGCGGATTAAGGCGTCCTGTAGTTACCAGTTGCGTTGCTCCTGGGAGTATGGGTTCGAGTCACTTCTGGGGTGTGAGTTTTCAGTCGCATATAGTCCTGGGGACCATTCAGGCTTATTCGTATTTGTGTTCCTCACGTGTGCCCCAAAGAATGAGGTGATTTGATAAAATGCTATGCCCAAGATTACTATCCGAGTGCCGGCGGGGAAGTGGCTCAAATAGCTTCGGCTATCACTTCCTTATGTCCGGTCGTGATGGTCAAGCGGATTAAGGCGTCCTGTAGTTACCAGTTGCGTTGCTCCTGGGAGTATGGGTTCGAGTCACTTCTGGGGTGTGAGTTTTCAGTCGCATATAGTCCTGGGGACCATTCAGGCTTATTCGTATTTGTGTTCCTCACGTGTGCCCCAAAGAATGAGGTGATTTGATAAAATGCTATGCCCAAGATTACTATCCGAGTGCCGGCGGGGAAGTGGCTCAAATAGCTTCGGCTATCACTTCCTTATGTCCGGTCGTGATGGTCAAGCGGATTAAGGCGTCCTGTAGTTACCAGTTGCGTTGCTCCTGGGAGTATGGGTTCGAGTCACTTCTGGGGTGTGAGTTTTCAGTCGCATATAGTCCTGGGGACCATTCAGGCTTATTCGTATTTGTGTTCCTCACGTGTGCCCCAAAGAATGAGGTGATTTGATAAAATGCTATGCCCAAGATTACTATCCGAGTGCCGGCGGGGAAGTGGCTCAAATAGCTTCGGCTATCACTTCCTTATGTCCGGTCGTGATGGTCAAGCGGATTAAGGCGTCCTGTAGTTACCAGTTGCGTTGCTCCTGGGAGTATGGGTTCGAGTCACTTCTGGGGTGTGAGTTTTCAGTCGCATATAGTCCTGGGGACCATTCAGGCTTATTCGTATTTGTGTTCCTCACGTGTGCCCCAAAGAATGAGGTGATTTGATAAAATGCTATGCCCAAGATTACTATCCGAGTGCCGGCGGGGAAGTGGCTCAAATAG
>NC_091165.1:43168384-43169867 GCF_040958095.1 Procambarus clarkii | reverse complement strand
AAATCGTTTTTCATTCATGAACAGGGGGTTTGGTGGGAGGATGGAATCACTTTTGGGTGTTCGTTTGGAGGACGCACTGGTGGACGGGATGCAGTGATTGGGATTCTATTGGTCGCAAGTTCTAGTCAACTGGGAGTTCAGCTGATTTTCTCATTGATGTTCATACATAATGTTGGCAAATGATTTAAATAGACACTAAAAAATTCAGAAGAATGCAATATGAACTTTCAATAATGGTATTTTGCTTCATTTAGAACTTCTCTCAAAATTCCATCATAAAGATAGTCTCTTATTTGCTATAAAAAGGACACAAATATTTTGGATAAGCAATATACGTAATTTAATAAGCAATATACGTAATTTAATGTAAATCGACAGAAGAATTTGGGCACTAGTTTGGTTTGTTTAAATAAATATGGGTGACATGATTGGAGAGAACGTAACAAGGCGGTATTAATAAGGTATTAAATACAATGGACATATGCTAGATGAATAGTTTAACACTATTAATGTTGAAAAATTTATAGAAAATGTATGTGTGTTTTTTTGTATTGGGCACATAGGATGTCAGACGTACCATTCTTATATGTAAAACTGACTTTTGGGGGATAATTTTTGGTTAAACTCGGCATATTACATATGACGACCTAAATATACATAGAAAAAATATAATGCAAATCGTATATTGATTGTCCAAAACAAAACACAGCGAGTACCGCTACCATGCAAGTCAATGACAAACAAATCGCTTCACATTCGTCTTGCAATGCTCACAAAATTATTATTATTGTATTATTTACAAAACTAAGACAAAATTATTGTCTTAGTTTTAAAGTTAACTTTTTGCACAATAATATGTTTTATGTACGACATTACAAATTTCACACTTAATATTTATTTAGAAAACAAAAAATAATTAATTTATTATAAATATTGCAAAGACATATAGAAAAGCAGAAATATAATTAAATATTAAGAAAAATAATTATATTACCTTTCAATGTTCCATGTGAAGCCGAATAAAAAAAAATATTAAATAAAATCTATACGTGAGAACCAACCTCAATATCATGAAACCGTTTCTGATTGTTGTTGTAACGTGGGAGAATCTCCACCTCATAAATGGTAAAGAGATCTCCCAGGTCGACGATCCACCACGGCTGAGCTAAATAATCGGCAGAGGCGTATATATCTTCACTGGTGAAATTACCATCTACGGCTAATTCCTTGTAATAGCTGTAAGGAATTATGTTAAATATAAGCAAAGTACTGAAGCAAAATTTTGTGCGTATGTATGTATGTATATATATATATATATATATATATATATATATATATATATATATATATATATATATATATATGTCGTACCTAGTAGCCAGAACTCACTTTTCAGCCTACAATGCAAGGCCCGATTTGCCTAATAAGCCAAGTTTTCATGAATTAATATATTTTCTCTAATTTTTTTCTTATGAAATGATAA
>NC_091165.1:43110884-43163384 GCF_040958095.1 Procambarus clarkii | reverse complement strand
CCCCGACGGCAACTCGGATGGTAATCTTGGGCATAGCATTTCACCAAATCACCTCATTCTTTGGGGCACACGTGAGGAACACAAATGCGAACAAGCCTGAATGGTCCCCAGGACTATATGCGAATGAAAACTCACACCCCAGAAGTGACTCAAACCCATACTCCCAGAAGCAACGCAACTGGTAACTACAGGGCGCCTTAATCCGCTTGACCATCACGGCCGTCAAAAGGAAGTGATAGCCGAGGCTATTTGAGCCACTTCCCCGACGGCAACTCGGATGGTAATCTTGGGCATAGCATTTCACCAAATCACCTCATTCTTTGGGGCACACGTGAGGAACACAAATGCGAACAAGCCTGAATGGTCCCCAGGACTATATGCGAATGAAAACTCACACCCCAGAAGTGACTCGAACCCATACTCCCAGAAGCAACGCAACTGGTAACTACAGGGCGCCTTAATCCGCTTGACCATCACAGCCGTCAAAAGGAAGTGATAGCCGAGGCTATTTGAGCCACTTCCCCGACGGCAACTCGGATGGTAATCTTGGGCATAGCATTTCACCAAATCACCTCATTCTTTGGGGCACATGTGAGGAACACAAATGCGAACAAGCCTGAATGGTCCCCAGGACTATATGCGAATGAAAACTCACACCCCAGAAGTGACTCGAACCCATACTCCCAGAAGCAACGCAACTGGTAACTACAGGGCGCCTTAATCCGCTTGACCAACGAATTGGAAGAGGAATTCCTTTTGACGGCCGTGATGGTCAAGCGGATTAAGGCGCCCTGTAGTTACCAGTTGCGTTGCTTCTGGGAGTATGGGTTCGAGTCACTTCTGGGGTGTGAGTTTTCATTCGCATATAGTCCTGGGGACCATTCAGGCTTGTTCGCATTTGTGTTCCTCACGTGTGCCCCAAAGAATGAGGTGATTTGGTGAAATGCTATGCCCAAGATTACCATCCGAGTTGCCGTCGGGGAAGTGGCTCAAATAGCCTCGGCTATCACTTCCTTTTGACGGCCGTGATGGTCAAGCGGATTAAGGCGCCCTGTAGTTACCAGTTGCGTTGCTTCTGGGAGTATGGGTTCGAGTCACTTCTGGGGTGTGAGTTTTCATTCGCATATAGTCCTGGGGACCATTCAGGCTTGTTCGCATTTGTGTTCCTCACGTGTGCCCCAAAGAATGAGGTGATTTGGTGAAATGCTATGCCCAAGATTACCATCCGAGTTGCCGTCGGGGAAGTGGCTCAAATAGCCTCGGCTATCACTTCCTTTTGACGGCCGTGATGGTCAAGCGGATTAAGGCGCCCTGTAGTTACCAGTTGCGTTGCTTCTGGGAGTATGGGTTCGAGTCACTTCTGGGGTGTGAGTTTTCATTCGCATATAGTCCTGGGGACCATTCAGGCTTGTTCGCATTTGTGTTCCTCACGTGTGCCCCAAAGAATGAGGTGATTTGGTGAAATGCTATGCCCAAGATTACCATCCGAGTTGCCGTCGGGGAAGTGGCTCAAATAGCCTCGGCTATCACTTCCTTTTGACGGCCGTGATGGTCAAGCGGATTAAGGCGCCCTGTAGTTACCAGTTGCGTTGCTTCTGGGAGTATGGGTTCGAGTCACTTCTGGGGTGTGAGTTTTCATTCGCATATAGTCCTGGGGACCATTCAGGCTTGTTCGCATTTGTGTTCCTCACGTGTGCCCCAAAGAATGAGGTGATTTGGTGAAATGCTATGCCCAAGATTACCATCCGAGTTGCCGTCGGGGAAGTGGCTCAAATAGCCTCGGCTATCACTTCCTTTTGACGGCCGTGATGGTCAAGCGGATTAAGGCGCCCTGTAGTTACCAGTTGCGTTGCTTCTGGGAGTATGGGTTCGAGTCACTTCTGGGGTGTGAGTTTTCATTCGCATATAGTCCTGGGGACCATTCAGGCTTGTTCGCATTTGTGTTCCTCACGTGTGCCCCAAAGAATGAGGTGATTTGGTGAAATGCTATGCCCAAGATTACCATCCGAGTTGCCGTCGGGGAAGTGGCTCAAATAGCCTCGGCTATCACTTCCTTTTGACGGCCGTGATGGTCAAGCGGATTAAGGCGCCCTTTAGTTACCAGTTGCGTTGCTTCTGGGAGTATGGGTTCGAGTCACTTCTGGGGTGTGAGTTTTCATTCGCATATAGTCCTGGGGACCATTCAGGCTTGTTCGCATATATATATATATATATATATATATATATATATATATATATATATATATATATATATATATATATATACATATATATATATATATATATGTCGTACCTAATAGCCAGAATGCACTTCTCGGCCAACTATGCAAGGCCCGATTTGCCTAATAAGCCAAGTTTTCCTGAATTAATATATTTTCTCAATTTTTTTTTCTTATGAAATGATAAAGCTACCCATTTCATTATGTATGAGGTCAATTTTATTTTATTGGAGTTGAAATTAACGTAGATATATGACCGAACCTAACCAACCCTACCTAACCTAACCTATCTTTATAGGTTAGGTTAGGTAGCAGAAAAAGTTAGGTTAGGTTAGGTAGTCGAAAAACAATTAATTCATGAAAACTTGGCTTATTAGGCAAATCGGGCCTTGCATAGTAGGCTGAAAAGTGCGTTCTGGCTACTAGGTTACATATATATATATGACAATGTCAGACCACGGAGGAAAAATGAAACAGGAAATTTCCTTAAGTACTTTCGTATATTAAATACATCTTAAGAAGGTCATTTTACAGATCGAGTGATGGGTATAAATAGGCAGGAGAGAGTGGTGAAGTAAGGTGAGGTACAATACTTGGACAACGCAGACGGCCCATTGGCCCATCAGATGCACCCAATTGGCCCATCCGATGTAGCCCAATGGCCCATCTGATACAGCAGACATACAAGCATAATACATAGGTAATTATAACATACAGAGGTAAATATATACAATAAATTAGTGAGACAAATGTTTTTCAATTATCCTACTTAAATCGCCCTTTAGCTGATCTATTAGAAATGGATCTAAGTTATATAGACCACTGCTAATATTCAAATTACTTTCTTTGGTGATCTGTATCAAAGCAGATTCAATTATGTTTCTGTTATAGGTGCTTTTACAATTTGTTATTGAATAACAAATTTTCAATAACAAATTGTAAAAGCACCTATAACAGAAACATAATTGAATCTGCTTTGATACAGATCACCAAAGAAAGTAATTTGAATATTAGCAGTGGTCTATATAACTTAGATCCATTTCTAATAGATCAGCTAAAGGGCGATTTAAGTAGGATAATTGAAAAACATATACGAAAGTACTTAAGGAAATTTCCTGTTTCATTTTTCCTCCGTGGTCTGACATTGTCACATTTTTAATCACGTGTTTATTTTCGTGATATACACACACACACACACACACACATATATATATATATATATATATATATATATATATATATATATATATATATATATATATATATATATATATATATATATATATATATTATATATATATATATATATATATATATATATATAATATATATATATACATATATATATATATATATATATATATATATATATATATATATTTATATATATATATATATATATATATATATATATATATATATATATATATATATATATATATATATATAGGGGGGTACCACCACTGGTGTAATTATAGGGACCCACAGCCTCAGAGAAGGGAACACAGAGCACTCAGGGAAAAACTTGACATTTAACTCTGAATACGAAAGAGTGTTCACTTCTCCTACCACCCCCTTTTTTTTTTATTATGATGTACACTTTATTATGCAAGGTTATACAGTTACATATCTGATTTTATACAAAAAATGAACATTAAGAGGACACAAGAAAAAGTTCGCTTCCTAGAGGCTGTAGATTTCCTCGAACTCCTCCGACGCCGGGCAGGAACCGAGGATGCAGCGGGCATTTCCCCTCTGGATCGCGACACTGAGGCGCTGAAAGAGAAAACTTGCTGCTCTAGGGTCTCTTGTGGTGTCAATGAGCTTGGAACCAAGATCCTTAAGAAACCTTCTTGCACTCTCACCCCATGGGCCTAGGGTCTCAGACCCTATTGGAACGAAATTGTACCTTTGATCTAATTGCCTGTACTTGACTGACTTTATATTATATATATATATATATATATATATATATATATATATATATATATATATATATATATATATTATATATATATATATATATATATATATATATATATATATATATATATATATATATATATATGACAGTGTCAGACCACGTACGGTCTGCATAGTAGGCCGAGACCTACGACGGTCTCCATAGTAGTCTGACACTGTCGTCTGACAGTGTCAGACGACTTTTGGTATGACAATGGGGAATCTTTTATCGCCATTGCTTTCAAACTTGTACATGGAATTCTTCAAAAAAAAATTTGTTTCAAAAATAACTCCTTGAATCATTCCTTGGTTTAGATATGGTATTTTGTGTATATGGCCTTCAGATGTAAATACAGACGAATTTGTAGCCAAACTTAATGACCAAGTCCCCTCTATAAAATTTAATATGGAGACTGAAATTGATAAATGTTTGCCATTCCTAGATGTACTTATTCATAGGGAAAATTTTTCACTAAAGTTT
Source organism: Procambarus clarkii (assembly GCF_040958095.1). Taxonomy (NCBI): domain Eukaryota; kingdom Metazoa; phylum Arthropoda; class Malacostraca; order Decapoda; family Cambaridae; genus Procambarus; species Procambarus clarkii. The sequence goes on along the minus strand of NC_091165.1, from coordinate 43,158,722 downwards.
AGTGTCTACAGAAAACCTACGAATAATTTATCTTATGTTCATTATTTTTCAGGGCATAGATTCAATGTGAAAAAGTAAATTTTCTCTCCAATGTATCTAAGAGCTCTTCGAGTTGTGAGTCCAGAATTCTTAGACGAAGAGTTTAAGAATATTGATTCGATTGGTCTCAAGCTTTGTTACCCATTGAGTTTTTTGGAAGTTTGCCGTAGCAAAGCACGTCGTATATATTATAATAATATAAGCAGTGAAAGAATTCGCCCAAAGAATGTGTTATGTTTACTATATTTCACTGGGTTTGAAAATATTGTCAAGGCCTTGAAACTTTTTAATATACATGTATTGTTTAGCTACGAAAATACTGTTGGTAAGCTATTAGTTAGGAACAGCCCTCGTAGTGATAATTGTGTCATTTACAAAATACCTTTTAAAGACTGTAATAAGTTCTGTGTTGGGCAAACATCTAAAGATTTGAAATGTAGAATTTCGCAACATAAATACTCTGTAAGACATGGCCAATTGTCTAATGGTTTGTTTGTTCATCTGTCAGAAGATCCTCACCAAATTAATTGGGAGATGGCTTCTTCAATAACGAATTGTAAAAGCACCTATAACAGAAACATAATTGAATCTGCTTTGATACAGATCACGAAAGAAAGTAATTTGAACATTAGCAGTGGTTTATATAACTTAGATCCATTTTTAATAGATCAATTAAAGGGCGATTTAAGTAGGATCATTGGAACACATTTGTATCACTAGTTCATTGTAAATATTTACTATTTTATGTTATGATTATCCATGTGTGGGCCTGTGTGTGGTTGCTGCACCGGATGGACTAATAAGCCCTCTGCAGTGTCCACGTATTGTACCTCACTTCACTCCACCATTCTCTCCTGCCTATTTATGTCCAGTACTCGACCTGTAAAACCACTCCTTCTGAAGATGTATTAATATACGAAAGTACTTAAGGAAATTCCTGTTTCAAATTTCTTTCGTGATCTGACACTGTCACATTTTTAATCATGTGTTTATTTTCGTGACACACACACACACACACACACACACACACACACACACACACACACACACACACACACACACACACACACACACACACACACACACACACACACACCACACACTCACACACACACACACACACACACACACACACACACCACACACACACACACACACACACACACACACACACACACACACACTCACACACCACACACACACACACACACACACACACACACACACACACACCACACACACACACACACACACACACACACACACACACACATCAGAGTGTCAGAGTACATCAGAGTGAGGAGGGAAGCAGAGAGACAGTTTGAAAATGACATCGCGAGTAAAGCCAAGACCCAACCAAAGCTGCTCCACAGCCATATCAGGAGGAAAACAGCAGTGAAGGAACAAGTGATGAAGCTGCGGAAAGGGGAGAACAGATACACAGAGAATGACAAGGAGGTGTGTGAAGAACTCAACAAGAGATTCCAGGAGGTCTTCACAATAGAACAAGGAGAAGCCCCTGCACTAAATGAGGAGGCGGCAACCTTGGAAACCTTGGAGGAATTTGACCTCACCAGTGATGAGGTCAAAAGGTGTCTGCTGGAGCTAGATGTGACAAAGGCTGTTGGCCTGATAGAATCTCACCATGGATACTAAAGGAAGGTGCAGAAGCACTAAGTGTGCCACTCTCTATGGTGTATAACAGGTCACTGGAAACAGGAGACTTACCAGAAAGTTGGAAGACAGCTAACGTGGTCCCAATATACAAAAAGGGTGACAGGCAAGAGGCACTGAATTACAGGCCAGTTTCCTTAACTTGTATACCATGCAAGGTGCTGGAGAAGATCGTGAGGAAAAGGCTCGTAGAGCATCTGGAGGGAAATAACTTTGTAACGCACCACCAACATGGGTTCAGAGATGGTAAATCGTGCCTCACAGGGTTAATAGAATTTTATGACCAGGCAACGAAAATTAGGCAGGAAAGAGAAGGGTGGGCCGACTGCATTTTCCTGGATTGCCAAAAAGCCTTCGACACAGTACCCCATAAAAGGCTGTTAAAAAAGTTGGAGCAACAGGCAGGAGTAAAAGGGAAGGTGCTCCAGTGGATAAGGGAGTACTTAAGCAACAGGAAACAGCGAGTAACGGTGAGGGGGAAGACATCAGAGTGGCGAGATGTCACCAGCGGAGTCCCACAGGGCTCAGTACTTGGACCCATCCTGTTTCTAATATATGTGAACGATCTTCCAGAGGGTATAGACTCATTCCCTCTCGATGTTTGCTGATGATGCAAAAATTATGAGAAGAATCAAGACGGATGAAGATAGGCAGAGACTACAGGATGACCTGGATAAACTGGAGGAATGGTCTAGAAAATGGCTGCTGAAGTTCAACTCTGGAAAGTGTAAGGTGATGAAATTAGGCGAAGGGAGCAGGAGGCTGAACACAAGGTATCATCTGGGAGGGGAAATCCTGCAAGAATCAAATAGAGAGAAGGATCTGGGGGTTGATATCACACCGAACCTGTCCCCAGAGGCCCACATCAAAAGAATATCATCAGCGGCATATGCTAGACTGGCCAACATAAGAACTGCCTTCAGAAACTTGTGTAAGGAATCTTTCAGAACCCTGTATACCACTTATGTAAGACCAACCCTGGAGTATGCAGCTCCAGCCTGGAGTCCATACCTAGTTAAACACAAGACAAAGTTAGAGAAGATTCAGCGGTATGCCACCAGGCTCGTCCCGGAACTGAGAGGATTGAGCTACGAGGAAAGGCTAAAGGAGCTGAACCTCACATCCCTGGAAAACAGAAGAGTAAGGGGAGACATGATAACCACCTACAAAATTCTCAGGGGAATTGACAGGGTGGACAAAGACAAACTCTTCAGCACGGGTGGGACACGAACAAGGGGACACAGGTGGAAACTTAGTACCCAGATGAGCCACAGAGACGTTAGAAAGAATTTTTTCAGTGTCAGAGTAGTTAATAAATGGAATGCACTAGGAAGTGATGTGGTGGAGGCTGACTCCATACACAGTTTCAAATGTAGGTATGATAGAGCCCAGTAGGCTCAGGAATCTGTACACCAGTTGATTGACAGTTGAGAGGCGGGACCAAAGAGCCAAAGCTCAACCCCCGCAAGCACAATTAGGTGAGTACAATTAGGTGAGTACACACATATATATATATATTTTTTATAGAAGATAGTACCACCTCTAGCTGGAAGAAGGGGGACCCATAGCCTCGGAGAAAACCACGCATAACGCATTAGAGGGAATGTTTAGATCCCCTCCAATACAGTTTCTGCGTGCTTTTCTCCTACAACCCCCTTCCTTTTTTATTTTTTGTGCTTTATTATGTATTTGATGGTTACAAGATATACATGTGTTGATACAAAAATAATAATGCAAAAAGGTGCTTAAAGGTTATGGATCTCTTGAAAAACACGACAATGGGAAACATTGATGAATGTCACAGACGGGTTCGATCATTGTTGCAAGTCAAACACTTCTTCGAATTCCTCTGAAGTTGGACTAGTGCCCAAGAAGCAACAGGCATTTCCCCTCTGAATCACAACACTGAGGCGCTGGAACAAGAAACTTTTTGTTTTCTGGTCTTTTGTAGTGCTGATCAATTTGTCCCCCAATTCCTTCAGGAAACTTCAATGCACATTTTCCCCACGAACCGAGGGTCTCCGAGCCGATTGGAACAAAGCTGTAGCAGTGTGCTAGACCTCTGTATATAATAATTTTCTGCGATTCCCTGAAAGAAGCAGCACCACCGCTTTCACGTGTGCTGTAGTGGAGGTAGGTACTGGCCAGTGTGGCAGCTCACGTGTAGTCCCATACCACTTGCTTACTATCCTTCCAAGGTAGCAAGGTGACCCCATCTGGGCGCTTCTGAGGGTCGTTAGGTCTGGATAAGTGTGGTTCTCTTTGTGCCAGGCAGCGGGCTGTGGCGAGGCTCCTCTTGATGATGTCGTTGACTTCTTCATGTCTTGCAATTTTACCCTGTGATTTACGACATACCAGACCATGACGACCATATTGGTCTGCCATCGCAGTTCCGCAGATGCACCTATGTTCGGTGAGGATGGGGGCGGCAAGGCGAAGGGCAACTCCAATGTGGAGAGCGTCATGACTGAGGCGAGTTCCCAGGGCTGCATTGGGCACAGCAAATAAAATATCCCCGGCGTGGGGTGATGGTACCGCTAGGAGGCGGGCTTTTTTTCAGCATCAGCGTTGTCAATCATTGCTGTGACAGTCTTTTTCCATTATGGGGCTATCCCAGTGGGCCTGCTTGTGGTCTTTTGGGACTTGTGGTCGGGGTTGAGGGTGTGCTATGGTGTCCCATTGTCTGGCTGCTTCGTTGAACGTTTGATACTGAGTACCCGCTGTCTCTCTCATACGCTCTGGTAGGATCTGCCCTACCAATTCGTTGGCTGCTGTGCATGAGGATAAGAATGCTGGAAGTGCTACCTCAGTTGCCTTTCGTATGCCTATCCCTCCAAATCTCACTGGTAGTGTTGCTTGGTCCCACTGACTGTCATCTAAATCTAGGTTGAGCGCCTTCCTGAATATTGACCTGAGGAGCTCATCATATTGATTTAGAAGTGGGTTGCCAAAGGTTGGTGCACACCTTAAGAAGTATGTTAGCCTGGGCAAGGTAAGGCACTTTGTGAGAAGGTAGAGGGCATCGTGGGAGTCTAAGTCCCCTATTCTCTCTTCCATCCTCTTTAGGTCTCTAAACTGCACCTCTGGCAGCACCTCTGGCCCAGAGGTGCTCCGAGTAGTGTGCTGTCGGTGGGCTTAACGACTGAGGCTTCTGGTAAAACTGATTTCACTGCTCTAATAATTACTTCATTGGATGCAATAATTTCGCACTTGGAGGGGTTAAGAACGAGACCCATGGACTCCCCCCGTGTCTTCACCAGCTGTAGGTCTTCCAGCAGGGAATCCTGTGTGCCTGCCAGAGTGCCATCATCCAGGAACCAGATGTTGAGCTCACTGGACAGTCTGGTTGTAATTTCTCGAACCGCTATGCAAAAGAGGAACAGTGCAAGTGGGTCTCCTTGTTGAATTCCCTCTGCTGAGGTGACTTCATGTTTGCCAAACAGGAGGGTTGAGTCTTTGCTGTAGCATGCTGACACAAACGGGAGAATGCTTGGGCAATGTTCCTGACTGCAGTGAAGATTGCTTCCCTTTTGACCGAGTTGAAAGCGTTTTTAAAATCTAATTTTACTACTGCCCTGGTCTTCAGTAAGAGAGCTAATGTAGGCTCGTGCAGCATGAGCCGCTGCTTCACACCCTTGGGGGACTCCAAACCCCAGCTGGTTGGGTTGCAGCATGGTGGCTGCTTCCATTCGGATACTTCTGACAACAGCCCTTGCAACTAGGCGGCGAAGGGTATTACCAACGGCAATGGGTCTGATCCCTCCCCCCTTCTTTTTCAGGGCACATAGGGATGCACCAAAGAAGAATGTTTTGATTTCATCAGGGATTAATCCAGCGAGGCAGTTGTTGACAAACGTTGTGATTTCTGTCAGGAGCGCTTCTGCAGCTGGGCCAAGAACAGGGTTCACCATTTCCTTCACATGTTGAGGTCTTACCCCTGTGTAGCCTCCTGAGGAGCCCGGGGGAAATGAAACGATAGCTTTATAAACCTCTGACTCCCGGAGGACGAGAGGTTCCTGGTTAGGGGGGACCCTGACCTGTGGGAAGGTCTACCTACGGCCCTGAGGGGGTGTTTTTCTCTCAGTGGTGGGCTGTGGTTTCATCCCTGGGCAAAAATTTGTCCTCACTTGTGATCAACCTGAGTGCCCCGACTGTATTGCCCTCTTCAATTTTCTTGCTGACTTGGGTACCTAATTTTCTGTTGTCGCTGATTGTCGTACTTGGTCGGCCTCGGCGGTGTTTGGTGTGTTTGGCGAGGCGGACTAGGTTGTCAGCCCTAGGAAAATCCCTAATTGCTTTATTGACGGATGAGGCCAGTGTCTTGCCTCCTCTGCCTGGTACACCTAAGCATGCGTTGCCAAAAAGTAACAGATTGTGCCAGGCTTTGATGGTATCAGGTGCATCAAGGTTATTTGACCCTCTTTTGACTTTTGCGATGAGGTCCGTGTATTTCCCGGCAGCAAATGGGCGAGAGGCCTTTGGGATGTGGATGAGTGTCCTGGTTGACGTTGCTTTAATTGCCCTCTAGCAGGTTGTCTGTTGCAATGTAATCTGTTGCGATTTGTACTGGTGCAACAGGCTCCTGAGTGCTGCCTCCTCCCACGGGAGGCCTCCCTGACCCAGGACAGTCACCATGCTGGAGTATGACTCTGGAGACCGAGTTGATGCTGATGTTGCTCCCACAACCACTGCATGTGCCTCTCCTTTGACTGGCTTCGGGAGGGGTGAGCTGGCTGGTAGCGGCCTCTTCTGTCATCCCCTTAGGTAAAGTGACTGTCACCTTGCACTGGAGTATTTGTCTTTCCCTCCTGGCTGGGGGGGACGAGGTTGTCCCCTATACTATGCGTCATGTCTGGGGTGGGTGGGCTCCTGGAGGTGTTGGGTCGGGGGTTGGGAGGCTGCGCTGGCCCGGTCTGGGAGGGGGGCCGGGGAGGGGAAGGCGCGACCACCTGATCGTGGGAGGTGGGGGCGGGGGAGCGGAAGACACTGCACCACACGGAGGGGGGGGGGGGGACACACTACACAAGTGGAGTGGGCGAGCGGGAGACACTACACTCACTGGGGGGGGGGGCACTACACTCAGGGGGTGGGGGGAGGCACTACACTCAGGGGGTGAGGGGAGGGTTGACGTGGCACTTAACACTTGGATAATTTCCTTTTGTCACTAATCACTGGTGAATGTGTCCTGGCTCACTGGGTGTGGTGCTCTCAACACGATACTCACTATGGTCCAGTCACCACAGGACTGGACTCAACTTATCTTTTTCAAGCACTTATTGGCTTAGTGATATATATATATAAATATGTATATATATATATATATATATATATATATATATATATATATATATATATATATATATATATATATATATATATATATATATATATATATATGTATATATATATATGTCGTACTTAGTAGCCAGAACGCACTTCTCAGCCTACTATGCAAGGCCCAATTTGCCTAATAAGCCAAGTTTTCATGAATTAATTGTTTCTCGATTACCTATCCTACCTAACCTAACCTATCCTAATATATATATATATATATATATATATATATATATATATATATATATATATATATATATATATATATATATATATATATATATATATATTTATATATATATATATATTATTAAATATGACCGAAAAAGTAAGATTAATAATTCTATCACGAATTTTCTCAATATTTCTTATGGTTCATTTCACTGTTGATGGTAATTGAAAAATCAGTTCTCCAAAATTCATTTTTATTTCTAGTCTGACGCGGCACTTCAACGCGTTTCGTAATAACTTATTACATTTTCAAAGACTTTAATTTACACACACACCTATAACCTGCAAACACTAAAACAGATTTCTTACTATGCTATAATTCAAACGGCTTTTCATTTTATATACCTGCATTTTGGGTGAGGTGATATGTTACAACAGTTTTGGATGAGGTGAAAACAAACTTTTAACACAAGATAGAACACGAAATATTGGGTAATATTGGGTAAAGTTAAAGGGGAAGAATGGAAGTAAATACAAAGGGCCTATTGGCCCATATTTTTTGATGTTTCTATATTGGTGCGGAGTCTTGAAGTGGGTAGGAATATAGTTGTGCATTAATTGGCTGTTGATTGCTGGTGTTGACTTCTTAATGTGTAGTGCCTCACAGATATCAAGCCGCCTGCTATCGCTGTATCTATCGATGATTTCCATGTTTTTTGTTAAGACTTCTCTGGTGATGGTCTGGTCGTGGGGAAGAGATTATATGTTCCTTAATGGAGCCCTGTTGCTTATGCATCGTTAATCGCCTGGAAAGAGATGTTATTGTCTTGACTATATACTGAGTTCTTTGAGGCTTACAGTCCCCAAGTTGGCATTTGAAGGCATAGACGACATTGGTCTCTTTCAAAGCGTTCTGCTTTGTGTCTGGAGAGTTTCTCATGAGTAGATTGGCAGTTTTCTTGGTTTTATAGTAAATCGTCAATTGTATCTTCTGATTTTTGGTCTGTAAGGATAACGTTTCTATTAACAATATCTTTCATGACCCTTTCCTCCGTTTTATGAGCTGTGGAAAAGAAGTTTCCTGTAAAATAGTCTAATAGGGGGTACAGGTGTTGTGTTAGTTGTCTCTTCAGAAGTTGCATGGCGTTTCACCTTCCTTCGTATGATGTCTTCAACGAAACCATTGGAGAAGCCATTGTTGACTAGGACCTGCCTTACCCTACAGAGTTCTTCATCGACTTGCTTCCATCCTGAGCTGTGGCTGAGAGCACGGTCGACATAAGCGTTAACAACACTCCTCTTGTACCTGTCTGGGCAGTCACTGTTGACATTGAGGCACATTCCTATGTTTGTTTCCTTAGTGTAGACTGCAGTGTGGTCATATTAATAATACCTGTCCTCAGGCAAGACTGCTACCAAAATATATCAATATATATATATATATATATATATATATATATATATATATATATATATATATATATATATATATATATATATATATATATATGTGTGTGTGTGTGTGTATATCACGAAAATAAACACGTGATTTAAGAATGTGACAATGTATATATATGACATTGTCATATATATATATATATATATATATATATATATATATATATATATAATATATATATATATATATATATATGTCGTACCTAGTAGCCAGAACGCACTTCTCAGCCTAATATGCAAGGCCCGATTTGCCTAATAAGCCAAGTTTTCCTGAAGTAATATATTTTCTCTAATTTTTTTCTTATGAAATAATAAAGCTACCCATTTCATTATGTATGAGGTCAATTTTTTTATTGGAGTTAAAATTAACGTAGATATAAGACCGAACCTAACCTACCCTACCTAACATAACCTAACCTATCTTTATAGGTTAGGTTAGGTTAGGTAGCCGAAAAAGTTAGGTTAAGTTAGGTTAGGTAGGTTAGGTAGTCGAAAAACAATTAATTCATGAAAACTTGGCTTATTAGGCAAATTGGGCCTTGCATAGTAGGCTTGAGAAGTGCGTTCTGGCTATTAGGTACGACATATATATATATATATATATATATATATATATATATATATCTATATATATATATATATATATATATATGGCACAACTCTCCTAAACACGAGAGTGAAGTATACAACTTTAGAAACACTTTCCCCACCAGGAGACTCGAACCCTAGCCAGCACAGAAGCCTTCCAGCAACTGGCATAACAGGTACGCCTTAACCCGCTCCACCACCTGCTCAGACCCTTAAAAGAGATGGTAATTTCGGAGTATTTAAATACACCAAAGATCACCACCTCCCAAGAGCACTAGAGCAAGTGAGGGGTCATTTATACGTTTATTCATCAAGTCCCTGTTAATATGGGAAGACACAGTGTCTATGCTTAAGGCACAACTCTCCTAAACACGAGAGTGAAGTATACAACTTTAGAACACTTTCCCACCAGGAGACTCGAACCCTAGCCAGCACAGAAGCCTTCCAGCAACTGGCATAACAGGTACGCCTTAACCCCGCTCCGAAATTACCATCTCTTTTAAGGGTCTGAGCAGGTGGTGGAGCGGGTTAAGGCGTACCTGTTATGCCAGTTGCTGGAAGGCTTCTGTGCTGGCTAGGGTTCGAGTCTCCTGGTGGGAAAGTGTTCTAAAGTTGTATATATATATATATATATATATATATATATATATATATATATATATATATATATATATATATATATATATATGTCGTACCTAGTAGCCAGAACACACTTCTCAGCCTACTATGCAAGGCCAAATTTGCCCTAATAAGCCAAGTTTTCCTGAATTAATATATTTTCTATAATTTTTTTCTTATGAAATGATAAAGCTATCCATATCATTATGTATGAGGTCAATTTTTTTTTTATTGGAGTTAGAATTAACGTAGATATATGACCGAAACCTAACCAACCCTACCTAACCTACTTAACCTATCTTTATAGGTTAGGTTAGGTTAGGTAGCCGAAAAAGTTAGGTTAGGTTAGGTTAGGTAGGTTAGGTAGTCGAAAAAACAATTAATTCATGAAAACTTGGCTTATTAGGCAAATCGGGCCTTGCATAGTAGGCTGAAAAGTGCGTTCTGGCTACTAGGTACGACATATATATATATATATATATATATATATATATAGTACCTAGTAGCCAGAATGCGCTTCTCAGCCTACTATGCAAGGCCCGATTGGCCTAATAAGCCAAGTTTTTCTGAATTAATATATTTTCAATATTTTTTTTCTTATGAAATGATAAAGCTACCCATTCCATTATGTATGAGGTTAATTTTTTTTAATTGGAGTTAAAATTAACGTAGATATATGACCGAACCTAACCAACCCTACCTAACCTAACTAACCTATCTTTATAGGTTAGGTTAGGTTAGGTAGCCAAAAAAGTTAGGTTAGGTTAGGTTAAGTAGGTTAGGTAGTCGAAAAACAATTAATTCATAAAAACTTGGCTTATTAGGCAAATCGGGCCTTGCATATTAGGCAGAGAAGTGCGTTCTGGCTAGTAGGTACGACATATATATATATATATATATATATATATATATGTCGTACCTAATAGCCAGAACGCACTTCTCAGCCTACTATTCAAGGCCCGATTTGCCTAATAAGCCAAGTTTTCATGAATTAATGTTTTTTTCGTCTACCTAACCTACCTAACCTAACCTAACCTAGCTTTTTTTGGCTACCTAACCTAACCCTTACCTATAAATATAGGTTAGGTTAGGTTAGGTAGGGTTGGTTAGGTTCGGTCATATATCTACGTTAATTTTAACTCCAATAAAAAAAAAATTGACCTCATACATAGAGAAAAGGGTTGCTTTATCATTTCATAGAAAAAAATTATAGTAAATATATTAATTCAGGAAAACTTGGCTTATTAGGCAATCGGGCCATGAATAGTAGGCTGAGAAGTGAGTTCTGGCTACTAGGTACGACATATATATATATATATATATATATATATATATATATATATATATATATATATATATATATATATATATATATGAGGTAAATTTTTTTTAATTGGAGTTAAAATTAACGTAGATATATGACCGAACCTAACCAACCCTACCTAACCTAACCTAACCTTGAAATGAGCGCAGTATGCTGCTCTTTATGTTGGCATAATCTTGGCATTCTTCTAGTGTTAATTGGGTGTATGCTTCTCTGATGGCGCCAGTTAATCTTAACTGGATTAGCTGGGTCCATTCCTCTTTTATACTGGCTACCTTTTCAAAATGCTCGAAGAAGCTCTCTGCCTCTTCGGCACAAACAGGGAATGTCCTTCTCCCTAACACTATTATCTGGTGAGTGTGCTACATGGGTGGTGCTCTCTGGCAACCCATGCTCAATCCTTTGTTCAGCCAAGGTTCTATCTACTTCTATCTGCACTGCTTTGTTCCCTTCTTTTTTTCTCCACCTTTAGTCTGTCTTTCTCTTTTTCTTTCTCCTTTTTCCAACTCCAGTTCTCTTACCGTGGTTTTCTTTTTTTCTGCTTCATTTTCATCTGAAATTCTAGCCTTAACTTCTCCAGTTGGAATTGTCTCTCCTCTTGCTCATGTTCGTGCTGTGCCTGGAGCTCTAGTTGGAACCTTTCCAAGCTCCTATACCTGCTACCTCTGCTACTGTGGCTATTCTTACTGCTCCTACTTGAACCTTGAAATCTTACTTCATCCTGCCCATCATCCTCCTTTCCACTTTCTGCTCCTTTCTGGGCTCCTAGTTCTGCCGCTTCACTCATCGCTCTCAACTGCCTCAGTATCTCATCCTTCATCCCAGCTACTTTAGATACCTTCACCCTGATGCCACATTTTTCTGCTATTTGTTTTAACTGTTCCCTGGTGCAATCTTCCAAGTCCTCAGGCTTGCCTGACTCCACAAACGCTTGCATGTTCTCCATCTTGTCCAGTGAGTCTTCCCAAAGAGAGAATATATATCTGTGGTCACACACCCTACTTATTTCACATAGGGTGTACCAATCCACTCTCAGACAGGGTGTGGGTGTGTCAGTTCACTCTCCTGGACAGGCCCCCAATTTATTATTACGTTTTGGGTCGTAATAAGATTATTATATTATTGTGGGTCGATAGAGTGTCGCTTCTGGACAACCAACCAAACCAAAACCTCTGAAGAGTGCTTACACTTTAATCGGAGATCACCCTGCATGCTTCTTGCTTTTGGAGAGGGGTTCAGTGTCACTTATTTAGGGGATGCGGCTCCAACACAAACCTTGCTGTCAAGTGCACACAAGCACTTAAGCCGCCTTGACTCCCCACTCTCTCCTTGGTTGGTATGATCTCCTCAATCCCCTTTTCTGAATTATTATCCTATACTACCCTGTCCACAACTGTAGTACTTTCTCTCTCTCTCCCCCTCTCTTTTATTTCCTGGGAAGCTTCACTAGGACAAGGGCAAGGGTAAACTCCTGTTTATCACAAACATTTAATGACAATACAGAACATATACAAAGCATGCAAATACAATATATAATTATAAACTTCAACACTTTATGATATTATAACCTGGTTGCAACCAATACCCTCAGAACTCTCTATCTGATGCTTGTACCAAGTGGTGGCCCAAATCCTGGCTTGCCACTTATGCTACCAACCTCACCAAGTGAGTTAAACCTTGTCAAAACAACTATGCCACTATCAGCCCTAAAATAAATATATATATATATATATATATATATATATATATATATATATATATATATATATATATATATATATATATATATATATATATATATATATATTATATGCGAACCAAGCCTGAATGGTCCCCAGGACTATATGCGAATGAAAACTCACACCCCAGAAGTGACTCGAACCCATACTCCCAGAAGCAACGCAACTGGTAACTACAGGGCGCCTTAATCCGCTTGACCATCACGGCCGTCAAAAGGAAGTGATAGCCGAGGCTATTTGAGCCACTTCCCCGACGGCAACTCGGATGGTAATCTTGGGCATAGCATTTCACCAAATCACCTTTTGCCGTCGGGGAAGTGGCTCAAATAGCCTCGGCTATCACTTCCTTTTGACGGCCGTGATGGTCAAGCGGATAAGGCGCCCTGTAGTTACCAGTTGCGTTGCTTCTGGGAGTATGGGTTCGAGTCACTTCTGGGGTGTGAGTTTTCATTCATATATATATATATATATATATATATATATATATATATATATATATATATATATATATATATATATATATATATATATATATAAGATCGAGAAAATTCGTGTTAGAATTATTAACCTTACTTTTTCGGTCATATTTAATAATATATGTCTACAGGAAAGACTGCTACCAAAATATACTAATATATATTAGTACCTATATTTATATATATATAGGTACTATATATATATATATATATATATATATATATATATATATATATATATATATATATATATATATACATATATATATATGTATATATATATATATATATATATATATATATATATATATGTGTATATATATAGTACCTATATATAATATATATATATATAGTACCTATATATATATATATAGTACCTATATATATATAAATATAGGTACTAATATATATTAGTATATTTTGGTAGCAGTCTTTCCTGTAGACATATATTATTAAATATGACCGAAAAAGTAAGATTATAATTCTAACACGAATTTTCTCGATCTTTCTTACGTTTTCTTTTCACTGTTGATGGTAATTCAAAGATCAATTCTCCAAAATTCATTTTTATTTCTAGTCTGACGCGATACTTGAGCGCGTTTTGTAAAACTTATTACATTTTCAAAGACTTTAGTTTACACAAACACACACAACTTTAACTGAATACACCTTAAACATCTTTCGAGTTTTTATACCTACATTTGGGTGAAGTGACATGTTACAATAGTTTTGGAATGAGGTGAAAATAAACTTTTAACACAAGACAGAACACGAAACAATGAAATACAAACAGGTATTAAAAGTAGGTGACTGCAGAAGGCCTATTTTTATTGGCCCATATTTCTTGATGCTTCTATATTGGAGCGGAGTCTTGAAGTGGGTAGAATATAGTTGTGCATTAATTGGCTGTTGATTGCTGGTGTTAACTTCTTGATGTGTAGTGCCTCGCAGACGTCGAGCCGCCTGCTATTGCTGTATCTATCGATGATTTCTGTGTTGTTTGTTAAGATTTCTCTGGTGATGGTTTGGTTGTGGGAAGAGGCTATATGTTCCTTAATGGAGCCCTGTTGCTTATGCATCGTTAAACGCCTGGAAAGAGATGTTGTCTTGCCTATATACTGAGTTTTTGAGGCTTACAATCCCCAAGAGGGCATTTGAAGGCATAGACGACGTTGGTCTCTTTTAAAACGTTCTGCTTTGTGTCTGGAGAGTTTCTCATGAGTAGGTTGTCCGTTTTTTTGGTTTTATAGTAAATTGTCAGTCGTATCTTCTGATTTTTGTCTGTAGGGATAACGTTTCTACTGACAATATCTTTCAGGACCCTTTCCTCCGTTTTATGGGTTGTGGAAAAGAAGTTCCTGTAAAATAGTCTAATAGGGGGTATAGGTGTTGTGTTAGTTGTCTCTTCAGAGGTTGCATGGCGTTTCACTTTCCTTCTTATGATGTCTTCCACTTCCCCTTCTTATTAATCATATATATATATATATATATATATATATATATATATATATATATATATATATATATATATATATATATATATATATATATATATATATATATATATATAGTGCGAACAAGCCTGAATGGTCCCCAGGACATATGCAACTGAAAACTCACACCCCAGAAGTGACTCGAACCCATACTCCCAGAAGCAACGCAACTGGTATGTACAAGACGCCTTAATCCACTTGACCATCACGACCGGACATAATGAGGTGATAGCCGAGGCTATATGAACCACCCCACCGCCGGCACTCGGATAGTTATCTTGGGCATAGCATTTTACCAAATCACCTCATTCTTTGGGGCACACGTGAGGAACACAAATGCGAACAAGCCTGAATGGTCCCCAGGACATATGCAACTGAAAACTCACACCCCAGAAGTGACTCGAACCCATACTCCCAGAAGCAACGCAACTGGTATGTACAAGACGCCTTAATCCACTTGACCATCACGACCGGACATAATGAGGTGATAGCCGAGGCTATATGAACCACCCCACCGCCGGCACTCGGATAGTTATCTTGGGCATAGCATTTTACCAAATCACCTCATTCTTTGGGGCACACGTGAGGAACACAAATGCGAACAAGCCTGAATGGTCCCCAGGACATATGCAACTGAAAACTCACACCCCAGAAGTGACTCGAACCCATACTCCCAGAAGCAACGCAACTGGTATGTACAAGACGCCTTAATCCACTTGACCATCACGACCGGACATAATGAGGTGATAGCCGAGGCTATATGAACCACCCCACCGCCGGCACTCGGATAGTTATCTTGGGCATAGCATTTTACCAAATCACCTCATTCTTTGGGGCACACGTGAGGAACACAAATGCGAAACAAGCCTGAATGGTCCCCAGGACATATGCAACTGAAAACTCACACCCCAGAAGTGACTCGAACCCATACTCCCAGAAGCAACGCAACTGGTATGTACAAGACGCCTTAATCCACTTGACCATCACGACCGGACATAATGAAGGTGATAGCCGAGGCTATATGAACCACCCCACCGCCGGCACTCGGATAGTTATCTTGGGCATAGCATTTTACCAAATCACCTCATTCTTTGGGGCACACGTGAGGAACACAAATGCGAACAAGCCTGAATGTTCAAAGTCCGGTCGTGATGGTCAAGTGGATTAAGGCGTCTTGTACATACCAGTTGCGTTGCTTCTGGGAGTATGGGTTCGAGTCACTTCTGGGGTGTGAGTTTTCAGTTGCATATGTCCTGGGGACCATTCAGGCTTGTTTCGCATTTGTGTTCCTCACGTGTGCCCCAAAGAATGAGGTGATTTGGTAAAATGCTATGCCCAAGATAACTATCCGAGTGCCGGCGGTGGGGTGGTTCATATAGCCTCGGCTATCACCTCATTATGTCCGGTCGTGATGGTCAAGTGGATTAAGGCGTCTTGTACATACCAGTTGCGTTGCTTCTGGGAGTATGGGTTCGAGTCACTTCTGGGGTGTGAGTTTTCAGTTGCATATGTCCTGGGGACCATTCAGGCTTGTTCGCATTTGTGTTCCTCACGTGTGCCCCAAAGAATGAGGTGATTTGGTAAAATGCTATGCCCAAGATAACTATCCGAGTGCCGCGGTGGGGTGGTTCATATAGCCTCGGCTATCACCTCATTATGTCCGGTCGTGATGGTCAAGTGGATTAAGGCGGTCTTGTACATACCAGTTGCGTTGCTTCTGGGAGTATGGGTTCGAGTCACTTCTGGGGTGTGAGGTTTTCAGTTATATATATATATATATATATATATATATATATATATATATATATATATATAATATATATATATATATATATATATAAGAAGGGAGTGCATATATATATATATATATATATATCTATATATATATATATATATATATATATATATATATATATATATATATATATATATATTGTCACGTGGAGGTGGTGGTGGGCCGGGGCTCTGCTAGCACTCAACTGCTATTGGCTCAAAAGGACGAATACTCAGCCCCTCCGACTCCGGGATTCACCGGAGTCTCCTTGGTCACACAGGAGAGGACCAACAATGCCCACCTCCGCAGGTCTTTGCTTCCACCACAAAAGGGGTGCCACTGATTCACCCTGGAAGCCCTTCAGTCAAACACGCGGAGACTGCTGTTAACAGTTCCGGCCTAGACCCGTGGGGGAGTGAAGGAAGACTCAGGCTTACCTTATAACCATAACCTCCCTAAGTCTTGCCTGCCAGACAAAAAGGTTGCAGGAACTCCTTTCCCGCCTGTCTTCTCTATCTTCTTCTTAGCAAGGTCGCCAGCTGGGTTATTCTATCTGCACCCCAGCAATGCAGTTCAGTGGGTGTATTATATATTGTTTGTAGCCAGAAGATTGCTACTCCCATAGATCTGCTACTAGACTGTTGGCCCAGGGTACTCTCCCAGGAAGGTCTGTGTGGCTTTACCTCTCTCTAGCCACTACGTTAATAGTTGCCGCCATTCAGGCACCGATACTGATCGGATGGCTAAGGGTACACTTTATGTAAGTCTGTGCTGTCTTTACCACTCTCCAGGCAATAAGAACTGCTATAGAGAACGTAGTGTTCCCTAGGTGGTACTATGATTGTTACGAATCTCACTAGGATTCTGCCATTACTCTTGATTCTCATATTACTTTATTGTCTTGTTCTTTAATATAGCATCTAGTTGTATGATATAAGATTTTGTATGTTATATATATATATTATAGCATGCAGTAGTGTGCCTGAGTTACATTATATTGTGTGAGGCTTTTGGTGTTAATTTCTCATGTAGTTTCTCCGTGTGGGCGGTTTGACCATATTTGGATATGGCCAGTGTGGGAACATTGTTGTCAATCGAGTGTTTATAGTTTTCCATTTGAGTTATGCCCATATTTGGTTTCTGTATTATTATATGGAATGTTGTACCAGTGTTTACTACTCTTTAGTTTACCAATGTTTTGAATATTAGTGCTGCGTTTTATTATTAGATTTTCCACAATGTTTTGTGTGGACGGTTAGTTGATTTTTTGGTAGACGCTTGGCCTGCGGTCCAAGGCGTGGGCTGAAGCGTGGCGGCTGCTGTCGTGTGGAGGCATGTTTTAAGTTAAGTCATTGGTCACTGTTATTTTAGCCCATATAATGTTAATTATCTGGTTAGATGATATTGTATATTTCTCTCTAATTAATCCATGTCTTAGTGATAGTGTTCATGTCTCAATAAGGAGGTTATTCTATGATTTGCATGCTGAAGAATATTTCTGGTTATTATTTATACATTTAAGTGTTATTCAGATTGTCCCCTTTAGCATAAATATATTGTTCTCCATTTTATGCAGTGATTTATATTTACCCCTAGACAGTTGTTGGCAAGGCCGATTTATTATCTTTTTATTGCACTGTGGGGAGAAGAACCTTGTTTAGTCTCAAGGGTGGTAACAAATGAGGGCCTGTGTCCGGGAGAATAAGCCTTAATTCCCTGTAATGTTGTACAATTAACAGTGCTAATTATTAATAGCAATTGCCTTCCTAGGTACTCTGTGATTATCTAGTGACACCAAATCAAGCCTGTGAAATTATCTGTTCAATCTGAGCTGCTTTGAAAACTTCTCAACGCTTCACGATTTGAGGTAAGTGTTTAGCTTGTGCCAGGGGCCAAGCATAATTTTCAGTGTTGTTTCAAGTGTAAGTTGTGATTATTGAGCCAACCATGGAGGATCAGGTTGCTGCGCTGGTAGATCAGCCAAATTTTGGTAAAATTAAAGACTTAAAGAAGTCTGGTTTGTTATTGCTGGCTGATAAATTGAACATAGCAGTTCCAGTAAAATGTTGAAAGCTCAAGTGTTAAGAGTGATTGTCACACACTTGGTGGAGGAGGAAAGACTTGAAGAAGAGTGTTTGGCAGAGTTAGAAGAAGAGTCAAGTGACAAGGTGGCAATCTTAAAGTTGGAGTTGGAGACTAAATTAGAAATGGCTAGGCTGGAAGCAGACAAGCAGAGGTTGGAGTTGCAGAACCAGACAAAACACCTTGAGTTGGAGGCTCAGTTAAGACTAGCAGAGCAACAAACTAAGCAAACCGAGCAGCAGACTAGACAATTAGAAATTCAGCAGAGTATTGCTGAAAACAATAACAGGTTAGAACAGCAGAGAATTGCAGCAGGGCAAGGTAACACTAGTAATAATCCAGAGAGTACAAATAGTTCTTCCAAGTACAGTAAACATGTAGAATTACCTAAGTTTAATGAAGAAGATCCAGAAATATTTTTCTTGCACTTTAAGAAACTAGCAGTCAGCATGAACTGGCCTGTCGATCAATGGGTTAGCATATTACAAGGACAATTTAAGGGTAAAGCTCAAGAGGTATTTGCATCTTTGCCGGCTGAGAATTCTTTCGATTTTAAATTTGTTCAGCAGAGTATTTTGAATGCTTACCAGCAGATCCCAGAGGCATATAGAATTAAATTCAGAAGTTTAAAAAGAGCACATGACCAGACTATTTCTGACTTTGTAAGAGTAAAATTAAATCACTTTGACAGATGGATTAAAGCACTTAATATTACAGAGTTTGAGACTTTAAGAGACCTCATAGTAACTGAGGAAGTAGTGGATGTCTACCAGAGAAATTAGCTTTATTTATGGCTGAAAATAAACAAAACACTGATCTTATCAAATTAGCCAAGCTAGCTGATGAACATGAACTACTTACAAAAGTACCTTTCAGAGCACCAATTAACCATTTTAATGTTAAAACTAATCATTATGCTCATAAAACCATGTTTTTCCAGACTCGACCAGCTACTTCACCTTCTCCCCTTAACCCTTCTCCTGTAAAGCCTAAATCTGAGAAACTGACAGGGTTGTCACCCTCAAGTAATGTAGTGATTAAGCCTGCAGTGGGTTCGGCTGTTCCGACCACTAGCAGGTATTGCACGCATTGCAGGAGAAGAGGTCATGTGGTAAATTCATGTTATGCTTTGCACCCAGAGTTAAGACCAACTGGTCTCATTTATTGTAGAGGTGTGCAAAATAAATTTACTAATAAACATGTAACTGTAAACCCCAATTGGGTGAAACAGTATTCACCATATATGTCTTCAGGTGAAGTTTTGTGTATTAATGGGAAGTGGAAGCCAGTGGTTATTCTTCGTGATACAGGTGCTTCCCAAACCATAATTTCATCCAGTATTCTTTCTGATGTTGAACAGAGAGAGACTGGAAAGTTTGTTGTTCTTCAGAGTGTTGCAGGATGTAAAACTGTACCTCTAATAGACGTTACTTTAAGATCCACCATTACTCCAAGTGTATGCACTGTGGGTTGCACAAGTGTGTACACAGTTGCCCATCCCAGGTGTGGATGTTATATTGGGTAATGATGTGGCCATAAATCATGTTGTGGGTGAGATTGATCCCAGTTTGTTTAACCAACCAGTTGCAGACCATGTTGTTTATTCTGCCTGTGCTGAAGTTAGTTCTAGGAATGAACAACCGGTTGTAATAGATGGTTTTGTCCATTCTACCTGTGCTGATGTCAGTACTAATATAAATCCAGTTGTCAGATCTGATGTTGTTACTCAAGCATTTGTTCCAGTAACCAGTACCCCTTTAGTGGAGAAGTGGGATGTGGTTGTTCCAGATTCCTGTGTGGCCGATTTAGTTGTTGAGAGTAAGCCTGATACTATGACTATGCTTTATTCCAATAAATTGGGAAAGGATGTCCATGTACCATTGTCTTGCCCGCTCACTACGAACGTTGTGCCAGGAGTTGAGAGAAACTTAAAAGCCACGACTCTATTGTATTCCAGCCAAATGAATGGTTTAGGACAAGATGTCGGGTTGGCAGAAGTATTCCCGCTCACTCCAAGTTTAGAATCAGTTGTCGAGAGTAAGTCCGTTGTAGAGGCCCCGCCTCACCCTAGTCAAGGTGATATAATAGGGGAGGAGGTCAAACTACCTGTTACTTGCCCGCTCGTTTCAGATTCCCTTAATTTAAGTGCATTGAGTAGAACTGACCCTAAGATTTCAGAGAGAAGCAAGGAGACAGTCTGTACTGTAGATCCAGTTTTGGAGAGTGTGGGAAAGCAGCCAGAGGATCAGCTTCTGTTGAGTAAATGGAGACCCATTGAGCCTCCCTCTTCAGTTGTCTGTGAGGATGTGACCCAGCTTGGTAGTGATATTATTGATTGTGAGCAGACAGTACTCCAAGCAGCTCCAGAAGTCATGGGAGGAAATTTTGGTAAAACAATTAAGAGTGGTAAAGTAGCATTTGGATCTAAGTTGCGGAGATTTGTGGGTTGTGATTCTTATCCATGTGGAGTAAGTATTTCTCATTGTGTACATTGAGTCAGAGTGTGTGTAGGATGTTGAAATCTACTTTTATTCTGCAGGAGCCATTTTCTTGTGAAGTAATGGACTGTGGGACATCTTTGTCCAGCCTTGTGGTTGAGCAGAGAGTTTACTCAAGTAGGTTGTGCAAGTAGTTCTGAGGAAGTGGTGAGTTATACTAGAGCAGTATCTCTATATTCAGATCCAGGTAATTTTGATGCACGAGTGATAAAAGTGTATGTTCCACTCAAGTGTGGTGTTGACTTTCAGAGTCATATTGTGGGTGAAGGATTAAATCATACTGGGGAGCAGATGTTTGAGGCTCCAGGTGTGTATTTCAAGTTGGGGGATAAGGTTATCCTACCTAGTGTTAATCATTGTGAAGGGTTTCAGATTGTCCTTGGGCGTTTCTCAGGTAATCTGCTGTGCATCTTCAAGATGTTAAGACCCTTAAACCTTTTGGTTGATTGTTTGTCATCAGACGTAAATCACTTGGGAAGTGATGGTGAGGGTGGTCAAGTTTTCGGCATGTTTTACTTAGTCTTTTGGAAGACTAGAAGGTTGATGATAGTGTGTGTTGTGTTCAAGTTCACCATCAGGAGGTGTGAACTTGTCTTGAGAGTTATGATTGAGATATGGTGCCTAGGCATATGCCTGTTTTCTTTCACTGATCGTTATGACAGAGTTATGAGGCAATTGATTTATGTGTTCCTTATGGATCATCTGAGTCAGTTCGATCAGGTAGTCTTTGCACTTATCTTGGGTTGTATTTCTTGGTTTGAAGGTCAAAGGTTTGCTAAGTTGGTGTCTTGTGTTTCGGAAGGTTCTATGAATGGGAAAGTTTTATACATAATTGTGAGGTTTAATGCTAATTTCTCTAATTTTAGTATCCATTGGGCGAGAGTATGTGTTCCACAGAGGATCAAGAGGGATGAAGAGCAGATGTCTGTGTCAGAGCATACCCAGGAGAAGTCCCAAATCTACTCAACATCCAGTCAGCTTCAATTAAGCAGTTCAGCTCCAGAAAAAGGGAGTAATGGGAAAGGGAGTCTGTCTTGGAAAATGTCACCATATAGAAAATGGATCAATTGGAAATATGGAACTGATCTCAGAGAAATAGTAGGCGAACAGATAGAAAGATAAATTGCCGTGATAACTGTGTGAAAGGCAGCTACCTTTCTTGACAATTCTAATAATGATAATGTTTGTAGATAAGAGTGTGAAATATAGGATCTGAACTAAGTGGGATATAAATGAGATAGTACCCTGGAGAGATAAATTTGCATACTCCAGTGGAACCATATGTAGTGTTTCTATTCATAAGATGTATGAAATTTTTGTATTTTTTTACTGTGTGAGATTTCATTGCTTTGGCACTTGAATTTTAGTCGAAAGCATTTTCATGTTTAATTTCATGTTTATATTACATGTTAGTATTTGCATGCAGTCAAAAAAATAAAATCAAACCTTCAGTTAATTTCAGTTTTTTCGTTAGGGGACGGGAGTGGATGTTACGAATCTCACTAGGATTTCTGCCATTACTCTTGATTCTCATATTACTTTATTGTCTTGTTCTTAATATAGCATCTAGTTGTATGATATAAGATTTTGTTATGTTATATATATATATTATAGCATGGCAGTAGTGTGCCTGAGTTACATTATATTGTGTGAGGCTTTTGGTGTTTAATTTCTCATGTAGTTTCTTCCGTGTGGGCGGTTGACCATATTTGGATATGGCGCAGTGTGGGAAGCATTGTTGTCAATCGAGTGTTATAGTTTTCCATTTGCGTTATGCCCATATTGTGGTTTGTCTGTATTATTATATGGAATGTTGTACCAGTGTTTACTACTCTTTAGTTTACCAATGTTTTTGAATATTAGTGCTCGCGGATATTATTATTAGATTTTCCACAATGTTTTGAGTGGACGGTAGTTGATTTTTTGTAGACGCTTGGCCTGCGGTCCAAGGCGTGGGCTGAAGCGTGGCGGCTGCTGTCGTGTGGAGGCATGTTTAAGTTAAGTCATTGGTCACTGTTATTTAGCTCCATATAAATGTTAATTATCTGGTTAGATGATATTGTATATTTCTCTCTAATTAATCCATGTCTTAGTGATAGTGTTCATGTTCTCAATAAGGGAGGTTATTCTATGATTTGCATGCTGAAGAATATTTCTGGTTATTATTTATACATTTAAGTGTTATTCAGATTGTCCCCCTTAGCATAAATATATTGTTCTCAATTTTATGCAGTGATTTATATTTACCCCTAGACAGTTGTTGGCAAGGCCGATTTATTATCTTTTATTGCACTGCGGGGAGAAGAACCTTGTTTAGCTCAAGGGTGGTAACAATGATAACCTTCGTGTATGCTCATAGAGAAATATCATAAATGGAGGCACACTTAAACACAGTGATAAAATGTGTGAATTTACTGATGCAAATTACCAAGAACACACACCACAATCACAAGTAATACATGAATATGGAAATATGGATAATAAGTCTGGAGATCGTCAGCCTCTTCTTCCACGACCTCCAACACTCCTTCAACTGGGCAGAAAAGACAGGAGTCCCACACTCTCACACAGGAGGGGCCTCTTCACCCACGTCGACGCCTCTCCTTCACTGTCCTGCCATCCATACACACTGTCCCCTCTGACAGTCCTGGACACAAGCTGCCTTGCAGCCTATT
The DNA here is from genome assembly GCF_040958095.1 of Procambarus clarkii. Classification (NCBI taxonomy): domain Eukaryota; kingdom Metazoa; phylum Arthropoda; class Malacostraca; order Decapoda; family Cambaridae; genus Procambarus; species Procambarus clarkii. The sequence continues at coordinate 43,134,779 of NC_091165.1, read as the reverse complement.
CTACTATTAAAGTATTAAAGTCCTGCTGCCACATACATAAGTAAATATTGTGGCCTAACTAGCCTACTCACACAAGGGGTAATGGGAGGGAAAAATGATCTACCTTACATTCCTGGCTCACGACGCCTGTCCCTCGATGGTGTGAGGTTCCACGCTTTCCTGAGTCGATCCTCGACGATCCAGGAACGTTCACAGGTCCTCAGGTGTCGTGGAGCCTTCGCGTCGTCGCCGTTCCAATCCCTGAGATTCAGCTACCCCAATCTTGGTTCATCGATAGGCGCTGAGCTAATCACTATTTTCCCACACTCGCCCCTTCCACAAGGCGTTGCTCCTTGTCCTAGGCACGGTGTCGTCCTTCCAAAATTCTCAGTGGATGTGACCCGGTCACAGCTAGGCTTGCCCGCCACACCTTTCCAGGCCCCCAACGTCCAGCGTCGTCGCCGAATATTTTCCAAGTTTGGCACTCTTTCGCTCAATAAACTTGGTTCCTTTTTGCTTCCCAGAAGCGCGGGGTCTCCAATATATCCGATGGGCTGCAATAGCCAGCACTAATCCACTAAGAAAGGCTTGTAGAGCCTCTAATCCTTGAGAGCAGGACCGAGGCGCGTCCTGTCGCTTCCAAGGTCCGGGTCAACTCTGACGTTGGCCGCCGCCCGGGGCACTCGGTGACGTCATGGTGGGCCCTGATTGGTCGCCCGCGACCTAAGTCGGCCAATCCGCGATCGGCTAGTGTCCCTTCCAAAGGTCATATCTGCATTAGGGGATACTCTTGTTCATTTTATATATGGGCGCCAACTTCCCCTTATTTACAACTCATAATGTAACGTTCTGCCCTAAACTGGCAGCCGGTCATGGTCACCACATATATCATTAGACTCCCTTAACCTCAGAGAATCAGTAGGAGAGCTGATATGACTCTTAAAGCCGGCAAACGAAGAAATAGGTAGAGGGCACCGTAACAATATATATATATAGTATATATATATATATATATATATATATATATATATTATATATATATATATATATATATATATATATATAGTATAATATATATATATATAATATATATGGCGAACAAGCCTGAATGGTCCCCCAGGACTATATGCGAATGAAAACTCACACCACCAGAAGTGACTCGAACCCATACTCCCAGAAAGCAACGCAACTGGTAACTACAGGGCGCCTTAATCCGCTTGACCATCACGGCCGTCAAAAGGAAGTGATAGCCGAGGCTATTTGAGCACTTCCCCGACGGCAACTCGGATGGTAATCTTGGGCATAGCATTTCACCAAATCACCTCAAACACGTGTGCCCCAAAGAATGAGGTGATTTGGTGAAATGCTATGCCCAAGATTACCATCCGAGTTGCCGTCGGGGAAGTGGGCTCAAATAGCCTCGGCTATCACTTCCTTTTGACGGCCGTGGATGGTCAAGCGGATTAAGGCGCCCTGTAGTTACCAGTTGCGTTGCTTCTGGGAGTATGGGTTCGAGTCACTTCTGGGGTGTGAGTTTTCATTCATATATATATATATAGTATATATATATATAGATATATATATATATATATCATATATATAAGAAGGGAAGTGCATATATATATATATATATATATATATATATATATATATATATTATATAATATATATATATATATATATATATATATATATATATATATATATATATATATTGGTGTATACTGGCAGCAGGTTTTCTTTCAAACATGTTTCATTGAATATGACCGCATATTCTGTATTTATTATTTTCTGGTTTAGGGGAAAATGCTAACACAGAAGACAATGTCCAACATAACAGGCCAATTACACTTGATTAATCTTTGTGTTTAGATAGGAGATGCCTCGTATGGGCCAATAAGCCTTCTGCAGCCCCTATGTTTATCCCTTATGTATCCCCCATGTTTCACCTTCATTGTATTATCACCTGACCTAATGCGGGTATAAAATCAACTAGTATTGTAAGATCTGTTCACTTGAGAATGAACCATGGAGGTTCGAAACGTCGTGCAAATTATACAATAAGTGTAATACACTCTATAGTAAATCACTACTTTTCTTCACCTTAAAGTACGAAAATGAGTTTGGAGAACTCCTATTTCAAATTAAGCCTGATGCTAAGAAAATAGTTAGAGGGATAGAAGCCCTAAACCAGAAAATAATAAATACAGAATATGCGGTCATATTCAATGAAACATTATATATATATATATATATATATATATATATATATATATATATATATATATTAATATATATATATATATATATATTTATATATATAGTATATATATGTATATATATATATATATATATATATATATGCAGGTAGTCCAATCTACAGTTGTAATTCAATAAACTTCAGTATAAATACTACTTGGCACAACAATGGTAACCAATCACCCACCTTTCACTGCATCTTGCACTCTAATGACAACCAAACACTCTACCAGTTCCCTAAAAGTTTTCAGTAAGAACTTCCTTCACACATCTGCGAGTTCACTACCCTGAAGTCTTTAGGTTCTTCAAGGTTTTATCTACCAGCCTCTGCAGCTCTTCCAGGCTGCTGCACCATGAAGTTTCCCCGAACCACATCGATGCTCCACCACTGATATTACAGAAGCATGTGAAACTTCACTTCACTGCTCTTCTTCTCACAGCTTGAGATCCTGCCTACTCACTGTATGCCTGCTCCTCCACAGAGCTCAGTACCTTCCACAACCTTGGGGTCTCATCCCCTACTCTCCTCTGCTGGCTCGAAGTTCACAGCAACTCCTTTCCCAGACAAACCTGCAACCCAAAACACCAATGAAAATGTTTCCTTATAAACAAATAACTAAAATTCACTACACAGTATTAGGGTTGGGTGTGGTGTCGTGTGATCCTTCTTTATGGACAACCCAACCCAAAACTCGGTAGAGTGTTTATACTTTACCAAATCACCCTGGGTGCTTCTGACTCTTGGAAAGGGGCCTCAACGTCACACGTTTAGGGGATGCGGCTCCAATACTTAGCCTCGTTGTCACGTGAACACACCCACTCGAGCCGCTGTGACTCCCCACACTCTCCTTATGTCATATGATCTCCTTAATCCCTTTGACTTATTAGTTTTCCGTTCTACCCTGTCCACAGCTGTGGCTCTTGGTTCTTTCTCTCTCTCTCCTTCTTTCCAACTTCCTGGGAAGCCTCACTAGGACAAGGGCAAACACCAGCAAATTTGAATACAGTTACTGGACAAAGCTCATACACAATACATACACACATATAATAATAATAATAATGAATCCTACACTCTATACTATTTCAGTCAGGTTGCACTCCAACACCATCAGAAGTCTATCATCAGCTTATCAAGTGGTATCCTATCTCCTGATTCACCATCTAATACTACCAACCTCCTCAAGAAGGGTCAAGTCTTATAAGGTCAAGATAAGTCTTAGATAAGTCTTATAAGAAGGTCAAGTATTATATGTTGCACTATCAGCAAGAGAATATATATCTATAAACACATACAAGGAAAATCAGCGTATGGCTGCAATAACATAAATATTAGTATAAATGTTCCTTGATATACAACAATGATCAATCGATCACCCTATCAGTCCTAGAACACATATGTATGTCTCTGCAGATAATCCAGCCTACGACTGTAACTCTATACTTCAGTATAAGTACTCCTTGGCACAAAAATGGCTAACTATCACTCACCTTTCACTGCGTCTTGCATGCTAATGACAACCAAACACTCTACCAACTCCCTACAAGTAATCAACCAGAACTTCCCTTCCACATCTGGAAGATCACTACCCTGACATCTTCAGGTTCTTCCGGGTTTAATCTACCAGGATCCTCCGCAGCTCTTCCAGGCTGCTACACCATGAAGTCTTCCTTGAGCAACAATGGTGCTTCTCCATTGGTATCACAGAAGCATGTGAAGCTTCATTCCACTACTCCTCTTCTCACAGCTTGAGGTTCTCTTCCTCACTGTATGGCTGCTCTCCCACAGAGCTCAGTACTTTCCACTACCTAGGAGTCTCATCAACTACTCCCTCTGTTCTGGCTTCGAAGTTCTCAGCAACTTCTTCCAAAGAACAAACCTGCAACCATTGACACGCCAATAAAATGTTTCCGTATCAACATATAGACGAAATAATCCACACAATATGTTGCATCCAACATCTATCTGCTCTCTACATGCTGTGAGAGTGGACTCCCCCGTTTGGGCTGGTCCATGCTCTGCCCGACCAGGCGGCTCTGGAGGCAGCAACCCCACCAGGAGCTGGGCGTCCCTCAGTCATCTGCCGGTGCTCAGAGGAGATGGACGTCGCTCCGTCCTCCAGGACATTCCTCCATCTCCACTCTCTTATTTCAGGCCTTCTGCCTTACCAAAACATGTCTAACTTATCATAAACATTCGCTACTGTCGCTGGGCACGACGACCAACTACAAGTAATCACTATAAACTGGCTTAAAATCGTGCTTACCACAGATTGTCTAGTCGAGGATGCTCTTCCTCTGATGGAGTCTGATCAGGGGGCGCTCCCACGGCTCACGATAATGTCTCTGGGCGGCTTAACAAACTCTCCTTGCCCAGGACTTGAGACCTCACGTTCCCAGCTCGATTCCACAGCTGGAACGTCTGCACACTTCCTTTCTCTTGAAGGTATATCCAACAGGGGATCCTCTCCAACGGGAGCTCAAATGGAGAGCAGCTTCCCCTCACGATGTCTGGTACTCAAGTGGAGGTCAAAGCCCTCCAGAAGCGAGCCTCACGCCTCCAGCAAATTATCCACATCTCATAAACAGTCATTTATCTATTTTCTTATTCACTGCCCACATTCTTAAACTCTATGTAAAATTTACCCAATTATTTTTACATATGAATCTTCATGTCTGTATATCTCCGACCTCCTAGTCAGGTCAGGCCTGATAGAATTGTTCTCACAGGGGGAGACTCGTTTTTTGGCTACCTGGGATCATAACACTCCCTCCCCCTTGTTTTTGAGAATTATTCTAGTGGCTAGGCTCGAGATAACGCATCAGCTACTACATTGTCTCGCCCCCTTATGTGCGTTATCACCAGGTCATACTCTTGGAACAATAAAAACCATCTGGTTAACCTGCTTCATTTTTTATCAGGAAAACTAGGGGATTGTGGTCTGTATACACCGTCACTGGGTGTCCACCCCCACTCACATACACTTCAAAATGTTTCAATGCCATCCCAGGGCCAAAGTCTCTTTCTCAACCGTACTGTACGACCTCTGGTGCTTAACGAACTTCTTCGAGAAGAAGGACAACTGGGCGGTAATTCCATCACTCTGCTGTCGTCAGTACAGCTCCAGCCCCTATATCACTGGCAAAGGTCACTGGCATCTACAAATAACGTAAACGGTGCTCCAAAATTGGCGACACTAGTACAGGCGCCTCGGTCAACAATCTTTTGGTCTTTTCAAACGCTTCTTGTGCGGTTCCATTCCACTCCCACTTCTTGCTCTTTGATAACAAACTCGTCATAGGAGCAGCTAATGGTGGAGATTTCCGCAGAACTTCCGGTAATACCCAATCATAACCGAGGTATCTCAACAATTCTTTCTTACTCCTGGGCACTGGGAAGGTTGTCAATGGCCTCCACCTTTGTTCTTACCTGAGCAACCTCGCCTTGCCCTACTATATATCCAAGGTACTCCAGGCTGGATCTCTCCGGAACTCACTTTTTGCTAAGTTGATCGTCATGTTGGCCTTCTTTCAGTCGATCGAAACAAATCTAGAAGTCAAATCCACGTGATCCTTCCAGGAATCGGTGAAAACTAAAAATATCATTGATGTACACTGCACATCCGGGTCGCGCCTTGAAATACCTGATTCATTACTCGTTGGAAACAACTACCACTATTCTTCATCCGAACGGTACCACTTTATATTGGTACAAGCCGTCGGGTGTCACGAACGCTGAGATCCTCTTGGCCTCCTCGGACAAGGGAATCTGATAGTCTCCTTCAAGCAGGTCTTATTTTCGAGACATACCGTGCACATCCCAGTCCGATTTATGCAATCATCAATGCTGTGGGACATTTGGGCTTGAATCTAATTATTTAAATATTAATATAGTAAATTAAATTACGAAGGACCACCCGCTTTATAGTAAAGAGGGAAACTGAGAAATTATGATCATTAGGTAATTCCTAGATGAACCAGTAACTATGGATAAAATACTAGAGAATATGATCATAGAAATAATTAATGGGCTGTATAATTAAATGAATCAAACCTCAAACACCTACATTGGTGGGGTTATTACTGGAACTCAGTACGTCCAGGAACTAGTGTGGTTCGTTCACTAATCCAAGGTATAATAATCTAATCCTACGAATATTTATGAAATCATTATCGTTCATCATTAATGGGAACATAGATTATGAACATAATAATAATAATCATAATAAACACATGTTAATCCAATAAACAGAATTCTGCATGTAAAAGAGTACAGATAATAAATGAGAGGAATACAAAGGAATCTTAGCTTAATGACGATTTCCTTAGAAGTTAGTCACGACGCTTCCTCTGATTCTCCTGGATTCGGCATGGAACACTAAAAGTTGATTAACATGGGAAAGGACAGCTCGGAGAATTCTTCTCAACACGCTGCAAAATAAATGTTTACAGTAGCAACAAATTAAACTACTGTATTTCTATGCTCAATAATTTAATATTAATGGTAAATGAATGATAATGACCTGTGATTTATTGTTGTTATACGTCGTCACGACAAGCTACCCAGCTATAAGTCTACACCCTATCAGATGCATCAAATAAGGATAAGATACTTAGCTAATATGGGCACTGTGTAAGTTTAGGCTTGCCGAAATTCGCGTCCCAGGCTCTGGCTTAGCCTATCCTGGATAATGACGCGCTTCACTGGCCGGTCACGTGGAGTCACAAAGAACCAAATTTAACAGGTTCCGTGTATGACACTGACACCAGGTGAAGGTATTGTCTGCAAGGCTCTTCACGCCTCACAGTGGCGACTTTCTTCTGGAGATGGATAGCGTTTACCCTGATGACTGGGTAATGGCGTCTCCTCGTGAGCACACGTGAACAGGTCCGCTCGGAGCGTTCAACACGTGCACTGGCGTCCTCTCCGCCCTCCCCGCGTCCCGCGTTTATTAACCAAATTATTATTATGGAATATCATTTCTCGCGGTTGTGCTTGAAATGCTCGGGTTAGGACGGGTTTATTATTTGGAAGAGTTAAATATTATTATTTGCCAGTGCTATGATAGTAAACGTATAATGGAGAAGAATTAATGTCTCTCCATGGCATTCACGCGTGACGTTAATTTTATTACTAGATAACTGCTATAACTATAAACGCTCTATTTGGCTTTAGTTGGAGGTCAGTTTATCTGTAATTAATTATCACACAGAACACCGTTTGTTATAGAGAATCGAATTCAATTCTCAGGCACATTGGATATAAATGTGTTTATTACAATGAAATCTGACGCAATACTGGCGTCGGGTGACGTAAGAATTCTAGCCTATTGTACAGATGTAATTATTAGTACATGTGAATTCTACGTTGTGTTAATTTTACTTACTACAATGATTAGTAGAATTAGTAATAATTAATGAGAATACAACAGTGTTGTATTCGTGTTGGAAATTTCCAACATAACTCCGGGGGGAGGATTCTAGGGTCGTAGTGTACTGTGGAGTACTGACCTATCCCGAAGTTGGTATTAATATTAGTATATTAGTATGTTAATATGTTAGTATGTTAGTACACACATAACGAACGTCCCGTATTTATCAAGGACTTACAAGAAACTTAAGTCTTGCTAATTACATGTCAAATGAAACATGTTATTTATAGCCTACACAATAATTAAAGATTTTAAATCACACAATTTAAACAACAGAATCTACTGTGATGGAATATCCTGGGTCATAGTGACTTGTAATGGTTTGTTACGTGATATCACACCGCAGTATCATCATAGTTATTAAATGGGATGTAAAGGAATTACTCTTGTTCAGAGTTGTAATAGGCTTGCAATTCCGCCTACATTGTTGAGCAGCAGCTCTAGTGGGGCGGTTGCTTGGAGGATCAGAATTATTGTCCTCGGAAATTACTGGGGAAACTGGATCTGGCTGATATTCTCGCTCAGTCAATTCAAGGGGAACCAGCTTCTCTAAAGTTTTTAGAGTAGTGTTGCCTCGGCATAAAACTTTAACTACTCTCAGGACACCTTGATGATCTGGATGAATGGCAACAATTTTGCCTATAGGCCACTCTGACCTTGGTCCATCACTGTCGACTAGTACTAGGTCCCCTGGTTTTAATTGCACTTATTGTAAGGACTCGAAGCTCCGTAGTGGTACTCTCGTAGAGCTGTGAGGTACTCTCGAGTCCACACCTCATTCCACCTGTTAATAACTCTGGAGAGATGCTGGTAGCTTTCCACCAAGTCTCCTCTGGTCACATGTGACGGGTCTACAGGGTCCTCTTCGGCTAAAGGGATGAGAGGGCTCAGTAGACCTCCATGGATCAAGTGTGAGGGACTCAGAGGTTCTCTCTGGGTGAAATCATCAGACAGGTAGGTTATTGGGCGGTTATTGACTCGCGCCTCGATTTCCACAACAATAGTTTGGAGTTCGGAGTAACTGACCTTTTGTCTGTGTAAAGTTTTCCTTAGACACTTCTTGACTGTGCCTACCATTCGCTCATAGAACCCACCTTGCCAAGGGGCTCTCGGTGCTATGAATTTCCAGTGACATTGTCGTCTCTGTAGGACCGACTGTACTTCTGGGTGGTTCCAGACTTCTCGCAAACAAGTTTCTCCTGCCACAAAATTGGAACCATTGTCCGATATCATTAATTTGGGACAAGATCGGCGAGCAGCAAATCTGCGGAAGCCTGGATGAAGGCTTCAGCACTCATGTCTGAAGTGACTTCTAAATGTACGCCTCTGGTTGTAGCACACGTAAAGAGACAAATGTACGCTTTCACTGGTATATTATCTGGGTTACCAGTGAGAAGTAAGGCTCCTGTGTAATCAACACCAGTGGTTTCGAAAGGACGAAGATGAACCACTCTCTCTTCTGGGAGTGGTGGAGGTCCTGGGTAAGGACATACTCTAGCGTCGTATCTCTTACAGATTACACAAGATTTAATAATTGACTTAACTGTCTGACGACCTTGAGGAAGCCAGTACTTTTGTCTAAGGTCGGTGAGAGTATCTAACACTCCACCATGTAAGGTACCATATTGATGGTGATGTAAAACAAGAAGTTTAGTGATGATGTGGTGACGAGGTAGAAGAATTGGATTCTTTGTGTCCAAGTCAATTTTTGCATGAAGCAAACGTCCTCCACATCTTAGTATATTATGAGTGTTGGCATCATACCAGATACCTAGAGACTTAGTTAATTTATCTGGAAGATTTTCATATTCGCTTCCATATGTCTCTTGTTGTGCACGTTTGATCCAGTAGAGGATAGGATTGGGAAACTTATGTCGAATTCCTATCTTAGCAAGAAAATCAAACACATGTGCAGTCACTCTTAATAATTTGCTTAAGTTAGAATAATGGTGAGGATCAATGGCTAATATTCGTTGAGGTTCTGGTTCTTTCATGGGAGTGGTGATATTGGTCACTATGACTTGTGGCTTTTGTTTGGGCCACTGACCACCAACAAGCCATGAAGGTCCATTGAACCACAGCGAAGACTTGACAAGTTGTTTTAGTGTTAACCTCGAGATAAATAATCTGCAGGATTGTCCTTAGTAGGAACATGTCTGAATTTATATCCAGCAGATAACTCATGAATCTCCCTGACACGATTACTGACGTAGGGAGTTTTGTTGTTGTTTCTTACCCATTGTAAGACTGCCTCGTTGTCTGACCACACTACAATCTCACCAAAGTGGATATTATTGAGTGTCTTTGCCAGGCAATGAGCCAATCTTACTCCCACCAGCAATGCAGTCAACTCCATTTGAGGTAAAGATCTCTTCTTAATGGGAGCAACTCTTGCTTTAGATGTGAGCAAAATTGATTGTGCACTATTAACTAAATAGGCTACTGCGCCATATGCTTTGCCAGAGGCATCGCAGAAAACGTGCAAATTGGTGGGTAAGTTTGGTCCTGAAGCATTACGAGGAAATTTCAAAACGCCTAACTGATTAAAATCCGTTGAGAGTATTTGCCATTTAGCTTGTAACTCACTTGGTAACGGATCATCCCATCCCATATGTTTCTGCCAGCACTCCTGCATTAGGAGTTTGCCCCTTATTAATATAGGACTAAGTAGGCCTAAAGGGTCAAATGGTTGACTGACAAACGAGAGCAGTGTTCTCATGGTAAGGGTTGAATTATCAGTTTGTACTGACTTGACATTCATCTCGTCAGTACTGGTGTTCCATTCCACGCCTAGAACCTTTAATTGACTGGGTACCTGATAATCTGGAAATTCTTTCTCGATTACCTGGTTGAGCAGTTTTTATTTGAGGCCCATGACTGTAGTGGCATATTGGCTCCTAATAGTTCACGGTTAGCCTCATGGTAGATTTCTACCAGATCAGCTTGATCATTAGTTGTCCCCTGGAAATTGTCGACATACAAGTTGTCGCTAATGTCTGCCTTATAGGGGCTGTTTGATTTCCTCAAATGTGTGTCTAATGTTGCTTGCAAAAGAAACGGTGAGGACGTAGCTCCAAATAATACTGAGGCAAAACGATAGGTGATTACTTCACTGTTAGGATCCAGTGGATCCTTAATCCAGAGGAATTTTGTGTAGTTACGATCTTCCTCCTGCAAACCTACTCGGAGAAAGCTTTGCTGATATCAGCAGTATAGGCAAAAATGCCTGTGCGAAATCGTAACAGCACATCATGTAGCCTTTGTGTTAGGCTAGGTCCCGTTTGGAGACATTCATTTAAAGACACACTGCTTGGCTTTACTTTAGCACTGCAGTTAAAGAGAATACAAATAGGTGTTGTCAATGAGTCTTTCACCACGGCGTGATGAGGTAAATAATGACCTGTTTTTCGGTCATCGTGTTCAACAACTTCAATAAATTTACTGTTAAGTTGTTGTTGGATAAGTTGATGATACATGTTCAGTTTGTCTGGCTGCTTCTGTAGTCGTGTTAATTGAGACTGCAATTGTGAGGCTGCCATAAAATAATTAACTGGAAGTTGTGGATGATCCAACTTCCATGGGAGTCTTACCCAGTATTGTTTATTTGCATAGACAACTGTATCCAGGTATTGCTGGTAAGTCCACGTATCATCAGGACTTGGTTGTTCAGGGATAATGCCTAGTGTCTAAATCCCACAAACGATGTATTGGTGGGTCAGACTCAATATCCTCAGATATTTCCCTGAAACGTAGGGGTGACTGTTCCAAGCCTAGTCACGCCACTATTATTATTAGATTGTTGGTTTGTGGACGCTGGACCTTGTCTGAAAAGCACCGGTCCTGTAAGCAATTTGCCTCCTGCGGACGACAACAAATTCATTCCGTGTTGTCTAGTGCATCCAGTTATAAACTTGTAATAATGATCCGCGCCTATAAGTATTCCAACATCTGTGAGGCAGTCAGAATTTATTTTATAATCTGCTAGCCTCATGCGGTTTCGTTTAAGATGTCTCGCAGTGCGAGCTAACCTGTGACCTGCAGGTCTGTAGGAAGTTTATCTACTACTACCGCTTGTATTGGACTAGTAGAAGATCCGAGTCTTACTAATACTTTAACTACCTTGTAGTCACGAGGTCCACTATTTGACAAGAAACCAGAAATATTTAACCTCACACTTTTGGCAGGTTTTAAATTTAACTCATCTACCAACTGTTGTGTAATGAAGGTTTTCTGTGAACCTTGGTCAAAAAGACCTCTAGTGTTAATTCTAGATCTTCGGTTTATTAGTTAAGTTGAGCTGTAGGCAGAGTAGTATTATTGCCTGACTCAGTAGCAAGTACATTTACTTCTTGATGCACTTTGCAATATTGCACTGCGGTAGAATTCGTGGAATTCTCCCAGTGGTCATGGTTGGTGTAGAAGATTTTCTACATAAGGCGTAGTGGTGTACACCTTGGTTACAGCGGTTGCAGGAACGTAGCTGCACTGCACATTTCTTGGGATCATGAGAGCCCATGCACTTGGTGCACTTGTGCAATTCTTGCAACCTTTTAACCTTAACATTATAAGTAGGATAAACAGAGCATTGATAAGTGGTGTGTCCCTGATTGCAGAACAGACACCTTCTCTGGTTAATAGACTTAGTCTCTTTAGTAGACAAGTCATTGGTTATCTCAGAAGGAGACACCGAATATGTACCTACATTTCCACTTCTTTTCCCAGTGGATGGAGTAGTTTGGATTTATATTTATTAGACTTATTCAAACTGTTTAGGTTTGACTGAAGTATCAGTATTAGTTGGTTTAGACTCAGGTTTAATTTTATCATGAGTCTTCAACCTGTTAACCGTTCCTCAATCCCTCGAATATTTGGTCAAGAGTGAGAAACTCGGTATTATAATGTGAGCAGAGCTCTGTCAAGACATTTCGAGGTAATTTCCTCTGCAATAGTAACTTGATAGACCATTCTGAAGCAGGTATATTAACTTTAGTACCTAAGGCCTTTACTAGAGACTCTACTTCTAGTCTGAAGCTTTGAAGTGACTCTGGTCTACTATTTGGTGCATTCAGATCTAGCAATTGATAATAGAGGGTAGCTATACTTAACTCTTTGTTGCAATAGTTCAACTTCAGAGTTTTATAGCTTCCTCATAATTACTCTCATCAAGAGTGAGGTTATGTATGACCTTTTTAGCCTCTCCTTGAGAAGACTAAGTAGGTATGAAAATTTAGAAACCTTGTCTAGAGACGGCTTCTTATGGATGTGAACTTCAAAGGAAGTCCAAAAATTGTCCCAATTTTCTGTATCTAATCCTGAAAATGTAGGTAAGTCTAAAGTAGGTAAACGAACCTCTGGTAGTTGGTTATTGAAGTGAGACCCTGTGTTACTGGTATTGGATCCAGATTGTTTTGCTAATTTAGATAGCCTGATAATTATATCTTTAGTCTCATCTTCATACTGGGAGATGTCGTCTACAATTTGACTTACTTCATCAGGATCGATTTCTACAGTATTTAGCAGATCAAGGTAAGATTGACTTGCAGATTTGACTTGATCAAATTTCAGATCAGCCACTCTAACTGATGTCTCTAAGTGATAAGAGTCAATGGGAGTATCTTTAGTTAAGCCCTCAGCCTTGTTAATTAATCTGGTCAAATGACCTTTAAGGCCAATGTAGGTTCTCCTTAATTGCTCAGGAGTAGCCATGTTGGGCTTAGGTCTAAACTTCATGGGATTAATATATGTATTACTAATGAAGCTTGGGTACTTGTTCATTAGTGGACAAGTAACATTAAATGTAGCCTAATTTAAGGTGGCTATTTATATTTACCTCACTTGAGGTTGAATGTACCTACCTACCTAACAACAAATAGCTAGATATTTTGTGCACTGTCTGAACTTCCCATTAGTTTTTTTTTTTTTTTTCCCCTCGTCCGGTTAGCTCTTCTATATCACCATCAGAGTTAATGGAGATTATCCAGCAATACACAAATAATGCATACAAGAGAATATTATGGAGACACTCCAATCAGAGTTATCTCAAAAATTTAATCCCACCCTATTTAGGGTCATCACAAATAGTATAATACATACACTACTGACTAGCTTAGGTCTAGTCGTGATAATTCCTAACTAAGAACTATAAATTTATTTAGTCTGGGCTTGTACCAAATTCAGCACAATCTCAGCCTAAATTCTACCTAATAACATTGGTAAAGATTATTGTGGTGCAGTAAGGTGAATATAGTTGTGCTGTATTTTGTTTTTTTTTGTTTTATAAGAGTGCACTTGCACACACAGGTGAAACAATTATGTACAGTTAAGTTTGGCTTGCTAGCCACAGCCGTTTGTGATGGTTGATGGTGTTAATTAACTTGTCAACCACATGCAACCTAGACTCACCTGACAAGTGTACACCATCTCTGGTCAGGTTCTGTCTATAAGGTCTGGCTGTAAATTGGATATATGTGGCGTCCAATCTCACTCGTTTTTTCTGCCTGAAATTTATGTACTTAGCAGCTCTCTGGTATTCTGGGGTTACTCCCCAACGATTATCCTGACTTGGTTGGCGAGGTTCCACTAATGTGAATACTACCGATTTACTGATGAACTTGAAAGAAGAAATTATGGCTTTGAGGTGTTTGATCACCTCAGCTGGATGACGAGTGGGATGGATGTCATTACCACCTAAGTATATAATGGTTAGATGGTGAGGCCACTCTAACGCAGGTGTTAGTGTGGGGTTGTTATAAAAGTTATGAGCTGTTGCTCCTGGTGACCTAAAGATTCTCACCTCTGTGTGAGGTATAGGTCTAAGTGTTGTGGGTAATTGGCTATGACCCACTAAAGCTACCTTATACATGAGGTGAAAGTAGCAATATGTTAGTGTGATTTAGACTAACTGATGTGTTACACTGTTAGTTGACACAATTAATTAAATAGTTAGTCTAGCTTATGTCACACAAGGATTAGTTATTAATGATTAATATTTGTAATTATAATTTAATGCCTATCCGGTTCGAAGGACCATAATGTGGGACATTTGGGGCTTGAATCTAATTATTTAAATATTAATATAGTAAATTAAATTACGAAGGACCACCCGCTTTTATAGTAAAGAGGGAAACTGAGAAATTATGATCATTAGGTAATTCCTAGATGAACCAGTAACTATGGATAAAATACTAGAGAATATGATCATAGAAATAATTAATGGGCTGTATAATTAAATGAATCAAACCTCAAACACCTACATTGGGGGGGTTATTACTGGAACTCAGTACGTCCAGGAACTAGTGTGGTTCGTTCACTAATCCAAGGTACAATAATCTAATCCTACGAATATTATGAAATCATTATCGTTATCATTAATGGGAACATAGATTATGAACATAATAATAATAATCATAATAAACACATGTTAATCCAATAAACAGAGTTCTGCATGTAAAAGAGTACAGATAATAAATGAGAGGAATACAAAGGAATCTTAGCTTAATGACGATTCCTTAGAAGTTAGTCACGACGCTTCCTCTGATTCTCCTGGACTCGGCATGGAACACTAGGAGTTGATTAACATGGAAAGGACAGCTCGGAGAATTCTTCTCACACGCTGCAAAATAAATGTTTACAGTAGCAACAAATTAAACTACTGTATTTCTATGCTCAATAATTTAATATTAATGGTAAATGAATGATAATGACCTGTGATTTATTGTTGTTATACGTCGTCACGACAAGCTACCCAGCTATAAGTCTACACCCTATCAGATGCATCAAATAAGGATAAGATACTTAGCTAATATGGGCACTGTGTAAGTTTAGGCTTGCCGAAATTCGCGTCCCAGGCTCTAGCTCAGCCTATCCTGGATAATGACGCGCTTCCCTGGCCGGTCACGTGGAGTCACAAAGAACCAAATTTAACAGGTTCCGTGAATGACACTGACACCAGGTGAAGGTATTGTCTGTAAGGCTCTTCACGCCTCACAGTGGCGACTTTCTTCTGTAGTATGGATAGCGTTTACCCCGATGACTGGGTAATGGCATCTCCTCGTGAGCAACACGTGAACAGGTCCGCTCGGGAGCAATTCAGCACGTGCACTGGCGTCCTCTCCCGCACCGCCCCGCGTCCCGCGTTTATTAACCAAATTATTATTATGGACATCATCATTTCTCGCGGTTGTGCTTGAAATGCTCGGGTTAGGACGGGTTTATTATTTGGAAGAGTTAAATATTATCATTTGCCAATGCTATGATAGTAAACGTATAATGGAGAAGAATTAATATCTCTCCATGGCATTCACGCGTGACGTTAATTTTTATTACTAGATATCTGCTATAACTATAAACTCTCTATTTGGCTTTAGTTGGAGGTCAGTTTATCTGTAATTAATTATCACACAGAACACCGTTTGTTATAGAGAATCGAATTCAATTCTCAGGCACATTGGATATAAATGTGTTTATTACAATGAAATCTGACGCAATACTGGCGTCGTGTGACGTAAGAATTCTAGCCTATTGTACAGATGTAATTATTAGTACATGTGAATTCTACGTTGTGTTAATTTTACTTACTACAATGATTAGTAGAATTAGTAATAATGAATGAGAATACAACAGTGTTGTATTCAGTGTTGGAAATTTCCAACAAATGCGTGGTATCTGGAACGAGTCAGCGACTGTGACTGCATTCACTTTCCTGTAATCGGTGCAGAACCGGTATGTGCCATCACTCTTCTTCACGAGGAGGCACAGCGAACTCCAGTCACTGTCGCTAACCTCTGTCAAGTCGTTATCTAGCAGATACTTTACTTCTGCTCTCATCGCCGCTGCTTCCTCCGGGTTAACTCTGTAAGGGTGCTGCTTGATGGGGTCAGCACTCCCTACATTTACTTCGTGCACCGTTCCGTGGTGTCTTCTGGGCACGTCTGTGAATAGCGACTTATTCCTCCATATGATCTCCACTAGTTCCTGGCGTTGGTCATCCTCCAAATGACCTAGACGCTCATCTATCTTGGCTAGGCTTTGCGTATTCAATATCTTCGCGCCATCGGCCCTCTCTAACTTACAGTTCTCCTCTCCTATTCCTTTGCCGTCTCTCACACAAAGTACAGTCGTCAGTGACGGGGTTTCCATCTGCTTTTCATCGCCTATAGGCTTAATTCTCTCATAGTACCTCTTTATCATGTTCACGTGGCAAACCTGTGACTTCCTCGGACGATCTGGCATGTGTATTACATAATTCACATCCCCTAGCGCCTTCTGGATGGTATATTGTCCACTCTACTTATTGTTTATACCCTCCATTTCCTCGTCTTCTTCTCTTCGCGTCCAGAGTCAGACATCTACTGTCTGTACCTCCTCTGTCGTCTTCACAATTCCATCTACTGCCATTATACTTTCGTCTCTCGTCATCATACTTCACTCCCTCGTATTTACCGACGATCCTCCCTTTCGTCTCCTCATTTATCCGAGACCTCATCCTGTTTGACTTCCATCGAGTCCTCGGGTTTCTTCTATTCCTCCATGCTTGTATCATCGTACTCTTCTCACACTTCTCACCTCTATACAACTCCATTTCTTCTCCTTCGACTCTTCTTCGTTCCCTAAAAGTTTCTTCGAGCACTGTACTACACCCAACAGCACTCGACCGTACATGTCGCTTTACCTCTCCTAGAGTGCTCGTAAGCATCTCTGCACACATACTGTCTCTTCTCCTTTCATTTTCTCGGCTATTACTCTTCTTCACTATCTCTCCTCCACGTTTTCTGTGAAACATGTCAACTCCTGACATCTCAAACAACTTAACTCCATTATCCAAATGCCTCTTTGCTCGTGGACAACTTGACGCTCTACTCCCGTCCTCAGTCTGTCCACATTCTTCCTCATTTCTACTCAGCACAGTTGTATTCACCTTCCGGCTCTTAATTTCAGCGGGCTGGACTACTCAGGTCTGCTCTCTTCACAGTATTCTTCTTTGGCTGTGGCATCTCCACTTCTGACCTCACCGAGACTTCATCTTCCTGAGCCGGACCTTCCTCGTTGGCCACCTCTCCCTTCATCACTACCGAGACAGGGTACTCAATTGCTTGGCGGTCTCCTGACTCATCTCCTTGGATGTCAGTCAGGTTCACACTCTCAGATGTCCCACCCGTGCCATGGCCTTCTGGGCACTCCTCTGGCACAGTCTCCGCTATGACTCTTGGCAACACCTTTGTCCCACACAAGTCATTCCGCAGGATCACTTGGACTCCTGGAACAGGTATGTTGGGGCATACTCCCAACATCACCTCCGCCGACAAATAATCTGACTTCAACTGGACAGCACACACGGGCATGTCACTCTTAGACAACAACCCATGTACCTTCATCCTCCTACTGCCAGCTAACAGTCGATCGTTTCCGATTAGGCCTCTCAGAATCAAACTCTGATTGGCTCCAGTATCCCTGAGGATACTAACCTCCTCCTTGGGTTGACCTTCTATGCCGACCCAACCTTTACTGATAAACGGCCTATACCGCTCGTTCATCAAATCTACCTTCTGTGGTTTGTCTTGTTGTACATCAACGTACTTCTTCCGGGATCACACGTGGTCAGGGTCACGACTCTCTTGCCCTGCCGACAATCGCGTATCATGTGACCCGATCTGTTGCACTTGTAGCATCTCATTTGGGAGAAATCTCTCCTATACGCCCCCGAGTGGCTCTGACTCTGCCCACTCGTATTGGAGTTCCTCGGGCCAGATGTACTACTCGTACTCTGTGGAGCTTCATTGGACTCTTGTCTCCTCTGCACATTTTTATTTTCCTGCTTACCTCCAGCAGGCAGACTCGGCAACTTTCCTTCCTTGGGCTTAAAATTAGCCGGTCTGCTTGTCTGCCCCTCAAAACCTCTTCCTCCCCAGACTCCACTGGGTCTGCTATTGCTGCGTCTCGCCTCGATTCTCACTCTGTTCTCCCTCAAGCTCTTGTATGGTTCAGTAATCATATCTGCTCTATCTGCGGCATTTTTCACCTCCTTTACCCCCCCACCTTCTTGGATCTTGAACTTTGTTTCGGGATGCATCATTTCTAGGAACTTTTCCATGACCATCAATTGCTTCAGGTCAGCGTAAGATCCTCAATCCATTTCTGGAATCGTCTTTCCAGATCCCTTGCTGTCTCAGCAAACGTACATGCTCTAACCTTCACCATCTCTCTGAAGCGCTTCCTATAAGCTTTTGGGGTTAGCTGAAACGAGCGCAGTATGCTGCTCTTTACTGCGGCATAATCCTGGCAATCTTCCAGTGGCAATTGGGTGTATGCCACCCTGGCTGCACCGGTCAACCTTAACTGGACCAGCTGGGCCCATTCCTCCTGTGGCCACTCCTTGATGCTGGCTACCTTTTCAAAGTGCTCAAAAAAGCTCTCTGCCTCTTCGGGAACAAACACGGGAATGTCCTTCTCCCTAACCCTAACATCTGGCGAGTGTGATACCTGGGTGGTGCTCTCTGGTAACCAATGTTCAATCCTTCGTTCAGCCAAGCTTCTACTCGATTCTATCTGCATTTGTTTTGTTCTCTCTTTTTCTTTTTCGACCTGGGCTTTTTCTTTCTCGACCTCTAGTCTTGCTTTCTCTTTTTCTTTCTCCACCTCTAGCCTGGCTTTCTCTTTTTCTACCTCCAGTCTGGTTTTCTCTTTTTCCCTCTCGGGTTCATTTTTCATCTGGAGTTCCAATTTCATCTTTTCCAGCTGGAACTGTCTCTCCTTGTCCTCACGCTGCATCTGTAGCTCTAGCTCGAACCTTTCCAGACTCCTGTTCCTGCTACTGCAGCTACTCTTACTGCTTCTACACGATCCCTGGGATCTCACTTCATCCTGCCCATAATCCTCCTTTCCACTTTCAGCTTCTTTCTGGGCTCCTTGTTCTGTCGCTTCACTCTTGGCTCTTAACTGCCTCAGGATCTCATCCTTCATCCCAGCTACTTTAGATGCTTTCAACCTAATGCCACATTTTTCTGCTATTTGTTTTAACTGATCCCTCGTGCAACCTTCCAAGTCCTCAGGCTTGCCTGATTCCACAAATGCCTGCACCTTATCCATCTTGTCCTGTGAGTCTTCCCGAGAGAGAGTATACACCTGCGGTCACACAGTGTATCTGTTTCAACAAGGAGTGTGCAAATCCACTCTTGGACAGGGTGTGGGTGTCAGTTCACTCTCCCGGACACAGGCCCCCAATTTACTGTGGTTGGGTATGTGGTGTCGTTGATCCTTCTTTATGGACAACCCAACCCAAAACTCGGTAGAGTGCTTATACTTTACCAAATCACCCTGGGCGCTTCTGGCTCTTGGAGAGGGGCTCAACGTCACACGTTTAGGGGATGCGGCTCCAATACTTAGCCTCGTTGACACGTGCACACACCCACTCGAGACGCTGTGACTCCCCACTCTCTCCTTATGTAATATGATCTACTCAATCCCCTTTGACTTATTAGTTTTCCATTCTATCCTGTCCACAGCTGTAGCTCTTGGTTCTTTCTCTCTCTCTCTCTCCTTCTTTCCAACTTCCTACGACTGTAACTCTATGCTTCAGCATAAGTACTTCTTGGAACAAAAATAGCAAACTATCACTCACCTTTCACTGCGTCTTGCATGTGTTATGATCTCAGCCTGTAGGAGAAACGAGTCTTCCCCCTTGAGAGTTATTCAGCAAGCCTGACCTACCTGGAAGGTCCAGGAAATATGGAGGTGATAACACATATGTAAAATAGTTGGTTGGATTTCAATGAACAGTTTAAGATTATGGGCAGTAAGTAAGGAAATAGATAAATGACTGGCTAGGAGATGTGAACATTTTGCTGGAGGCGTGAGGCTCGTTTCTGGAGGGCTTTGACCTCACTTGAGGCCAGACATCGCAGGGGGAAAGCCGTGCTCCGTTTGAGCTCCCGTCAGAAGGGAACCCCTAGTGATATATCTGGAAGAGAAGAGAAGTGTGCAGACGTACCAGCTGTGGAATCGAGCTGGGGACGTGTGGTCTCAAGTCCTGGGCGACGAGGAGTGTTTATTAAACCGCCCGGAGACATTATCGTGGGCCATGGGAGCGCCCTGACCAGGCTTCGTCAGAGGGAGGAGCGCCCTCGACCAGATAATCTGTGGTTTGTCGTTGGGGAAGTTGCTGAGAACTTCGAAGCCAGCACAGATGAAGTAACTGATGAGACTCCAAGGTAGTGGAGGAGAGTACCTCGATCTGTGAGGAGAAGCAGTGAAGAGGAGTGTCAAGTCTTCTGTAGAGGTGGTGAAGCACCATAGTTGCTCGAGAGAACTTCATGGTGTAGCAGCCAAGAGAGCTGTGGAGGACCCTAGCAAAAGGGTGAAGCACCGTAGTTGCTCAAGGAAACTTCATGGTAGCAGCCTGGAGGAGCTGCAGAGGATCCTGGTAGTTAAGCCCGGAAGAACCTAAAGATATCAGGGTAGTGAACTTCCAGAGGTGGAAGGGAAGTTCTGGTGGATTACTTGTAGGGAGTTGATAGTGTTTGGTTATCATTAGCGTGCAAGACGCAGTGAGAAGTGGGTGATTGTTTGCATTCTTATGTCAAGGAGTGTTTTATACTGAAGTTTAAAGTTACAATCGTAGGCTGGATTACCTACAGATGTATGTGTTCTAGGACTAATAGGGTGATCGATTGATCATTGTTGTGTATCAAGGAACATTTATACTGATATATGTTATTGCATTCAAATACTGATTTTCCTCATACATGTTTATATATATATATATATATATATATATATATATATATATATATATATATATATATATATATATATATATATATATATATATATATATATATATATATATATTCTCTTGCTGATAGTGCAACAGTGTATGTAGACTTCATCTACTTGAGGAGGTTGATAGTATCAGGTGGTGAACCAGGAGATAGGATACCACTTGATAAGCTGATGATAGAGTTCTGATGGTGTTGGAGTGCACCCTGATTGTAATATTATAGAGTATAGGATTCATTATTATTATATGTGTGTATGTATTGTGTATGTGCTTTGTCCAGTAAATGTATTCCAATTTGCTGGTGTTTGCCCTTGTCCTAGTGCGTCTTCCCAGGAAATAGTAAGGGTAGAGAGAGAGAAAGAACCAAGAACCACCGCTGTGGACAGGGTAGGATGGAAAATTAGTAAGTCAAAGGGATTGAGGAGATCATATCACATAAGGAGAGAGTGGGGAGTCACAGCGGCTTGAGTGGATGTTTGCACGTGACAACGAGGCTAAGTGTTGGAGCCGCATTCCCTAAACGTGTGACGTTGAGCCCCTCTCCAAGAGCCCGAAGCGCCTAGTGTGATCTCCTAGTGAAGTATAAGCACTCTACCGAGTTGTGGGTTGGGTTATCCGTAAAGGAGGAACAACGACGACAACACCACCAACCCACGACTATAATAAAATTGGGGGCCTGTGTCTGGGAGAGTGGACTGACACACCCACACCCTGTCCGAGAATGGATTTGTACACCCTTGCTGAAATAGATAAACTGTGTGACCGCAGGTGTATACTCTCTCTTGGGAAGACTCACAGGACAAAGATGGATAAGGTGCAAGCATTTGTGGAGTCAGGCAAGCCTGAGGACTTAAAAGGTTGCACAAGGGATCAATTAAAACAAATACCAGAAAAATGTGGCATTAGGTTGAAAGCATCTAAAGTAGCTGGGATGAAGGATGAGATCCTGAGGCAGTTAAGAGCCAAAAATGAAGCGGCAGAACAAGGAGCCCAGAAAGGAGATGAAAGTGGAAAGGAAGACGATGGGCAGGATGAAGTGAGATCCCAGGGATCGAGTAGGAGCAGTAAGAGTAGCCGCAGTAGCAGGAGTAGCCGAAATAGGAGCTTGGAGAGATTCCAGTTAGAGCTCCAGATGCAGCAACAACGAGAGGACAAGGAGAGACAGTTCCAGCTGGAAAAGATGAAGTTAGAACTCCAGATGAAAAGTGAAGTAGAAAAAGAGAAAACCAGAATGAAGGAACTAGAGTTGGAACAAGAGAAAGAAAAAGAGAAAGCAAGACTAGAGGTGGAGAAAGAAAAAGAGAAAACCAGAGTAAGAGAACTGGAGTTGGAACAGGAGAAAGAAAAAGCCCAAGTCGAAAAAGAAAAAGAGAGAACAAAACAAATGCAGATAGAAGCGAATAGAACCTTGGCTGAGCAAAGGATTGAACTTGGGTTGCCAGAGAGCACCACCCAGGTATCACACTCGCCAGATGTTAGAGTTAGGGAAAGGACATTCCCGTGTTTGTTCCCGAAGAGGCAGAGAGCTTTTTCGAGCACTTTGAAAAGGTAGCCAGCATCAAGGAATGGGCCCAGCTGGTCCAGTTAAGACTGACCGGTGTAGCCAGGGAGGCATACACCCAATTGTCACAGGAAGAGTGCCAGGATTATGCCACAGTAAAGAGCAGCATATTGCGCTTGTTTCAGTTAACCCCAGAAGCTTATAGAAAGCGCTTCAGAGAGATGATCAAAGTTGGAGCATGTACCTTTGCTGAGACAGCAAGGGATCTGGAAAGACGATTCCAGAAGTGGATTGAGGTTGCTGGAGTTGGATCTTACGCTGACCTAAAGCAACTGATGGTCATGGAGAAGTTCTTGGAGATGATGCATCCCGAAACAAAGTTCAAGATCCAAGAAGCAGGGGTAAAGGATGTGAAAGATGCCGCAGATAGGGCGGATATGATTACCGAAGCATACAAGAGCTTGAGGGAGAACAGAGTAAGAAGCGAGGCGAGATGCAGCAATGGCAGATCCAGTGGAGTCTGGGGCGGAAGAAATTATGAGAGACCCAGAAGAGTCTGGGGTGAGAGAAATTTTGATAAATGGGCAGATAAAAGTAAGTACCCTAAAACTCAGAAGAGTAGGTCGCGCACTTCGTCTGAAAGTGAAGATGGAGGAGCTAAACGAGAAACTAATCGTTATCCAGGACATCAAGAGTCCAGTAAAACCCCACAGAGTGCAAGTAGTTTGCCTGGCCCGAGGAACTCTCATGCGAGTGGACAAAGTCAGAGCCACTCTGGTACATATAGAAGAGACTTTCCCCAGGTGAGGTGTTACAATTGTAACGAATTGGGTCACGTGATGCGAGACTGTCGGCAGGGCAAAAGAGTTGTGACCCTGGCTATGTGTGACCCCCGAACTAAATATTCTAAGGTGTTCCAAGACAAACCACAGAAGGTGAACTTAGTGAACGAA
>NC_091165.1:43087993-43110384 GCF_040958095.1 Procambarus clarkii | reverse complement strand
TAACGAGTCTGGAGCGAAGGCGGATGTGTACTTGCGGTATGGCATGGTACAGCGTTCACTGAACCGGCCAGAGATTCCCCAGACGTCAGAGGTATGTGAGGTATGTGCGAAGGTTCTAGAGCCCTCTTTGGTCCAAACCAGGCTAATGGATGAAGCCGGCTATGAACATTACAAGCTCAGAAAGCTTATCCCTCAGTTTACCAAATGTTTCCTACCGGTATTTTGTTTTGTTCTCGTATGTGTTCTCTGTGTTCTCAGTAAGGATCAGTGGACGACCCGAAGGATGATGGCTCCCTTGAACATCGTGAAGAGATCCCAGGGATTAGAGACGTGCACTGTGAGTGTTGCAGTCGACGAAGGAGCCTGGAAGGTGATAGTAGATACAGGAGGTACGACAGATGATAAAATGAGTGACTGTTTCCGGCAGGTTGACACCCCCCGCGTGATTGCTGAGCCTCAATGCAGCGTTATACGGACCGTTGGTCGACCTGACGGTGGCAGAGCGAATGCCATCTTCGATGTACGAACAGCCCCGTTGGAACTAGGTGTGAGCCTAGTAGAGGAGTCCGCTGTAAGTACTGACTTGCCCACTGTCGCTGTCACTCTGAATTATCAGACCCCTGTATTCCAGGTTCCTGTCTCCCTGAAGGACCATCGGACCGGTACCAGAAATGCCGTCTGTGATCAGCCATCATCGGTGCCACGACACAGGGAAGTGTCGAGTCGCCCCTCATCGTGTCTACACCGATTCTTACTCGAGAGAGGTGAGATGATGCCCCTGCTTGACATCGCAGTGGAGACGTGGAAGATTACGCCAGGCAGGACATTGCCTTACATCTGCAAGTTTCCTTTGTGCCGGAATTGTCCAGTAGGACAGTTCTGTGGACAAGGCAGCCTCGCCGTTCCAGTTTGCAGTATAAGTGAGTCCATTTGGAGTTGTGTCGCCGTACTAATTTGGTTTGTGTTTCTTTTTATAGAACCCCAAACCAAATTCTTTTTGGTGGGGAGGTGTTACGAACCCGGATCCAGCGTCTGAGCACGGAGCAGTGACGACAGCGCCATCTGTGGGTCAGCTCCCGAAAACCCCACCAAATGGACGACGACACCTGGTGAGGACAAGGTGTACTGGCCACAAGGGCCAGTTTCCAGTCCTGTTCAGCACACAACACCGCCGCTGCTGACCTCTGGTGAGGTGGTGCTCAGACGACAACGCCATCTATGGAGTGGATAGGTGGGCGTTTGTGTCTGAGCCTGTAAGTGAGGTGCTTTTGTGTGTCCCTGTTATTGATGACGTGTCTGCTTACAGAGTCGACCTGGGACTGCTGTGATGGAAGTTGAGTCAGTCTACCCAAGGCAGCCGTCCCCATACCTTGTGCTTTGCTGCAGCAGCTGTGAGTCGTCTCCCGGAGGAACACTGTGGTGTTACCCTGCCTGTGAAGCAGCAGTGAAGGATTGTCATTCCCGGGACCGACTGCTGGAGACGATTAACCACTGGGGTATTGAGGACAGGAGAGTGATTTGTGGTATCACACGAGGCTCCTGACTAGGGCGCTACCCTAGTATTGCTCGTGGAGTGGCCTGACCAGCGTTGCTGATCCGGAACCTGCCAGCAGACCTGCTGGACTTGTGGTTGACGGCCTCCACGGCGGTGCCCCCAGTGGAACTGTGTTTTGGCTGACCTGTGGCTGCAGTAGACTCAGCTTCTCAAAGGATTCGTTGTGAGGCCACGAGAGCACCGAGAGCTTGGATCCAGAGTCTTCAGGAGAAGACGATTGTGTACAGTGTTAATACCCCTCCCCCTGTGTACTCTTATATTATATTATTTATTGGTGATGGAAACAATTATAATCTTAAGTTCTTAACTTTATTTCCCTTCCCCTTTAAGTTACTTGCGTCACGGATCTCATCCCTTGAAAGCCACTACTGGTTTGGGGCCGGATACCCTTCCTCTAACAACATCAGAGTAAGAACCCAGTTGCGACCCGAGAGGGCCGTAACACCCTCCCTTCTCTCACACGCCTTCCTGTCTCTCCCACCCCCAATCCCTCCCTTCTCCCCCCGCCCTCCTAAGCCCCCCACTCTCCCCCACCCCACCTAAGTCTTCCCCTCTCCCCCACTCCCCTAAACCCTCCCCTCTTCCTCACCCACCTCAACCCTCCTTTTTCCCCCACGCCCCCAAAGCCCTCCACCCTCTTCTCCTCCCCCATCTTCCCTATCCCCAAAGCCTCTCCTTCCCCCATGCTTCCCCAATCCTCCCTCTCTCACCCCCCTCAACCCTCCCCCTCTCACTCTCCCCCCCAACCCTCTCACTCTCCCCCCTACCCTCCCCCTCTTACCCACCCCCCTCTCCCCCAAGCCCTCTCTCCTCCACCAGTCTCCCTGTGCCAGGTCCCCCCAGCTCCCACTCACCCCAGATCCCAAAGGTCTTCCCCAGAGGAGAAGCAGAAGAGAGTCAGTTTCAGGGTGATGTACACGAACATAGATGGGATCACTAGCAAGACAAGTGAACTAAGGGAAAGAGCACAAGAAGTGAACCCAGATGTAATCGGACTCACTGAAACAAAACTCTCTGGAATCATAACGAATGCCGTGTTTCCCCAGGAGTACACAGTAATAAGGAAAGAGAGGGAAGGTAGGGGAGGAGGCGGAGTGGCCCTACTCATGAGAAAGGAATGGAGTTTTAAGGAGATGGCTATCCCGGGCTGTGAGGAGTTCAGAGACTACATAGCAGGCACCATGACAATGGGAGGACCAAGAATAGTAGTAGCAGTAATATACAACCCTCCACCAAATGACAGAAGACCCAGTCAAGAGTATGAAAACAACAACATGGCAGTTAACACTATAATTGAGAGAGCAGCCTCTGCTGCCTATAGAAATAGATCCCACCTGCTCATCATGGGCGACTTCAATCACGGAAGGATTGACTGGGAGAACAAGGAACCGCATGGAGGCGAGGATACGTGGAGAGCCAAACTATTGGAGGTGGTGACAAGAAACTTTTTAACCCAGCATGTCAGAGAACCCACAAGGATGAGAGGCAATGACGAACCAGCGAGACTCGACCTAGTCTTCACTCTGAACGACTCCGACATAAGAGAAATCGGTTTTGAGGACCCAGAAGGAATGAGCGACCACAGTGTACTGGTGTTTGAGTACTTGATTGAAGAAGGGTTATTGAACTCGAGGAGGGATACCGAAACCAAAAGGTTAGCATACCGAAAGGGAAACTATGAGGGGGGATAAGAAAATTCCTAACAGATATAGCATGGGAAACAGAGCTCAGGGGAAAGACGGCCCAAGATATGATGGATTACATCACGCAGAAGTGCAAGGATGCAGCAAACAAGTTTGTCCCAGTCCAAAAGGAAAACAGAGAAATTAAAATGAGAAACCCATGGTTTAATCAAGGATGTAGGCTAGGTAAGCAGCAAAGTAAAAGGACATAGAGAAACTATAGGAATAACAGGACACTAGGGAACAGAGAAAGATACCAGAATGCCAGGAATGAATATGTCAGGATGAGAAGAGAGGCACAAAGACAATACGAAAATGACATCGCAAGCAAGGCAAAGACTCAGCCTAAATTGTTGCACAGCCACATCAGGAGAAAAACAACAGTAAAGGAACAGGTTATGAAATTAAGGATAGGGGCGGAAGGATTCGCTACAAATGACAAGGAAGTGTGTGAGGAATTGAATAAGAAATTCCAGGAGGTCTTCACCTTAGAGCAAGGAGAAATTCCAGAGGTAAGAGAGGGAATAGCTAACCAGCAACCACTGGAAGACTTTGAGATTTGAGATTATTGAAGAGTTTGAGATTACCAGTGGGGAAGTAAAGAAGTGTTTACTAGAGTTGGATGTGACAAAGGTTATAGGCCCAGATGGAATCTCCCCTTGGATACTAAGGGAAGGAGCAGAAGCACTGTGCTTGCCACTCTCTATAGTGTATAACAAATCACTGGAAACAGGGGAACTGCCATAAATTGCGAAAGCAGCTAATGTAGTTCCAATATGCAAGACAGGGGATAGGCAGGAGGCACTGAACTACAGGCCAGTGTCCCTAACCTGCATACCATGAAAGCTGATGGAGAAAATTGTGCAAAGAAAGCTAGTGGAACTTCCGGAGCGAAAGAACTTTGTAACACAGCATCAACATGGGTTCAGGGATGGCAAGTCCTGCCTCACAGGACTAATTGAATTCTATGACCAGGCAACAAAAATCAGGCGAGAAAGAGAGGGGTGGGCAGACTGCATATTTTTGGATTGTCAAAAAGCTTTTGATACAGTGCAACACAAGAGGCTAGTGAGAAAGCTGGAGATGTAGGCTGGAGTGAAAGGGAACGTACTCCGTTGGAAACGGGAGTACCTAAGTAACAGAAGACAACGAGTCACTGTCAGGGGTGAGGTCTCGGATTGGCGTGACGCCACAAGTGGAGTCCCGTAGGGGTCAGTCCTTGAACCAATACTGTTTCTGATATAAGTAAATGATCTCTCAGAGGGAATAGAATCGTTTCTCTCAATGTTTGCTGATGATGCAAAAATTATGAGGAGGATTGAAACAGAGGATGATAGTAGGCGGCTAAAGGACGACCTAGACAGACGGAATGAATGGTCCAACAAATGGTTGTTAATGTTTAACCCGAGTAAATGCAAAGTAATGAAACTAGGCGGTGGAAACAGGAGGCCAGACACAAGATACAGAATAGGAGATGAAGTACTTAATGAAACGGAAAGAGAGAAAGTTTTAGGAATTGATACAACACCAAACCTGTCTCCTGAAGCACACATAAAAAAATTATGTCTGTGGCATATGCAAGTCTGGCTAACATCAGAACAGCCTTCAGGAACCTGTGTAAAGAATCGTTTAGAATCTTGAACACCAAATATGTAAGACCAATCCTGGAGTATGTGGCCCCAGCATGGAGCCTGCACCTTGTCAAGCACAAGACGATGCTGGAAAAAGTTCAGAGGTATGCCACTAGATTGGTCCCAGAACTAAGAGGCATGAGTTACGAGGAAAGACTGCGATAAATGCACTTTACGACTCTGGAAGACAGAAGAGTGAGGGGAGACATGATCACTACCTTCAAAATCCTCATGGGAATTGACAGGGAAGACAAGGATAAACTATTCAACACAGGCGGTATACGAACAAGGGGACACAGGTGGAAAGTGAGTACCCAAATGAGCCACAGGGACGTTAGAAAGAACTTTTTCAGTGCCAGAGTAGTTAACAGGTGGAATGCATAAGGCGGAGATGTGGTGGAGGCTGACTCCATACACAGTTTTAAATGTAGATATGATAGAGCTCAGTAGGCTCAGGAATCTGTACACCAGTTGATTGACAGTTGAGAGGCGGGCCCAAAGAGCCAAAGCTCAACCCCAGCAAGCACAATTAGGTGAGTACACACACACACACACACAGAAGAGTAAGGGGAGACATGATAACCACCTACAAAATTCTCAGGGTGGACAAAGACAAACTCTTCAGCACGGGTGGAACACAAACATGGGGACACAGGTGGAAACTGTTACAAACCGTACATTAATGCTCATGACTCGTAACAGCAACAAAATATTGTAGTCTAAGGACATTTACCGATGCTGTAATCTCAAAGTGTGTCACCAGTATAATCCCATGGTTTGTACAGGTAAGATTTAGAATTAATCACCCCCCTAGGAATAAGCAATCGCACATAAATTATAAATGGTATATTAAAATTATATTTCAGTTAATTATCAGTATTATATAACAATCAACAGATGGGCAATCACATGTAAATCAAAATAAAATTATGTTTCCACAGACTAATATACTACAACAGAACAAAATAGATATATATATATATATATATATATATATATATATATATATATATATATATATATATATATATATATATATATATATATATATATATGCGAACAAGCCTGAATGGTCCCCAGGACAATATGCAACTGAAAACTCACACCCCAGAAGTGACTCGAACCCATACTCCCAGGAGCAACGCAACTGGTATGTACAAGACGCGTTGCGTTGCTCCTGGGAGTATGGGTTCGAGTCACTTCTGGGGTGTGAGTTTTCAGTTATATATATATATATATATATATATATATATATATATATATATATATATAAAATCCACTTAACTCCTAGATGTGATCCTCCCTGAGTCTAAACAGTTACTGAATAACTTTCTCACGGCGGGAGCCGATCTTCCTCACAACATATCAACTGACAATTTTTATTTAATATAAATTTTACTTAAATGGAGCCATATAATGGGAATAGGGTAATCATTAATTAACTAAATTAAAGATTTATCAGATTTACATGCATAAACAGAGGTAATGTAGTTATTAATAATACAGTTATATATTTATGAAATAAAGAGGAAATTGCTGGCAACTGCCCAACATAGCAAGAAGTAATGTGTCTCACGGTATTGACGACTAGAAGAACAATTAAAATGGTTTCTCACGGTTTTACCACTAGATGATCAGTACAAAATATAACTTTCTCACGGTAAGGCTGACTAGCTGACCACCACACAAAAAATATAATAATGGTTTCCCACGGTTTGGTCCACCAGATGACCATTACCACAATATAACATATCAGCACATACAAGTAATGATATAATATATAAGCACATACAAGTAATGATATAACACATACAAGTAATGATATAATACATACAAGTAATGATATTATACATACAAGTAATGATGCATGGAATAAGTAATTATTTAATATTTATATACGTATCCAATTGGGGTACGTAACACTTCCACCTCCAAGAAAAAAAATGCAATGGATTGAAGATCAATAACATTTTTTTCTGAAAGTAAAAATGTTGAGTAAAAGAATATTTCACTCATGGTACATCATATACGAAATTTCTGGACAAAGCATCAGCAATGACATTCTGCCTGCCCAGGAATATGTTTAATCTAAACATTAAATTTTTGTAGAAACAATGACCAGCGTAGAATTCGTTGGTTCTTGATTTTCATCATATTAATGACTATAATGAATTTATATTAATAAATATAAAAAAATGAATATAAGGGGATTGTGGTCAGTAAACACTAGCACCTTATTAACTGAAAGGTAAATTTCAAATTTCTGGATTGACAATATGAGACCCAACGCCTCCTTTTCTACCACTGAATAGTTCTTCTGGGGAATTAAATTTTCTAGAGTAATAATATACAGGATGTTCAATATTATCTAGACCAACTTGTATAAGCACAGCACCTATTCCAACATCTGATGCATCAATATGTAAAATAAAAGGTTTGTCAAATTGGGGACTAGCAAGAACAGGTGACGTTGACAATATGCCCTTTAAGTTCTGAAATGAATTCTGGCAATCTTGAGTCCACTTAAACTTTACTTGCTTTCACAACAAATTTGTCAATGGGGCAGCAACTGTCGAAAAATTTCTACAGTACCGCCTATAATAAGCACACATACCGATAAATCTTTGACTCCCTTTTACTGGTTAACACTGGGTAGTCCACAATGGCTTGTATCTTATCTTGTAAAGGAATTACCTTACTTGTCCTACTTCATGCCCAGATAGGTTATAGTCCCTCTTGCCCAACTACACTTATTCATATTCACTGTTAAATTGGCGTTTTTCAACACCGTTTTTCAACAACAAATTTCGTAAACAATTGCTTAAGGCCTGAAAGATGATCTGCCCAATTCTTGATATAAAACAATGTCGTCAAGGTAGACCCTACAATCTGGCACATCTTGAGTAAGAAATTCATGAGTCTTTGAAAGGTGGCAGGTGCATTCCTCAAACCGAATGGCATGACATTGAATTCATAAGCACCATCAGGTGTAACAAAAGCAGTAACTTCCCTAGCATAATCAGTTAAGGTAATCTGATAATATCCCTTAGATAAATCAAGTTTACTTACATAATTAGCATGTCCTATTGATTCAATACACTCCTCCAACAGTGGTAAGGGAAATACATCAACAGTAGTGCTCTTGTTCAGTTTACATAATCTACACATAACCTCCAGGTTCCCCTGGTTTTGGCACTAACAACACGGAGAGCTCCAAGTACTTTGACTTGGCCGAATGAAATTATGCTGGAGCAGATAGTCCACTTCTTGTTGTATAATTTTCCTCTTTTCTAGGTTCACTCTGTAAGGATGTTGTCTAATTGGAGTGCTGTCCAGGAGCTGAATGTCGAGTGTGATGAGGTGGATCTGTGTGGGAACCTCCCCAAACAGAGATGTATGGTTGTCCAGCAGCAACTTCTCAGTTCCTTCCAATGGAACTGGAACTGAGTAGTTGAATATTAACATCATTTTCTTCACTACAATTTCCCTCAGATGGTAACTCTTCCCTGATAAAACAAGCTACCACTTCTGGTCCAACATAAGCTTTAACCTGTTAATATGCACATTCATTTTATGTTCTGAAAGAGTAGGGTTAATTTTGTAAGTTAGGTCTCCCACCTTCTCTACCACTTGTAGGGTCCTTCAAACTTAGGACATGGAGTCCCCAAACGAGGTTTCAACACCAACACCAAATCTCCGACAGCAAACGACCTGAGTTTAGCCCTGAACTTTTTGTCATATCTTTGTTTCATGGCTTGTTGAGCCTGTTCCAGATGTTCCTTCGCCAACTCTCAGCCCGACACAACTTTCCTTGACCTCACTCAAGTACCAACCACTCTGATGAACAGAGACATGTCCCATCAACTTTTCTTGAAGCATTTTAACGGACCTCTCACCTGTGACCAAATACGAGCTCAAAAGGTGAACAGCCCAATGACACTTGTAACCCTTCTCTGGCAGCAAACAGCACAAAAGGGAGATTCTCATCCCAATTACGTGGATAAGTTTCTCCTGTGTCTTTAACATCTGTTTCAACGTTTGATGGAAACGTTCAAGCCCACTTGACTTTGTAGATGATATGGACTGGAAAATGTGTGCTGAATCCCTTTGGATTTGCAGAAAGTTTTGAAAACCTTAGAACAAAAATTCCCCATTGTCACTCTGGATAACTCTAGGCATTCCGAACAAGGAGAAAAATCGTTCAAGACACTTGATGAGATATGAGTCTTGGTGTTTCTTAAGGCATATGCCTCAGGAAATCTCGTCGTCATACACATAACAGTAAACATAAAAATGCTACCCGACTTAGTCTTAGGTAAAGGACCTACACAATCTATTACAACATGAGAAAATGGTTCATCAGGAACTACAATAGGTTGCAATAGTGCTCTTGGCACAGATTGGTTTGGTTTTCCAACAATTTGACAGGGTACACAGTTATGACAATGCCTGACCACATCTTTCTTTAGCTTGGGCCAGTAAAAATATTTGCATATTTTATGGTACATATTTGTGATACCTTGGTGACCTCCCATGGGGTCATCATGTGCAGCCTGCAGACCTGCTTACGATAAACATTGGGGACAACTAGTTGGGTTCTGGTCTCACAATCATCTGATGAGGGAGTTCCCTTTGGTCTCCACCTTCTCATCAGAAGTCGATCCTTGAAAAAGAAACCCGTCCCTTCCTCCAATGCATCAACATTATCAGGAGCCTCAGAAATACACTCAAGTAAACTAGGATCAGTAGCCTATATAACACTTAAGGGCAATGACTCACACTCAGTAGCGAGCTGGCAAGAACCTAGTAGCTTGATCTCTTTTCTTGATTGATCAGAATAAATTGGAGCCATAGCTACTTCGGCCTCACTCTCGACAACTGGTTTAGTGGAGACAAGCAGGCGAGGTACAGATAGTTCAGCCACCTCACCTTCACTTTCCTTGTGGTTTAGGTTCGGCGGGGCTTCTACTACTGCCTCACTCTCATCATCCAGTCGAGTCATAAAAGAATCTTCAAGATCCACCTCCCACTCCTTTACTGAAGGGGTCCTGGTCTTGGGAACAGCTACCTTAGTGAAGACAGGATTACTTTCACCTGTTTTTCTCATTGATCTAGTTACAACACAAGCAGGGTAAATAATGCCATCATCTGCTTCGGTTGATCTAGTACATTATTGGGATTAGTTAACATTATTAGACACCTGGTCCCTTCAACCTTTCGGTTGCCAAAATCATTACCAAGAATAATATCTACCCCTGGAATGGGCATTGTTTACTTACACCAACATTACACCATCCTGAAGTAAAATTAGAATCAAGGTTAATTTGCATTAAAGACACCTGTTGCACACTACCTGCAATACCTTGGAGAAGCACAACTTCACCAAGATCTCGGGTGTCAACATCAGCAGTACATTCTGGGCATAAGAGACTGGGAAGTTCCAGTATCACGGAGTAATTGAACAGTCTTACTACTACCATCTTTACACAATAATGTACCTGTAGAAATGTATGGTTTAAATTCAGCCATCCAATGGGATTGACTGTAGTACATGAGAATTATTAGTTTGCAATCCTCTACTCATAATAAGACCAGTTGGCCGTAATTCAGGATGCACATGTCCTCTTCTCTTACAATGTGTACAATGCCTAACAGTGGACACACCTGTGGAACCACTGCAGGTTTAGAATTAACATTACTAGGATTAGATGGTCCTGGCAATGGAGTAGCAATTTTAGGTTTTATAAGAGAAGAGTTCATGGGAGTAACTGGAGCACTATGATTGGATTTATACTGATAAGGAGTTCGGTGAGCATTATAATTACTCTATGGTTAAACTTAGGTGATTGGGACTTAAACTGGGCCTTAGACAACAACTCATGCTCATCCGCAAGCTTAGACAGCTCATAAATGTCTATTATATTTTTTGTTCTGCCATAAAAGTAGACAATTTGTCTGGGAGACATGACATCACTTCTTCTGTTATAAGAAGATTCTTAAGAGCATCATACTCGGTTATGTAAAGTGATTTTAGCCATCTGTTGCAGTAATTAACTTTTAGACGGGTGAAATCAGCTATTGTCTGATCACTTACCCTCTTTAGGTTCCTAAACTTTTGTCTGTGTGCTTCCGGATTTAATTGGCAAGCATTTAAGATGTTTTCTTAACAAACTAATAGTCAAAACTATTCTCATCAGGCAAGGATGCGAAAACCTCCTGACTTCTCCCTTTTAACTGACTTTGCATGATTGCAACCCATTGATCCCTTGGCCAGTTCATACTGACTGCAATCTTAGAAAAATGTGAGAAACAATCTCGGGATCATCCTCATTGAACTTGAGTAACTCTATGTATTTATTTATCCTTATGGGATTATTATCACTACTACTTGAAACATTGCTAGTATTACCATGCCCAGCTGCCAAACGCTGTGTTTCAAGTCTGAGGTTAGCCTCTGTCATTTGTTGTTGAATTTCTAACTGCTGCTTCTTTGTTGCTTCTAACTGCAACTGTGATGCAATCTCTAAACGTCTAATTTCCAGCTCCCTCTGTTGAGCTTAGCTTCTAATATTTGTTGTTGGTTTCGAGCTTCAATTGCTCTTTGTTGAGCTTCAAGCTCTAATAATTTTTTGTTGCCTTGCAAATTCATTTTCTTTTTCTTGAGCCTCAAGTTTAGCATACGTTACTTGTGCATTGTTACGGTGCCCTCTCCTATTTCTTTCGTTTGCCGGCTTAAAGAGTCATATCAGCTCTCCCTACTGATTCTCTGAGGTTCAGGGAGTCTATTGATATATGTGGCGACCAGACCGGCTGCCAGTTAAGGGAAGGAAGTTACATTATAAGTTGTAAATAAAGGGAAATTGGCGCCTGTTATAAAATGAAAGAGTATCCCCTAATGCAGATATGACCTTTTGGAAGGGACACTAGCCGATCGCGGATTGGCCGACTTAGGTCGCGGGCGACCAATCAGGGCCCGCTGTGACGTCACCGAGTGCCCCGGGCGGCGCCAACGTCAGAGTTGACCCGACCTTGGAAGCGACAGGACGCACCTCGGTCTGTTCTCAAGGATTAGAGGCTCTACAAGCCTTTCTTAGTGGATTAGTGCAGGCTATCGCAGCCCATTGGATATATTGGAGACCCCGCGCTTCTGCGAAGCAAAAAGGAACCAAGTTTATTGAGCGAAAGAGGGCCAAACTTGGAAAATATTCGGCGACGACGCTGGGCGGCGACGCTGGACGTTGTGGGTCTGAAAAGGTGTGGCGGGCAAGCCTAGCTGTGACCGGGTCACATCCACTGAGGGTTTTGGAAGGACGACACCGTGCCTAGGACAAGGAGCAACGCCTTGTGGAAGGGGCGAGTGTGGGAAAATAGTGGTTAGCTCAGCGCCCATCGACGAACCAGGATTGGGGTAGCTGAATCTCAGGGATTGGAACGGCGACGACGCGAAGGCTCCACGACACCTGAGGACCTGTGGAACGTTCCTGGACCGTCAAGGATCGACTCAGGAAGCGTGGGAACCTCACACCATCGAGGGACAGGCGTCGTGAGCCAGGAATGTAAGGTAGATCATTTTCCCTCCCATTACCCCTTGTGTGAGTAGGCTAGTTAGGCCACAATAGTTACTTATGTATGTGGCAACAGGACATTAATATTTTAGTAGTAGAATAGGCTGCAAGGCAGCTTGTGTTCAGGACTGTCAGAGGGGACAGTGTGTATGGATGGCAGGACAGTGAAGAAGAGGCGCCGACGTGGGGAAGAGGCCCTCCTGTGAGAGAGTGTGGGACTCCTGTCTTTCTGCCCAGTTGAAGGAGTGTTGGAGGTCGTGGAAGAAGAGGCTGACGATCTCCAGACTTATTATCCTTATTTTCATATTCATGTATTACTTGTGATTGTATGTGTGATCATGTAATTTGCGTCAGTAAATTCACACATTTTATCGTTGTGTTTAAGTGTGCCTCCATTATGATATTTCTCTATGAGTATACACGAAGGTTATTATAGTACCACCTAGGGAACACTACGTTCTCTATAGAAGTTCTTATTGCCTGGAGAGTGGTAAAGACAGCACAGACTTACATAAAAGTGCACCCTTAGCCATCCGATCAGTATCAGTGCCTGAATGGTGGCAACTATTAACGTAGTGGCTGTAGAGAGGTAAAGCCACACAGACCTTCCTGGGAGAGTACCCTGGGCCAACAGTCTAGTAGCAGATCTATGGGAGTAGCAATCTTCTGGCTACAAACAATATATAATACACCCACTGAACTGCATTGCTGGGGTGCAGATATAATAACCCAGCTGGCGACCTTGTTAAGAAGAAGATAGAGAAGACAGGCGGGAAAGGAGTTCCTGCAACCTTTTTGTCTGGCAGGCAAGATTCAGGGAGGTTATTGTTATAAGGTAAGCCTGAGTCTTCCTTCACTCCTCCACGGGTCTAGGCCGGAACTGTTAACAGCAGTTTCCCCGTGTTTGATTGAAAGGCTTCCAGGGTGAATCAGTGGCACCCCTTTTGTGGTGGAAGCAAAGACCTGCGGAGGTGGGCATTGCTGGTCCTCTCCTGTGTGACCAAGGAGACTCCGGTGAATCCCGGGAGTCGGAGGGGCCGAGTATTCGGCCTTTTGAGCCCCTAGCAGCCGAGTGCTAGCAGAGCCCCGGCCCACCCCCACGTGACAGCATCTAACTCACGTTATTTCTGGCTGTTAATTCTAACTTAGTTGCCATATTTATTAAAGCAGACATTTTTAGGTTTTTAATTCCCTCAAAGTCTGGATTAGCTACAGCGACACCACTTGATCCTCCATGGTTAATTAACACTTGGCACTTGACTGACTAAAATAATTAACAGAATGGCACGGCACTACCTTTACTTTAAATTGTCACGACACTGAAAATTTGTTTGGCCTCACTGCACAAACGAAATATAGGATGACTTACCTCCAAAATCGTGAAACGAAGGTTACTTGTTACACAGGATGACTCTGGCAAGGCATATTGCAAGTTTCTTAAACACACAGATTTCTAAGCACACTTATACCTAGGAAGGCAAGGTTAGATTAGCAAAAGTTAAATTATTGTGGAAACAATATATCCCGGTCAGACCCCCAAAACACTGTTACAAACCGTACATTTAATGTTCGTGACACGTAACAGCAACAAAACATTGTAATCTAGGGACATTAACGATGCTGTAATCTCAAGGTGTGTCACCAGTATAATCCCATGGTTTGTACAGGCAAGAATTACAATTAATCACCCCCCTAGAAATAAGTAATCACACATAAATTATAAATAGTATATTAGAATGATATTCCAGTTAATTATCAGTATTATATAACAATTAACAGATGGGCAATCACATGTAAATCAAAATAAAATTATGTTTCCACAGACTAATATACTACAACATAACAAAATAGATATATTTAACAGTCACTTAACTCCTAGATGTGATCCTCCCTGAGTCTAAACAGTTACTGAATATCTTTCTCACGGCGGGAGCCGATCTCGCTTCCTCACAACATATCAACTGACAACTTTTATTTAATATCAATTTTACTTAAATGGAGCCATATAATGGGAATAAGGTAATCATTTATTAACTAAATTAAAGATTCAACAGATTTACATGCATAAACAGAGGTAATGAAGTTATTAATAATACAGTTATATATTTATAAAATAAGGAGGAAATTGCTGGCAACTGCCCAACATAGCAAGAAGTAATGTGTCTCACGGTATTGCCGACTAGAAGAACAATTAAAACGGTTTCTCACGGTTTTACCACTAGATGATCAGTATAAAATATAACTTTCTCACGGTAAGGCTGACTAGCTGACCACCACACAAAAAATATAATAACGTTTTCCCATGGTTTGGTCCACCAGATGACCATTACCACAAATAACATATCAGCACATACAAGTAATGATATAATATATATAAGCACATACAAGTAATGATATAACACATACAAGTAATGATATAATACATACAAGTAATGATATTATACATACAAGTAATGATGCATGGAATAAGTAATTATTTAATATTTACATACGTATCCAATAGGGGTACGTAACAGAAACTTAGTACCCAGATGAGCCAAACGGACGTTAGAAAGAATTTTTTCAGAAGTCAGAGCAGTTAATAAATGGAATGCACTACGCAGTGATGTGGTGAAGGCTGACTCCATACACAGTTTCAAATGTAGATATGATAGAGCCCAGTACACTCAGGAATCTGTACACCAGTGGATTGACAGTTGAGAGGCGGGACCAAAGAGACAAAGCTCAACCCCCGCAAACCCAATTAGGTTAAAACACACACAAACACGGACACACACACAAGTGTGTGGGGACAAGTAGGGACAGGGAACACGTGTGGGATCGTGCTCCTCGAATAAGTAGTCATTTCTCTGGACATCAAAGTGATACGGATGAAAATCAGTGTGTAGTGACAGTACAAAGTGTTACACAACCTATAGACTCTAGCAATTTAGGGACTGTAGGTTTTTGCGAAGTGAACAACTAGAATAGGAGTACGACATCTGTGCCACGAGGGAGGAAACTTGGAGCCTGGCAGCGGTGTGGTCAACAACAACCTCAGCTGCCACAGATGCTTCATACTCACCTAGTGTGCTCTGGTGGTTGAGCTGGCTGGTAAGAGTCTCTAGTGTCAATTAACGGTGTACAGTGTTTTTTAGTATAACAAGTAGTCTTGGAGATTAGCTAAACACCGCCAATCCCCCCAACCCACCGCCATACACACACATCCTCATTTCATTTCCTCCCTCTCTCCCACGCTCTCCATCTCTCACTCTCCCTCTCTCACTCTCCCTCTCTTCCTCTCTCCCTCTCCCTCACTCCCTGTTCTTCTCTCCCTCTCACTCACTCTCCTTCTCTCCATCTCTTCCTTCATCCATCCCTCTTTCTCCACCCCCCATCCTTCCCTCCCTCCTGGCACTGGCTGACCCCCATCCATACCACTCCTCACTCACCATACATGCGAACACCCTCCCTCTAAACTTCCCGCCATCACCACCCCCATACACTCGCCCCCTGACTCCCTCCTCTTCCCACACCCCCCCCCCCCTCACACACTCCCACTCACACACACACACACACACACACACACACACACACACACACACACACACACACACACACACACACACACACACACACACACACACACACACACACACACACATTTGGAGTGAGATTTGCACTCTAAAAGGGAGTATGCTTCAACAAGGTAAGATTATTACTGCATTAACAGACAAGGTAACAAATCAGGAGGAGCAAATCAAGGAACTAGTGAAAGAAAATGAGGCATGGAAAGTGAAGTGTGGTGACTTTGAAGAAATAAACAAGAAGATAGACTCATATGGTGAACAACTCCAAGCAAGCCTAAGGGCTAACATAGAGTTAGGTAAGGATCTCCAACTGGAAACTTCACTGACAACTCACATAGAGGAGGTGAATAAAGAACTAGAAAAGTATAAAGAAGAAATAAAAGCGACATATGCTGAAGTTGTAAAAGAGAAAGAGACTATCAAAGAAGTGTGTTCGGAAGTCAAAACCAGAAATGACCAACAAGAAGCAGAAATTAGGCAAGCAATTAGGAAAGAACTGGTTACCAACAGTAAACTGGTACAAAACACTGCAGATAGAACTAAGTCCATAATCATTTTTGGATGTTTAGAGAAGGAAATTTCATCTAGGGTGGACCGAGCGGCAGAAGAGATGAAAATCATAGAGAAAATAGTAGGTTTAGGAGAAGGCTCAAAGGAAAATGTCAGTGATTTTAGAAGAATAGGAAAATATGAGAAAGAAAAGAACCGCCCCTTAAGGGTGACGTTTAATGGTGTGAAAAACATGATGGAAGTGCTAAGAAATGCCAGGAAACTGCAGAGTGATGAGGTTGGCAAATTTTGGTCAATAAGACAAGACCTCTCCAAGGAAGACAGAGAAAAGCTGAAAATGAACTTAATTGAGGCAAAACGTCTAAATGGGGATAGAAATGAAGAAGACAGAAATTCTTTTTTTTACAAAGTGACAGGGACTGGAAAGCTTGTGAAATGGTACATAAAAACAAAGCAACAAGATCAGTAGTGGAAGGGGGAGTAAAGAGCAAAGGAAAAGGGAACATGTTCCTGAAAATTGTATATACCAACATAGATGGAGTGAGGTCAAAAACTTTGGAGTTGCAAGATATAATCCAGCTTAGGGTCCCAGATATTGTTGCATTATCAGAAACGAAACTTGAAGGAAATATAATAAATGAAGTCATATTCCCAAGAGGCTACTCAGTTTGGAGACGTGACAGGAAAACTAGGAAGGGAGGAGGAGTGGCTGTACTGGTGAAAAAACACCTGAAGGTAAAAGAGTTGATATTTGAAAACCCTCGAGATATTGACATAATGGCATTGCAGGTCTGGAATCAGGATGATAACCTGATAATTGTAAATACATACAGCCCACCAGCAAGCAACACGTGGACAAAGGAAGAACTGGATGACAAACGAGAGGGCCTCATAATGGTCATGAGAGATATTATTGTACAAGCAGATAAAGATAAATCACGACTGTTGATACTGGGGGACTTCAACTTTAGAGCAATAGACTGGGAGGCCTATGAAGCAAGAACGGAGGACTTTTGGACATGCAGATTTGTGAACCTCATTCTGGAGACATTCTTGTATCAACACATAAAGCAAGCCACAAGAATGAGGGAAGGAGATGTACCGTCAGTACTGGATCTAGTATTCACCAGGAAAGAAGAAGAGATTTTTGACATCCAGTACCTTCCTCCCTTGGGAAAGAGTGATCACGTCCTGTTAGACATTAAATATGCTTTAAGATATCATCTAGAAGAAAATGGGGACATTGAAACAGTTGATAAACTCGATTTAAAGAGAGGCAACTATGGGGAACTTCGAAATTTTTTTAATGAGTGTAATTGGACAGAATTGTTGGTAGGCAGGGAAGTAAATGAAATGTATGCCAAATTTTTAAAACTATACGAGGAAGGCACACAAACATTCATACCAAAACAGAGATGCAGGACCAGAAAACAGGATTGGTTCGACAGAAATTGTGAGAGGGCAAGAGACCAAAAGACACAAAAATGGAATCAGTATAGGAAGAGGCCAAACCCCCAAACATACCAGCGATACAAAGATGCGAGAAACAACTACACAGCAGTAAGGAGAGAGGCAGAAAGAAATTTTGAAAAAGGGATAGCAGATAAATGTAAAACAGAACCGGGCCTATTCTACAAATTCATAAACAACAAATTGCAGGTAAAGGATAATATCCAGAGGTTGAAAATGGGAAACAGATTCACGGAAAATGAAAAGGAAATGTGTGAAACATTAAATGAAAAGTTCCAAAGTGTGTTTGTACAAAATGAAATCTTCAGAGAACCAGACACAATAAGAATTCCAGAGAACAACATAGAGCGGATAGAGGTGTCTAGAGATGAAGTGGAAAATATGCTAAAGGAGCTCGGGAGGAACAAAGCAGCTGGCCCAGATGGCGTTTCACCATGGGTTCTGAGAGAATGTGTATCTGAGCTCAGCATTCCACTTCACCTGATCTTTCAGGCATCCCTGTGTACAGGAATCGTAGCAGACGTGTGGAAACAGGCTAACATAGTTCCAATCTACAAAAGTGGCAGCAGGGAAGACCCCCTCAATTATAGACCTGTATCATTGACAAGTGTAATAGTGAAAGTATTGGAAAAGCTAATCAAAACTAAATGGGTAGAACACCTGGAGAGAAATGATATAATATCAGACAGACAGTATGGTTTTCGATCAGGAAGATCCTGTGTATCGAATTTACTCAGTTTCTATGATCGAGCCACAGAGATATTACAGGAAAGAGATGGCTGGGTTGACTGCATCTATCTGGACCTAAAAAAGGCTTTCGACAGAGTTCCACATAAGAGGTTGTTCTGGAAACTGGAAAATATTGGAGGGGTGACAGGTAAGCTTCTATCATGGATGAAAAATTTTCTGACTGATAGAAAAATGAGGGCAGTAATCAGAGGCAATGTATCGGAATGGAGAAATGTCACAAGTGGAGTACCACAGGGTACAGTTCTTGCACCAGTGATGTTTATTGTGTACATAAATGATCTACCAGTTGGTATACAGAATTATATGAACATGTTTGCTGATGATGCTAAGATAATAGGAAGGATAAGAAATTTAGATGATTGTCATGCCCTTCAAGAAGACCTGGACAAAATAAGTATATGGAGCACCACCTGGCAAATGGAATTTAATGTTAATAAATGTCATGTTATGGAATGTGGAATAGGAGAACATAGACCCCATACAACCTATATATTATGTGAGAAATCTTTAAAGAATTCTGATAAAGAAAAAGATCTAGGGGTGGTTCTAGATAGAAAACTATCACCTGAGGACCACATAAAGAATATTGTGCAAGGAGCCTATGCGATGCTTTCTAACTTCAGAATTGCATTTAAATACATGGATGGCGATATACTAAAGAAATTGTTCATGACTTTTGTTAGGCCAAAGCTAGAATATGCAGTTGTTGTGTGGTGCCCATATCTTAAGAAGCACATCAACAAACTGGAAAAGGTGCAAAGACATGCTACAAAGTGGCTCCCAGAACTGAAGGGCAAGAGCTACGAGGAGAGGTTGGAAGCATTAAACATGCCAAAACTAGAAGACAGAAGAAAAAGAGGTGATATGATCACTAAGTACAAAATAGTAACAGGAATTGATAAAATCGACAAATCGACAGGGAAGGATTCCTGAGACCTGGCACTTCAAGAACAAGAGGTCATAGATTTAAACTAGCTAAACACAGATGCCGAAGAAATATAAGAAAATTCACCTTCGCAAATAGAGTGGTAGACGGTTGGAACAAGTTAAGTGAGAAGGTGGTGGAGGCCAAGACCGTCAGTAGTTTCAAAGCGTTATATGACAAAGAGTGCTGGGAAGACGGGACACCACGAGCGTAGCTCTCATCCTGTAACTACACTTAGGTAATTACTTAGGTAATTACACACACACACACACACACACACACACACACACACACACACACACACACACACACACACACACACACACACACACACACACACACACACACACACACACACACACACACACACACACACACACACACACACACACACACACATATTCAGACCCCTAACTTTCAGACCCATTATGCCCTTCCTACCCCCCTATATGCCCAGACCCCATTCGCCTACCAGGCACTCCCAG
The DNA here is from genome assembly GCF_040958095.1 of Procambarus clarkii. Lineage (NCBI taxonomy): Eukaryota > Metazoa > Arthropoda > Malacostraca > Decapoda > Cambaridae > Procambarus > Procambarus clarkii. The sequence goes on along the minus strand of NC_091165.1, from coordinate 43,090,242 downwards.
GCACCCCCTAGCACCCCCCCCACTCACCCCCACAGCCCCCACTTGCCCCACAGACACCCCCCAGTTCCCCCCAGACCCCTGGTGAAACGGGGAACTCTGACACCTGAGTTTCCAAGAAGAGTCTCAAGGTTTGGTACACCAATGCTGATGGGGTAGCCAATAAAGCAGAAGAGATAAAAGAAAGAGTTAGTGAGGCAGACCCAGACATAGTAGCAATAGTGGAAACTAAAATAAATGGTATGATCTCGGATGCAATCTTTCCAGAGGGGTACCAGGTGATAAGAAAAGAAAGGACACAGAGACAGGGCGGAGGAGTGGCACTACTAATAAAGCGGAAATGGAAGTTTGATGAGCTGGAAAATCCGGGTACCAATGAAAGCACAAGCTTCATACATGGAACTCTGACAGTGGATGGGAAGAAGATTGTAATCTTGATACTCTACAATCCCCCACCAAACAGTAGAAGGCCCAGGCAGGAGTACGAGGACAGCAACAAGACATGTATGGATGAACTGCAGAGGGCAGCAACTTTAGCGCATAGAATGAGAGCGAAGCTGCTGGTCATGGGGGACCTAAATCACGGAGAGATAGATTGGGAAACGAGGAATCCCCATGGCGGGGAAGAGACCTGGGGAGCGAAGCTGGTAGACGTTATTGACAGGAATTTCCTAACACAGCATGTGGAAGAAGATACTAGGGAAAGAGGAGGGGATACGCCCAGCCTATTAGATCTCATTATCACTCAGAATGTAGAAGACATCGAGCAGTTGGAACATGAAATACCACTAGGAGCTAGTGACCATTGTGTCCTAGTCTTTGACTACATGATGGAGTTTAAAATTGTGACCAAAGGACAAGAGGTCCGGGAAAGGAGACTTGATTACAGAAAAGGGGACTACAGAAGGATAAGGGACTACCTGGGAGAAGTGCAGTGGGAGGAAGAACTTAGAGGAAAAACAGTGCAAGGTATGATGAACCAAGTCATATTGAAATGCAAGGAGGCTGAAGATAGATTTATTCCAACAATAAAGGAAAAAGCAGGAGGGAATATAATAACCCATGGTTTAATAGACAGTGTCAGGAAGCAAAGGTGAGAAGCAGGAGGGAGTGGAGGAAGTACAGAAGACAAAGGACAGAGGACAACAGGATTAGATGTAACAGAGCTAGGAATGATTACATTAACATAAGACGAGTGTCGGAAAGAAATTATGAGAATGATATTGCAGTCAAAGCGAAAAAGCAACCAAAATTACTACATAGCCATATAAGAAGGAAGATGTCGGTAAATGACCAAGTGACAAGACTGAGGAAAACAGAAGGGGCATATACAGAAAGCGACAAGGAAATCTGCGAGGTACTGAATGCAAAATTCCATGGAGTGTTCACAACCGAGCCTGAGCAGCTCCCTTTGTTAGAAGAGATTACCCAAGATGAAAGACTATCAGATATAGAGGTGACAGCAGAGGATGTAATGAAACAGTTGACAACACTGGATGCAAATAAAGCTGTTGGACCAGACAAAGTATCACCGTGGATACTTAAAGAGGCAGCGCAGGCTCTTAGCGTGCCTCTGGCAATGATCTTTAATGAGTCACTTATGTCGGGAGAATTGCCCAGTTGCTGGAAGGAGGCAAATGTCGTACCGATTTTCAAAAAGGTGATAGGGAGGAGGCACTTAACTACAGACCCGTATCACTGACAAGCATCCCCTGCAAAATACTTGAAAGAATAATTAGGCTAAGACTTGTTGAACACCTGGAGAGCATTGGGTTTGTAAACAAGCACCAACATGGGTTCTGGACAGGGAAATCATGCCTAACAAACCTTTTAGAATTCTATGATAAAGTAACAAGGATAAGGTAGGACAGAGAAGGCTGGGCAGACTGCATATTTCTTGACTGCCAAAAGGCCTTTGATACGGTACCGCACATGAGACTGCTATACAAACTTGAGAGGCAGGCAGGAGTAAGCGGAAAGGCCCTAGTATGGGTGAAGAACTACCTAACAGGAAGGAGCCAGAGGGTAATGGTAAGGGGCGAAAAGTCGGACTGGCGAACAGTAACAAGTGGAGTACCTCAAGGATCGGTGCTGGGACCAATCCTCTTTCTAATTTACGTAAATGATATGTTTACAGGAGTGTAATCATACATGTCAATGTTTGCAGATGACGCAAAATTAATGAGAAGAGTTGTGACAGACGAGGATTGTAGGATCCTCCAAGAGGACTTAAACAGGCTGCAGAGATGGTC
>NC_091165.1:43040493-43082993 GCF_040958095.1 Procambarus clarkii | reverse complement strand
AATTCCAGGAGGTCTTCACCTTGGAGCAAGGAGAAATCCCAGAGATAAGAGAGGGAATAGCTAACCATGAACCACTGGAAGAGTTTGAGATTACCAGCGGGGAAGTAAGGAAGTGTTTACTAGAATTGGATGTGACAAAGGCTATAGGTCCAGATGGAATCTCCCCTTGGATACTAAAGGAAGGAGCAGAAGAACTGTGCCTCCCGCTCTCCATGGTGTATAACAAATCACTGGCAACAGGGGAACTGCCAGAAATTTGGAAAGCAGCTAACGTAGTCCCGATATACAAGAAAGGGGATAGGCAGGAGGCACTGAATTACAGACCAGTGTCCCTAACCTGCATACCATGCAAGTTGATGGAGAAGATTGTGCGAAGAAAGCTAGTGGAACATCTGGAGCGAAAGAACTTTGTAACACAGCATCAACATGGATTCAGGGATGGCAGGTCCTGCCTCACAGGGTTACTTGAATTCTACGACCAGGCAACAAAAATAAGGCAAGAAAGAGAAGGGTGGGCAGACTGCATATTTTTGGATTGTCAGAAAGCCTTTGACACAGTGCCACACAAGAGGCTAGTGAAAAAACTGGAGATGCAGGCTGGAGTGAAAGGGAAGGTACTCCGTTGGATACAGGAATACCTAAGTAACAGGAGACAACGAGTCAGTGTGAGGGGTGAGGTCTCAGATTGGCGAGACGTTACGAGTGGAGTACCACAGGGGTCAGTCCTTGGACCTATACTGTTTCTGATATATGTAAATGATCTTCCAGAGGGTATAGAATCGTTTCTCTCAATGTTTTCCGATGATGCAAAAATTATGAGGAGGATTGAAACTGAGGACGATAGTAGGAGGCTACAAGATGACCTAGACAGACTGAGTGAATGGTCCAACAAATGGCTGTTGAAGTTCAACCCGAGTAAATGCAAAGTAATGAAACTAGGTGGTGGAAATAGGAGGCCAAACACAGGATACAGAATAGGAGATGAAGTACTTAATGAAACGAACAGAGAGAAAGATCTAGGAGTTGATATCACACCAAACCTGTCTCCTGAAGCCCACATAAAAAGAATAACGTCTGCGGCATATGCGAGGCTGGCAAACATCAGAACAGCGTTCAGGAACCTGTGTAAGGAATCATTCAGAATCTTGTACACCACATATGTGAGACCAATACTGGAGTATGCGGCCCCAGCATGGAGCCCATACCTTGTCAAGCACAAGACGAAGCTGGAAAAAGTCCAAAGGTATGCCACTAGACTAGTCCCAGAACTAAGAGGCATGAGTTACGAGGAAAGGCTGCGGGAAATGCACCTTACGACACTGGAAGACAGAAGAGTAAGGGGAGACATGATCACAACCTACAAAATCCTCAGAGGAATCGACCGGGTAAACAAGGATAAACTATTCAACACTGGTGGGACGCGAACAAGGGGACACAGGTGGAAACTGAGTACTCACATGAGCCACAGAGACGTTAGAAGGAACTTTTTCAGTGTCAGAGTAGTTAACGGATGGAATGCATTAGGCAGTGATGTGGTGGAGGCTGACTCCATACACAGTTTTAAATGTAGATATGATAGAGCCCAGTAGGCTCAGGAATCTGTACACCAGTTGATTGACAGTTGAGAGGCGGGACCAAAGAGCCAAAGCTCAACCCCCGCAAGCACAAATAGGTGAGTACAAATAGGTGAGTACACACACACTTCCCAGAAGGGTCTGGGAAGCTCTTGCGTAGCTAGTGAATTTGGGGGAATAATCAGTGTATATGCGTATATGAGTGTATATGAGTGATTGAATAACTAGTAAGCTCACTCAAACCACAAGAAAGTGAAGAAAAACAGCCGCATGGAGTACTTTCTCGCTTGTTTGTGCTGCAGATTGTGCAAGGTATTGAAGAGCGCCTTTTTGGCTAGGTTGTTACTGCAATGACAAGATCAGGAAGGGGTTCAAGGTCAATCACCAGCAGGGACGAGGAGGAGGACAGATTTATAGACAAATTAATAGGGAAATTTGTAGAGAGAAGGAGCGATTGGATGGAGGATCTAATCCTAGGGATTAAAAGCGAGTTATTTCAGCAAATACAGGATGCGGTAGAGAGGCAGAAACAAGAACTTATGCACTATATTCAGGAAGAGATTAGGAAGGGAAGAGAGGACTGGGAGAGGGAATGTGCTCGGATCACAAACGAATTAGGAAGGATTAACAGCATGGCTAAGGACAGAGGATTAGTGGGGGATGGGTTAGTGACTGCGGTTGGGATGGAGAATCCCCAGGGGACAGGCTTCCAGCATGACAATGAATTACTGAGGAGACGGTCTATTATAATACATGGATTATTCGAATCTGGGGCACCAACAAGACAAGAGAGAATAGAGACGGAAAAATATGAATTGCATGAGATATTGAGATGTATTGGCGCAGGAATGGCAGAACACGAGGCGGATATCAGCCACCGGGTTGGACCTTACAATTGTACCAAGAATAGACCTGTTCTGGTGCAATTCTCCAATGAGGAGGCTGTGGAGTACATTATGAGGAACAAGCATTTGCTCAGAGGAAGTGAAACCCATTACAATGTGTTTATAGAGAGGTTTATGACGAAAGATGAGCAAATAGCCCACAAGAATAGATGGCAACAACGACACCGAACTAGCCTCTCAGGTAGTCTCACCTCCCAGGTCACATCCCAGGTCACCTCCCAGGTCACATCCCAGGTCACCTCCCAGGCCACCTCCCAGGTCACCTCCCAGGTCGCATCCTCCCCAACTCAGCCCTCCTATACCTCCCCCCTGCCTCAGCCCCCCAAAACCCCCCTGTCCCTTCCACATTTGCACCTCCCAACGATTCCCTTGCCCCTGCTACATCACACCTGTCAACGACCCCAGTGGGTCAAGCCATGCCCTCCCCAAACCCACCTTCCCATCCCCCCTCCCCTACTACCCCTTCCTACTCCCCTGCCCCTTCTACCCCATTGACTTCAATTCCATCTACTCCATTCCAGCTTCCACTGCACCCCTCTTCCACTCACCCATAAACCCCACCCAACCCTCACCCCTCCTATGCACCTCCAGCCCACATTTAACCCCCTCACCTTGTGACCCCCTAACACCTTTCCCCAACCTCTATCTGACTCTCAGTCTCACTCTATTTCTCAATCCCCCTATGCTATTCAGACCCATTATGCCCTTCCTACCCACCTAGATGCCCAGACCCCATTCGCCTACCAGGTACTCCCAGGCACCCCCCTAGCACCCGCCCATTCACCCGCACAGCCTCCACTCGACCCCCAGACACCCCCCAGTTCCCCCCAGACCCCCAGTGAAAGGGGGAACTCTGACACCCGAGTTTCCAAGAAGAGTCTCAAGGTTTGGTACACCAATGCTGATGGGGTAGCGAATAAAGCAGAAGAGATAAAAGAAAGAGTTAGTGAGGCAGACCCAGACATAGTGGCAATAGTGGAAACTAAAATAAATGGCATGATCTCGGATGCAATCTTTCCAGAGGGGTACCAGGTGATAGGAAAAGAAAGGACACAGAGACAGGGAGGAGGAGTGGCACTCCTAATAAAGCGGAAATGGAAGTTTGATGAGCTGGAAAATCCGGGTACCAATGAAAGCACGAGCTTCATACATGGAACTCTGACAGTGGATGGGAAGAAGATTGTAATCTTGATACTCTACAATCCCCCAACAAACAGTAGAAGGCCCAGGCAGGAGTACGAGGACAGCAACAAGACATGTATAAATGAACTGCAGAGGGCAGCAACTATAGTGCATAGAATGAGAGCGAAGCTGCTGGTCATGGTGGACCTAAATCACGGAGAGATTGATTGGGAAACGAGGAATCCCCATGGCGGGGAGGAGACCTGGGGAGCGAAGCTGGTAGACGTTATTGACAGGAATTTCCTAACACAGCATGTGAAAGAAGATACTAGGGAAAGAGGAGGGGATACACCCAGCCTATTAGATCTCATTTTCACCCAGAATGTAGAAGACATCGAGCAGTTGGAACATGAAATACCACTAGGAGCTAGTGACCATTGTGTCCTAGTCTTTGACTACATGATGGAGCTTAAAATTGTGACCAAAGGCCAAGAGGTCCGGGAAAGGAGACTTGATTACGGAAAAGGGGACTACAGAAGGATAAGGGACTACCTGGGAGAAGTGCAGTGGGGGAAAGAACTTAGAGGAAAAACAGTGCAAGGTATGATGAACCAAGTCATATTGAAATGCAAGGAGGCTGAAGAGAGATTTATTTCAACAATAAAGGAAAAAAGCAGGAGGGAATATAATAACCCATGGTTTAATAGACAGTGTCAGGAAGCAAAGGTGAGAAGCAGGAGGAGGTGGAGGAAGTACAGAAGACAAAGGACAGAGGACAACAGGATTAGATGTAACAGAGCTAGGAATGATTACATTAACATAAGACGAGTGTCGGAAAGCAATTATGAGAATGATATTGCAGTCAAAGCGAAAAAGCAACCAAAATTACTACATAGCCATATAAGAAGGAAGATGTCGGTAAATGACCAAGTGACAAGACTGAGGAAAACAGAAGGGGCATATACAGAAAGCGACAAGGTAATCTGCGAGGTACTGAATGCAAAATTCCATGGAGTGTTCACAACCGAGCCTGAGCAGCTCCCATTGTTAGAAGCGATTACCCAAGATGAAAGACTATCAGATATAGAGGTGACAGCAGAGGAGGTAATGAAACAGTTGACAACACTGGATGCAAATAAAGCTGTTGGACCAGACAAAGTATCACCGTGGATACTTAAAGAGGCAGCGCAGGCTCTCAGCATGCCTCTGGCAATGATCTTTAATGAGTCACTTATGTCAGGAGAATTGCCCAGTTGCTGGAAGGAGGCAAATGTCGTATCGATTTTCAAGAAAGGCGATAGGGAGGAGGCACTAAACTACAGACCCATATCACTGACAAGCATCCCCTGTAAAATACTTGAAAGAATAATTAAGCTAAGACTTGTTGAGCACCTGGAGAGCATTGGGTTTGTAAACAAGCACCAACATGGGTTCTGGACAGGGAAATCATGCCTAACAAACCTTTTAAAATTCTATGATAAAGTAACAAGGATAAGGCAGGACAGAGAAGGCTGGGCAGACTGTATATTTCTTGACTGCCAAAAGGCCTTTGATACAGTACCGCACATGAAACTGCTATACAAACTTGAGAGGCAGGCAGGAGTAAGCGGAAAGGCCCTAGTATGGGTGAAGAACTACCTAACAGGAAGGAGCCAGAGGGTAATAGTAAGGGGCGAGAAGTCAGACTGGCGAACAGTAACAAGTGGAGTACCTCAAGGATCTGTGCTGGGACCAATCCTCTTTCTAATTTACGTAAATGATATGTTTACAGGAGTGGAATCATACATGTCAATGTTTGCGGATAACGCAAAATTAATGAGAAGAGTTGTGACAAACGAGGATTGTAGGATCCTCCAAGAGGACTTAAACAGGTTGCAGAGATGGTCAGGGAAATGGCTACTGGAGTTTAACACCAGTAAATATAAAGTTATGGAAATGGGATCAGGTGACAGGAGACCAAAGGGACAGTACACAATGAAGGGGAACAGCCTACCTGTAACGATTCGAGAAAGAGACCTGGGAGTGGATGTGACACCTAATCTAACTCCTGACGCACATATAAATAGGATAACGACAGCAGCGTACTCTACACTGGCGAAAATTAGAACTTCATAAAGAAACCTAAATGAGGAGGCTTTTAGGGCGCTTTACACTACCTACGTGAGACCCGTCTTAGAGTATGCCACGCCATCATGGAGCCCCCACCTGAAGAAACACATAAAGAAACTGGAGAAGGTTCAGAGGTTTGTGACGAGTCTTGTCCCAGAGTTAAGAGGGATGGGATATGAAGAGCGTCTGAAGGAACTGAACCTTACGACACTAGAGAAGAGAAGGGAGAGAGGAGATATGATAGGGACATATAAAATACTCAGGGGAATTGAGAAAGTGGAAATAGATGAAATGTTCACACGTAATAATAACAGAACGAGGGAACATGGGTGGAAACTGGAAACTCAGATGAGTCACAGAGATGTTAGGAAGTTTTCTTTTAGCGCGAGAGTAGTGGAAAAATGGAATGCACTTGGGGAACAGATTGTGGAAGCAAATACTATTCGTACTTTTAAAACTAGGTATGATAGGGAAATGGGACAGGAGTCATTGCTGTAAACAAGCGATAGCTGGAAATGCGGGATCCAAGAGTCAATGCTCGATCCTGCAAGCACAAATAGGTGAGTACAAATAGGTGAGTACACACACACACACACACACACACACACACTCTCTCACACACACAGTAGGCCGGGAGACGGTAGGGGACACACACGATTAAGTGAGGTCCGCGGAAATTCGCCAATTTCTCGGGACATTGACGGATTATAGAGGCTAGATCATAGTATTTGGCCTCTTGCATTGTGTAGTTATTAGGGTGCTACATAGCATAGCAATATCGCTAGCGATAGTGCGAAGAAACAAAGTGGAGCTAGTGTCATATAAGTGTGGAGGACTGTGTGAAGTGACCAGGCCTGACCTGACAGGCCAGTTGGGTCGACCCGCCGTGGAACTACCTGATTGTGTTTGATATGTGGTGACTGTGATAAGTGGTAAAGCAAATTAGTGAACTGTCACACAACGATACAGTGAATGACTCCAGAGCTTTGTGTAGACAGAGAAGAACCGACAGCATCAATCTACTAGCACCTAGTGAATCACCTAGTGGTTAGACAACGGCGGATAACCATCGTCATCATACATCGTCCTTACTCATCTGGTTGTGTGATCAGGAGAAGTCTGGTATGTACCCCCTCTCTGGTCAATTAATCAGGTGTACAGATTGAGGTAAAATATTATCAAATTCTTGTTCAGGATATCATATATATTTAAAATCTCAACGTGGCTCATTTAGGTAGAGGTAACACTTAAGGGGACTTGTGACACGCAAGTGCACGCACGCACGCCCATGTACGTGTGCACGCACGCACACGCAAAAACGCACACACATAAGCACACACAAACGTTCAGTCAGGGAAGAAAGGATTAACACTTTTTGTGGAAAGAGCCAAGCCCCTACTATACCCCACCTCCTCTCTTACCCCCCATCTGACCTGACCTGACCTCACCTGGTCGCCACCACCGCCCCCCCACCCCCCAGTCCCCCGCATCCCCCTTACACATACTCTCCCCCCCTCTCTCCTCTCTCTCTCTCTTTCTCCCACTTTCTCCTCTCTCTCCCACTCTCTCTCTCTATCTCTCTCTCTTTATCTCTCTCTCTCTCTCCCTCCCTCTCTCTCTTTATCTCTCTCTCTCCCTCTCTCTCTCTCTCTCTCTCTCTCTCTCTCTCTCTCTCTCTCTCTCTCTCTCTCTCTCTCTCTCTCTCTCTCTCTCTCTGGATCCAAGAGTCAATGCTCGATCCAAGAGTCAATGCTCGATCCTGCAAGCACAAATAGGTGAGTACTAATAGGTGAGTACACACACACACACACACACACACACACTCTCTCACACACACAGTAGGCCGGGAGACGGTAGGGGACACACACGATTAAGTAAGGTCCGCGGAAATTCGCCAATTTCTCGGGACATTGAAGGATTATAGAGGCTAGATCATAGTATTTGGCCTCTTGCATTGTGTAGTTATTAGGGTGCTACATAGCATAGCAATATCGCTAGCGATAGTGCGAAGAAACAAAGTGGAGCTAGTGTCATATAAGTGTGGAGGACTGTGTGAAGTGACCAGGCCTGACCTGACAGGCCAGTTGGGTCGACCCGCCGTGGAACTACCTGATTGTGTTTGATATGTGGTGACTGTGATAAGTGGTAAAGCAAATTAGTGAACTGTCACACAACGATACAGTGAATGACTCCAGAGCTTTGTGTAGACAGAGAAGAACCGACAGCATCAATCTACTAGCACCTAGTGAATCACCTAGTGGTTAGACAACGGCGGATAACCATCGTCATCATACATCGTCCTTACTCATCTGGTTGTGTGATCAGGAGAAGTCTGGTATGTACCCCCTCTCTGGTCAATTAATCAGGTGTACAGATTGAGGTAAAATATTATCAAATTCTTGTTCAGGATATCATATATATTTAAAATCTCAACGTGGGTCATTTAGGTAGAGGTAAACACTTAAGGGGACTTGTGACACGCAAGTGCACGCACGCACGCCCATGTACGTGTGCACGCACGCACACGCAAAAACGCACACACATAAGCACACACAAACGTTCAGTCAGGGAAGAAAGGATTAACACTTTTTGTGGAAAGAGCCAAGCCCCTACTATACCCCACCTCCTCTCTTACCCCCCATCTGACCTGACCTGACCTCACCTGGTCGCCACCACCGCCCCCCCACCCCCCAGTCCCCCGCATCCCCCTTACACATACTCTCCCCCTCTCTCTCCTCTCTCTCTCTCTTTCTCCCACTTTCTCCTCTCTCTCCCACTCTCTCTCTCTATCTCTCTCTCTTTATCTCTCTCTCTCTCTCCCTCCCTCTCTCTCTTTATCTCTCTCTCTCCCTCTCTCTCTCTCTCTCTCTCTCTCTCTCTCTCTCTCTCCTCTCTCTCTCTCTCTCTCTCTCTCTCTCTCTCTCTCTCTCTCTCTCTCTCTCTCTCTCTCTTTCTCCCACTTTCTCCTCTCTCTTTATCTCTCTCTCTCTCTATCTCTCTCTCTCTATCTCTCTCTCTTTATCTCTCTCTCTCTCTCCCTCCCTCTCTCTCTTTATCTCTCTCTCTCCCTCCCTCTCTCTCTCTCTCTCTCTCTCTCTCTCTCTCTCTCTCACTCTCTCTCTCTCTCTCTCTCTCTCTCTCTCTCTCTCTCTCTCTCTCTCTCTCTCTCTCTCTTTATCTCTCTCTCTCTCTCTCCCTCCCTCTCTCTTTATCTCTCTCTCTCCCTCCTCTCTCTCTCTCTCTCTCTCTCTCTCTCTCTCTCTCTCTCTCTCTCTCTCTCTCTCTCTCTCTCTCTCTCTCTCTCTCTCTCTCTCTCTCTCTCTCTCTCTTTATCTCTTTCTCTCTCTCTCTCTCTCTCTCTCTCTCTCTCTCTCTCTCTCTCTCTCTCTCTCTCTCTCTCTCTCTCTCTCTCTCTCTCTCTCTCTCTTTATCTCTCTCTCTCTCTCTCTCTCTCTCTCTCTCTCTCTCTCTCTCTCTCTCTCTCTCTCTCTCTCTCTCTCTCTCTCTCTCTCTCTCTCTCTCTCTCTCACTCTCTCTCTCTCTCTCACTCTCTCTCTCTCTCACTCTCTCTCTCTCTCTCTCTCTCTCTCTCTCTCTCTCTCTCTCCTCTCTCTCTCTCTCTCTCTCTCTCTCTCTCTCTCTCCTCTCTCTCTCTCTCTCTATCTCTCTCTCTTTATCTCTCTCTCTCCTCTCTCTCCCACTCTCTCTCTCTATCTCTCTCTCTCTCTATCTCTCTCTTTATCTCTCTCTCTCTCTCTCCCTATCTCTCTCTCTCCCACTCCACGCTGCCCTTCTGACGAATCCTATCACGGCACAACTAGAAACAGCGTCAAGCATGACTGCCAGAAGCAACAGGGGGAACAGGGAAAAGTTCAGGCGACGAAATGAAGGAAATTTTTGTGAGGACATCAAGAGTGAGATGCAGGAAATGAAGAATGAAATGAAGAAGCAACCTAAAAAGAGAGCTGACAGCAGCAAAGGAGGAAATTAGAGCCCTCAAAGAGAACAGTATTGATGCTGAGTGGTAATAGTACTTTGGAAGAGAATGCCACATTAAAAGCAACATTTGCAGAAATGCTAAAAAACAACAACTCTGAAGTAATGTCTGCAGTGAGGGAGGTAGCCATGAAAGCAGCCACCTTACAGGAAGCGGCACGCTCCACTAGCCAGTTGCTGGAAAGGAAAAGAGCAGTGGTAGCTGTAGGTATTAAAGAGCAGGAAGGCTCTAATAGGAAAGAGTGGAATGATAAGGATAAAGCGGCAGTGAATGAAATACTAAAGGCACTAGACATGGAAGGGCCTGAGCATAGCATTGAGAAGGTTTTCAGGTTAGGCTGGTACAAAAAAGACCTAGACCATGTGTTAAAGATAGTGTTTGCAAACGAGAACACAAAGGACACGATTCTAACAAAAAAAAGCCACCTGCAACATGTGGGGGAATTAAAAAAAGTATTCCTCCAGAGGGACATGACGAGGGAGGAGAGGGTCATGGCGGCAGAAGCAAGGAAGAAGCGCAGGGCGAGAGGGGAAAACCAGGAAATCACAGCTCCCAACACATCACCCCCAGAGGCGAGGGGGGAACCCACAACCAGCTACCCAGTAACACCAGCGGGGAGGGAAACCCCACCACCCTCCTCTGCATAGAAAACCCCCCTTTCCTTCCTGTCCTCCCGCCCCGTTCACCCCATACCCTCCCTGTCCTTCCCCCTTCACTTGACCCCCCACCCCTCATCCCAGTATCCTCTGCAACCCTGGTATCCACCTCACAAATCCTCACACCCATGGCACAGCTTCCTTCACCAGCAGAACATTCACCAAATAGGAGATTTGAGAAGGGATAGAAGAAAGTGAGCCTCAAGGCAATGTACACTAACATAGACGGTATTACAAATAAAGCAAATGAACTTGGGTACTAGAGAATGGGTACTAGAGGAAAACCAGACATAATAACACTCACAGAAAAAAAGCTAACGAAAACCATAACAAATGCAGTGTTCCAACAGGACTATTATGTTATGAGGAAAGAGAGAGAAGGAAGAGGTGGGGGTGGTGTAGCTCTGCTGGTAAGAAAAGGCTGGGATTTCGAGAAGTTGGTTGTTCAGGGATGTGAAGGTTTCAGTGACTACATAATAGGAACAATAACAACTGGAGGGCAAAAAATTATAGTCGTAGTCATATATAATCCACCACCAAATGAGAGAAGACCCAGACAGGAATATGATAGAAACAATATGGCCACCATTAACATAATGGAGAGAGCAGCTTCTGTTGCTAGCAGGAATGGATCTGGACTACTAATCATGGGAGACTTCAACCATGGGAAGATAGATAGGAAGAACAGAGACCCGCATGGAGGACCAGAAACATGGAGAACTAAGCTGCTGGACGTGACAAACAATAAACTTTCTAAGCCTGCACATCAAGGATCCAACAAGAATGAGAGGAGAGGATGAACCAGCAATGCTTGATCTGATATTTACCCTAAATGAGTGGGATATAAGGGATATCAAGATGGAAGCGCCCTTGGGAATGAGTGATCACAGTATATTGAACTTTGAGTACCTGGTAGAGCTAGGAATTATCCCCCCCAAAAAAGAACTAGGAAACAAAACGCTGGCATACCGAAAGGAAAATTATGAGGAGATGAGAAGCTTCCTAAGGGAAATACCTTGGGACACAGACCTCAGAGGTAAGTCTGTACAAGATATGATGGACTATGTCACCCAAAAGTGTCAGGAGGCAGTAAGCAGATACATCCTGGCCCAAAGGAAAAATCCGAGAAGCAAAAGAAGAATCCATGGTATAATAGGGCATGTAAGGAAGCAAAGGTACTGAACAAAAGGGCGTGGAGGAACTTCCGGAATTATAGAACACCAGAAAGCAGAGAGAGATACCAGAGAACCAGGAATGAGTATGTCAGGGTGAGAAGAGAAGCAGAGAAAAGTTATGAAAATGATATAGCAAACAAAGCCAAGACCGAACCAAAGCTACTCCACAGTCATATCAGAAGGAAAACAACAGTGAAAGAACAGGTAGTGAACAGGCGAGGACAGGTATACAGAGAATGACAAAGAGGTGTGTGATGAACTCAACAAGAGGTTCCAAGAGGTCTTCACAACATAACAAGGTGAGGTCACTGTGCTAGGAGAAAGGGTAGTAAACCAGGCGGCCTTGGAAGAGTTTGAAATTACGAGAGAGGAGGTCAAGAGACACCTGCTGGACCTGGATGTTAAAAAGGCTATTGGTTCAGACGGAATCCCGCCATGGGTACTGAAAGAGTGTGCAGAGGCACTTTGCTTGCCACTCTCCATAGTGTATAGTAGGTCACTGGAGACGGGAGACCTACCAGAAATATGGAAGACGGCGAATGTGGTCCCATTATACAAAAAGGGCGACAGGCAAGAGGCACTGAACTACAGGCCAGTGTCCTTGACTTGTATACCATGCAAGGTGATGGAGAAGATCGTGAGAAAAAAACCTGGTATCACATCTGGAGAGAAGGGACTTCGTGACAAATCGACAACAAGGGTTCAGGAAAGGTAAATCTTGCCTGACTGGCTTAATAGAATTCTATGACCAGGTAACACAGATTAAGCAAGAAAGAGAGGGCTGGGCGGACTGCATTTTCTTGGATTGTCGAAAAGCCTTTGACACAGTACCGCATAAGAGGCTGGTACATAAGCTGGAGAGACAGGCAGGTGTAGCTGGTAAGGTGCTCCAGTGGCTCAGGGAGTACCTAAGCAATAGGAAGCAGAGAGTTACGGTGAGGGGTGAGACCTCCGATTGGCGTGAAGTCACCAGTGGAGTCCCACAGGGTTCTGTACTCGGTCCTATCTTGTATCTGATATATGTAAATGATCTCCCGGAGGGTATAGATTCATTTCTCTCAATGTTTGCGGACGATGCCAAAATTATGAGAAGGATTAAGACAGAAGAGGACTGTTTGAGGCTTCAAGAAGACCTAGACAAACTGCAGGAATGGTCGAACAAGTGGTTGTTAGAGTTTAACCCAACCAAATGTAATATAATGAAGATAGGTGCAGGGAGCAGGAGGCCAAATACAAGGTATTATCTGGGAGAGGAAATTCTTCAGGAGTCAGAGAAAGAAAAAGACTTGGGAGTTGATATCACGCCAGACCTGTCTCCTGCAGCGCATATCAAGAGGATAACATCAGCGGCATATGCCAGGCTGGCCAACATACGAACGGCATTCAGAAATTTGTGTAAAGAATCATTCAGAACTTTGTATACCACATATGTCAGGCCAATCCTGGAGTATGCAGCCCCAGCATGGAGTCCGTATCTAGTCAAGGATAAGACTAAACTGGAAAAGGTTCAAAGATTTGCCACCAGACTAGTACCCGAGCTGAGAGGTATGAGCTACGAGGAGAGACTACGGGAATTAAACCACATTTCGCTGGAAGACAGAAGAGTTAGGGGGGGACATGATCACCACATTCAAGATTCTCAAGAGAATTGATAGGGTAGATAAAGACAGGCTATTTAACACAAGGGGCACACGCACAAGGGGACACAAGTGGAAACTGAGCGCCCAAATGAGCCACAGAGATATTAGAAAGAACTTTTTTAGTGTCAGAGTGGTTGACAAATGGAATGCATTAGGAAGTGATGTGGTGGAGGCTGACTCCATACACAGTTTCAAGTGTAGATATGATAGAACCCAATAGGCTCAGGAATCTGTACACCTGTTGATTGACGGTTGAGAGGCGGGACCAAAGAGCCAGAGTTCAAGCCCCGCAAGCACAACTAGGTGAGTACAACTAGGTGAACTAGGTGAGTACAACTAGGTGAACTAGGTGAGTACACACACAAGGAACCGCATGGAGGCGAGGATACATGGAGAGCCAAACTATTGGAGGTGGTGACAAGAAACTTTTTAACCCAGCATGTCAGAGAACCCACAAGGATGAGAGGCAATGACGAACCAGCGAGACTCGACCTAGTCTTCACGCTGAACGACTCCAACATAAGAGAAATCGGGTTTGAGGACCCAGTAGGAATGAGCGACCACAGTGTACTGGTGTTTGAGTACTTGATTGAAGAAGGGTTATTGAACTCGAGGAGGGATACCGAAACCAAAAGGTCAGCATACCGAAAGGGAAACTATGAGGGGATAAGAAAATTCCTAACAGATATAGCATGGGAAACAGAGCTCAGGGGAAAGACGGCCAAAGACATGATGGATTACATCACGCAGAAGTGCAAGGACGCAGCAAACAAGTTTGTCCCAGTCCAAAAGGAAAACATAGAAATGAAGATGAGAAACCCATGGTTTAATCAGAGATGTAGGCAGGCCAAGCAGCAAAGTAAAAGGGCATGGAGAAACTATAGGAATAACAGGACACTGGAGAGCAGAGAAAGATACCAGAATGCCAGGAATGAATATGTCAGGATGAGAAGAGAAGCAGAAAGACAATACGAAAATGACATCGCAAGCAAGGCAAAGACTCAACCCAAGTTGCTGCATAGCCACATCAGGAGAAAAACAACAGTAAAGGAACAGGTTATGAAATTAAGGATAGGGGCGGAAGGATTCACTACAAATGACTAGGAAGTGTGTGAGGAAATGAAAAAGAAATTCCAGGAGAACTTCACCTTAGAGCAAGGAGAAATCCCAGAGATAAGAGAGGGAATAGCTAACCTGGAACCACTGGAAGAGTTTGAGATTACCAGTGGGGAAGTAAGGAAGTGTTTACTAGAGTTGGATGTGACAAAAACTATAGGCCCAGATGGAATCCCCCCTTGGATACCAAAGAAAGGAGCAAAAGAACTGTGCCTACCACTCTCCATAGTGTATAACAAACCACTGGCAACAGGGGAACTGCCAGATATTTGGAAAGCAGTTAACGTAGTCCTGATATACACGAAAGGGGATAGAAAGGAGGCACTGAACTACAGGCCAGTGTCCCTAACCTGCATACCATGCAAGCTGATGGAGAAGATTGTGCGAAAAAATTTAGTGGAGCATCTGGAGCGAAAGAACTTTGTAACACAGCATCAACATGGGTTCAGGGATGGCAGGTCCTGCCTCACAGGGTTACTTGAATTCTACGACCAGGCAGCAAAAATAAAGCAAGAAAGAGAAGGGTGGGCAGATTGCATATTTTTGGATTGTCAGAAAGCCTTTGATACAGTGCCACACAAGAGGCTAGTGCGAAAGTTCGAGATGCAGGCTGGAGTGAAAGGGAAGGTACTCCGGTGAATAGAGGAGTACCTAAGCAACAGGAGACAACGAGTCTGTGTGAGGATTGAGGTCTCAGATTGGCGAGACGTTACAAGTGGAGTCCCGCAGGGGTCAGTCCTTGGACCTATACTGTTTCTGGTATATGTAAATGATCTCTCAGAGGGTATAGATTTGTTCCTCTCAATGTTTGCCGACGATGCCAAAATTATGGGGAGAATTGAAACAGAGGATGATAGTAGGAGGCTACAAGATGACCTAGATAGACTGAATGAATTGTTCAACAAATGGCTATTGAAGTTCAACCCGAGTAAATGCAAGGTAATGAAACTAGGCAGTGGAAACAGGAGGCCAGACACAGGATACAGAATAGGAGATGAAGTACTTAATGAAACAGACAGAGAGAAAGATCTAGGAGTTGAAATCACACCAAACCTGTCTCCTGAAGCCCACATAAAGAGAATAACGTCAGCGGCATATGCGAGGCTGGCTAACATCAGAACGGCGTTCAGGAACCTGTATAAGGAATCATTCAGAATCTTGTACACCACATATGTAAGACCAATCCAGGAGTATGCGGCCCCAGCATGGATCCCGTACCTTGTCAAGCACAAGACGAAGCTGGAAAAAGTCCAAAGGTATGCTACGAGACTAGTCCCAGAACTAAGAGGCATGAATAATGAGGAAAGGCTGCGGGAAATGCACCTTACGACACTGGAAGACAGAAGAGTAAGGGGGGACATGATCACAACCTACAAAATCCTCAGGGGAATCGACCGGGTAAACAAGGATGAACTATTCAACACTGGAGGGACACGAACAAGGGGACACAGGTGGGAGCTGAGTACCCAAATGAGCCACAGAGACATTAGAAAGAACTTTTTCAGTGTCAGAGTAGTTAGTAAATGGAATGCATTAGGAAGTGATGTGGTGGAGGCTGACTCCATACACAGTTTCAAATGTATATATGACAGAGCCCAGTAGGCTCAGGAATCTGTACATCAGTTGATTGATGGTTGAGAGGCGGGACCAAAGAGCCAGAGCTCAACCCCCGCAAACACAACTAGGTGAGTACACACACGCACACACACACACACAAACACACACACACACACACACACACACACACACACACACACACACACACACACACACACACACACACACACACACACACACACACACACACACACACACACACACACACACACACTCACACTCACACACAGAGTGTGTGAGTGTGAGTATCTCCACAGAGATATTAGTAAGATCTTTTTTAGTGTCAGAGTGGTTGACAAATGGAATGCATTAGGAAGTGATGTGGTGGAGGCTGACTCCATATACAGTTTCAAGTGTAGATATGATAGAGCCCAATAGGCTCAGGAACCTGTACACCTGTTGATTGACGGTTGAGAAGCGGGACCAAAGAGCCAGAGCTCAATCCCCCGCAAGCACAACTAGGTGAGTACAACTAGGTGAGTACAACTAGGTGAGTACAACTAGGTGAGTACACACTGAGGAACTGAAAGACATGAGAGGAATCATAAATAAACTGCAGAATGAACTAAGTGCAGTGCAAGAGGAGATAACAAACCTAAAACAGGATCTCATCAGACTGTGGCCCAGGGGACCAACTCCTGGGTACCTGGAGATGCAGCAATCGCAGGGACCCCTACAATGGGTGCCACTTTTGCTGAAATGATGAAAAGCCCAGGAGCAATGTCCACAGTCAAGGAAGTTGTAATGAAAGCAGTATCCTCACATGAGGCAGCTAGATGCACGAGCCAGATACTGGAAAGGAAAAGAGCTGAAGTAGTGATAGGTGTTAAGGAACAAGAGGGTTCCACAAGGGAAGAATGGAGGTCTAAGGACAAAACTGCAGTGACAGGGATACTAAAGGAGATAGGTATGGAAGGGGCTGAAACATAGAAAAGTTTTTCCGGATTGGCCAGTACAACAAAGACAAAGACCGGTTGATCAAGGTAGCGCTCAAAAACGAGTGCATCAAAGAGGACATCCTAGTAAAATAGAGCAAACTGAAATATGTAACGAATTACAGACAGATATTCCATCAGAGGGACATGACCAGGAAAGAGATAATACAGGCAGCAGGTGCAAGGAAAAGGAGCAGGCTTAAGGAAAGGAGCCAGGGAATGTCAACCCCCAACCCAGCAATCCCAGGGGGAGTGTGGAACCCTAACCTTTGAAGAGTTAGAACGCCAGGATTCGAACCCATGCCGTCCAGGATCACCCCTAAATGTACACAGTACCGTGACCACCGCACCAATGATCGTCTATAAGGATTGGTCAGTACGTATTGGTCAAACTGTGTACGTTTAGGGGTGATCCTGGACGGCATAGATTCGAATCCTGGCCGGGTCAAAGAGTTCTTAGTGATATATAACTTGCGCGTTCATGCAGCTTTCTCACATAAGTTAGACTTAGTGCGGCCCGTGCATGCGCCAGAATTTGATGAAAAACTGTACTCAAATGGATCCATGAGTGTCGTCGGGGGTTGGTCAGTCAGGGAGCTTAGTTAATAAGCGCCAAGACTGACCAATCCTTATAGACGATCATTGGTGCGGTGGTCACGGTACTGTGTACGTTTAGGGGTGATCCTGGACGGCATGGGTTCGAATCCTGGCCGGGTCAAAGAGTTCCTAGTGATATATGGCTTGCGCGTTCATGCAGCTTTCTCACACACACACACACACACATATATATATATATATATATATATATATATATATATATATATATATATATATATATATATATATATATATATATATATATATATATATATATATTATCCATTGAAAGTGAAACAAAATGTATATGAAATACAGAAACCTGTCTTCTTACAAATTACGTCTGGATTTGGCCGTTTGCCCGTATGGCCGAAAATGGATATAATTTGAAAAAAAAATAAATAAAAAAAATTTAGGATTTTTGTTTACCAAAACAGTAAGTTAGGGGTCTGGTAGGTTAGGAGAGCAGAAAATTCTCCTAAAGTTTCAAAACATCATGAAAAACGTTAATTGAAAGTTTCCTCTTCTAACCTTATTGAGCAAGCCAGAGAACTGAAACCAATTTTATTTCAATTTACGTTCATTTTTGGTAATAGCGCGCATACGAACGAAAAGCGACGTTATTTTTAAGAGGACGGGTTTCACAGAAGATAAACATAAACGAGCTGAAGAAAACATATGCATGTGATACTATAAACACAACCGCCAATCTACTGGTGTACAAATTTCTGATCTTGAGCTCTATCATATCTACATTTGAAAGTGTATATGAAGTCAGCCTCCACCACATCACTTCCTAGTGCATTCCATTTACTAACAACTCTGACACTAAAAAAGTTTTTTCTAATGTTTCTGTGGCTCATTTTGGTACTCAGATTCTACCTGTGTCCTTTTGTTTGTGTACCACCGTTTTAAATAAATCCTTGTGTACCCTGTCAATTCCCTTGAGAATTTTGTATGTGGTGATCATGTCTCCCTGTAACATAACCCCCATCACTTAGCAGATACCGCGTGATTAGCTGATAAGTAGTACTTGTAATCTCGCGGAAGAGCTGTGGAAAATTAACTTTAGGTATACTGAAAATGATTAAAATGTTAAAAAGTGGGATTATCACCTGCTCAAAACGATTTTTTGCATACGACAGTTAACTTGGAGTTGGAGAAAAATAATGTGTTATTAGTGAAAGGAAAATAGGTCCATGAAAAAACGATATCATTGAGAGGTGTAAATTAAGCAAACTTGTATCGAAATGTAACCGTAGATGAGATACTTTGTTAATAGTAATATCATCACCTCCTGAGAGAAAATAAAAGATAGAACTGAGAACTTGTTATACCATAACATGATTACATTGAGATGCGATGGTATACACGACAAGTAAACTAAGATTAGGTAGTGAGAGGAAGAAGAGATTATGAGGTTGTAGGGTAAATCGTGTGATTATGCAGTTAACACAAAATTGTCATTCTATATGTTTAGGTATGCTGAAAATAAAAGTTGTCACCCTGCAAAAACTTGTCACTCTGAAAAATCGTGTTACTCTGCAAACTAACGTCACTCTGCACAAAACTTGTCACGAAGCCAAAAAAAAACTTTTCACTCTGGAAAGAGAAACGTGACTTATCATTCTGCAAAAAAACTTGTCACACAGCAAAAAAACTTGTCACTGCAAATGCACTCTGCTAAAACTTGTCACCCAGCAAAAAACTCACTTTGCCAAAAAACACTTGTCACTTTGCAAACGCTCTCTGAAAAAGCTTGCCACTCTGCAAAAAACTGACTCTGTATAACTAAAGTCAGTCTGCATAAACTATGAAGATATAATACAATATAGACTGATCGAGCAAAATCGATGATCAAACCGCTAATTTGAGATGGTCTGTATACTACATAGCTGACTAAAAACAATAATAATAAGAATGGTTGTATACCTTATCAATAAGAGCTTGAGAATTGTGTGGAATAGGTAAGGATTTTTGAGGTTAGTATGCATTGTGAATGTCCCATATGCGGAGGTACTCTAGCTCATCCACGCTCACCGGCCCCGCTCTCTCACAAAGGCTTCCCGCATTCCTAGTGACCCACACTCACCAACATCCCCTTGGCTTTCGCTCCGCTGAGCTATGATATTTGTCTACTATGAACTATGAAAGTTACAGAACAAATAAATAAATGTATCAACATATCTCGCTGATACATCATTGAGTATACTTTACTCTCTCTATGTTCAGAGCAATAAACTTGGTAACATTTATAAGTAATAGACACAAAGTTGGGTAGAGCTGTTTAGTCTATGCCTGATGCGTAAAGAGCAGTTGAAGATGATTGATAGGAAACAGGTGAGTGAGCGTAGGATGAAGCAGAAATGAGGAAAAGATTAGTTAAATTGTTTGATAGTATATAAACGATAGGGATATTTCTACTTATAAACTTTGATACGTTAAGAGTTTAGTTGTGAAGCAGAATGACTGGGCAATGCTAGATACTGCTTGAATGATAAGTTAATTTCTTTTTGAAACTGTAAAGTTATGTTATAGTTTGATGTTCCATAAATTTTCAATACAAAACCACCCCACTATTAGTTTTTGGTTCGTAACTACATAAGAAGTTATTATATGAAAGATTGAACAAGATATGAAAATATTAAAGTTATGATTGAATTCCTCGCTAAGATCGTGTGAGTGACGTTTAATGTGTTGAAACATCTTGAGAATGGTATGGTCATTAAGTAAGTATGCATTGTGAATAGTTCATCTAGGTAAGTAATAGGCAAGTATTAATAGTTAAGTACTCTCACTCATCCACATTCACCAGGTCACCTATATTCCTGGTCAACCAGTCTTGTGCGAATCTCCCCACCAGCCAGGCATATGCTCACCAGCCCGTCCTCCAAACAAAGGCCGAAAAGTAATTCCATGCACCCGTCAAACCCCCTGTTTATGAATGAAAACGGGTTTACACACGACAAACAACTGATTTCGTTCGAACACTCCGGAACAAGTTCTTCATTGACGAATTCTGTTCGAACCACAACGCTGTAAATGCTTCACCCACGTATTACAAATACAAATAATCGCCAATGGAACCTAAACACCTAATTTAATCTAACCAATGCATATATTTGCACATTTATTCTAATATATTATAACATTAATTTATATTTGAGAAAATACCCGTTTTGAATGAACAGCATGGAAAAATTTAAGAATGCGTCTGTGGGGTCGACCGCTGGATGTAATGGAATAAGTCGAGGGCGGATTGATGCTCGCATCCTATTTATTTATTTATTTATATACAAGAAGGTACATTAGGTTTGTGAGAATACATAGCATAGTACAGTATTTACACTCTTGTAAAGCCACTAGTACGCGCAGCGTTTCGGGCAGGTCCTTAATCTAACAGATAATTTTAAGTAGGTAAATTCTATCAGAATTAATAAAATGATAACAAATACATTGCAAGAAAAAAAATGAGATGAGAGAGATTAGTAAGTATATTAAAGCACATTGGTGTATTAAAGCTCTGATTGATTACATTGACAGCTTGATTGGTAATTTAAACAAGATTAATAGACACCATACAGCAGATTGACAGTACATATAAGAAGACAGCAATGATCGCAATGATAAAGATGTTCAGATTGGGTACATAAAGATTGGGAGATTGGGTAGCAATAGATACAGTGCAATTTTAAAGCAAAAGGTAAAAAACTATGAAGATGAAATTAGGTACTTTTTAGTATTGTTTTTGAATGACGCAAAAGTTGGACAGCTTTTCAATTCAATAGGGAGTGAGTTCCATAGACTGGGTCCCTTTATTTGCATAGAGTGTTTACACAAATTAAGTTTGACTCTGGGGATATCAAAGAGATATTTATTTCTGGTGTGGTGATAATGGGTTCTATTACATCTGTCCAGGGAGAGTTTCAGAGCAGGATTTGCATTTAAGAACAGGGTTTTGTAAATGTAGTTGACACAAGAGATTTTGTGGAGTGAGATTATGTTTAGCATGTTTAGGGAGTTAAACAAGGGGGCTGAGTGTTGTCTGAAAGCAGAATTTGTTATTATTCTGATAGCAGATTTTTGCTGAGTGATGATGGACTTGAGGTGGTTTGCAGCGGTTGAACCCCATGCACAGATACCATAATTAAGATAGGGGTAGATTAGTGCATAATATAGAGAGATGAGAGCAGAGTTAGGTACATAATATCTGATTTTGGAGAGTATACCAACTGTTTTAGAGACTTTCTTAGTTATGTGTTGAATGTGGGTACTGAATTTGAATCTCTTGTCTAGGAATAGGCCAAGAAACTTTCCATCATTTTTATTGCTAATGTTTACATTGTCTATCTGAAGCTGAATTGCATTTGTAGATTTGCTTCCAAATAAGATGTAGTAGGTCTTTTCTATGTTAAGTGTTAGTTTGTTGGTTGACATCAATAAGTGGATTTTTTTTTAGTTAATTATTAACAACATTATTTAGTGTATGTGGGTTGGGGTTAGAGTAGATAAGGGTAGTATCATCAGCAAACAAAATAGGTTTCAGAATGTTAGAAACATTAGGCAGATCATTGATGTATATAAGAAATAGGAGAGGTCCCAAAATGCTGTCCTGTGGCACTCCAACGGTTATTGGTAGAGTGGGAGAGGTTATATTATTGATGGCTACACATTGGTGTCTATCACTAAGATAGGATTGGATATAGTCCAGTGTATGGTCTCGGATTCCATAATGATGGAGTTTACGTAAGAGCTAATTTTGATTAGCAGTATCAAAGGCCTTTCTCAGGTCAATGAAGAGTCCAATCGGAAACTCATTTTTGTCAAGGGCTGAGTAAATTATATCAAGGAGACTAATAATTGCATCGTTGGTACTCTTTTGGGAGCTGAAGCCAAACTGACAGGGGCTAAGAATGTCGAATTTTACGAGGTAGGAGTAGAGCTGTTTGTAGATAATTTTTTCCAATATTTTTGATAGTATGGGTAGGTTTGATATTGGTCTATAATTGTTTATGTCTGCCGGATTACCTCCTTTATGAACTGGCGTTACTCTTGCTTTTTTAAGGATATCAGGGAAAGTATGACACTCAAGGGATTTGTTGAACAGCAGAGCTATAGGTGGCACAAGGGCGTGGGAGGCTCTCTTGTATACAATGGATGGGATTTCACTGATGTTCCCAGCTTTGGTTTTTAGTGAGTGTATGATGGACACAACATCTGTCGGGCTGACTGGTGAAAGGAGAAGAGAGTTTGGATAGCTGCCCGAGAGATATGTGTTGATATGTGTCTGAGTCAGTGGGATTATACTGGTAAGGTTAGCACCAACCGATGAAAAGAAGCTATTAAATTCATTCGCCATTTCTAAATCAGATGACGGTGTAAGGCCATCTTTAGAGAGTGTTATCTGGTTGTGAGAGTGTTGTTTAGTTCCTAGGATATTAGAGATGGTTTTCCATGTGCTTTTCATGTTGCCTTTTGCTTCTTTGAATCTAGTCTCATAATATGAAAGTTTAGCTTTTCTTATGATACTGGTAAGCACTGATGAGTACCTCTTAACTACTTCCTTTGTAACTAGGCCAATCCTAAATTTCTTTTCATATTCATGTTTTTGTTAATTGATTTGATTATGCCACTTGTGAGCCACGGGTTATTTTTTCTTTTATCAGTTACTTGTTTGGTAAGGAGGGGACAGTGAGTGTTCTAGAGGCTTAGAGTTTTGGAGAGAAAGAGGTTAGTTAATGAGTTTATATCCTGCGTATTATTAAATTCAGATTCCCAGATTCTCTCGCAAATGTAACCATTGGAGAGTGAAGACTAGTGTTAGCTCTGAGATCTATAACTTATCATGCAACTCATGCGAAATGAAAGATCTTGAGAAATATGTTGGGAAAGCATGGAATTGTAAGTACACATAGATGAAAGAATGAACTGAGGTTAGACCCGAGGAGTGTTGGCGAACTGGTCAAGATCGCCGACCCTCAGTAGCACACATGGTGACAGTATGGTTAGCAGGCGTGGGGGCGGGGCCACCTACATCACATACCTTCCTAGTGCATTCTATTTACTATTTACTCTGAGACTGAAAAAAGATCTTTCTAATGTCTCTGTGGATCATTTGGTTACACAGAACCCCCCCCCCCCTCTTCCCTCGCCTTGTATCCCCATGTGCGTATACCACACGTGTTAAATAGGCAATCCTTGTCTACCCAGTCATTTTCCCTGAGAATTTTGTATAATGTGGCCATGTATCTCAGCGACTTAATGTGCAGTTCACTCAGTCATACCTCCTAAATACCCCACTCTTCCTCTCTCTCTCTCTCTCTCTCTCCTCTCCTCTCTCTCTCTCTCTCTCTCTCTCTCTCTCCCCACTCTTCCTCTCTCTCTCTCTCTCTCTCTCTCTCTCTCTCTCTCTCTCTCTCTCTCTCTCTCCTCTCTCTCTCTCTCTCTCTCCCCACTCTTCCTCTCTCTCTCTCTCTCTCTCTCTCTCTCTCTCTCTCTCTCTCTCTCTCTCTCTCTCTCTCTCTCTCTCTCTCTCTCTCTCTCTCTCTCTCTCTCTCTCCTCTCTCTCTCTCTCTCTCCCCACTCTTCCTCTCTCTCTCTCTCTCTCTGTCTCTCTCTGTCTCTCTCTCACTCTCTCTCCCTTACGCTAGTAAAACAGTAATCAGTGGGGGGTATGGATGAAGTACATAGTCCGTTGAACGTGTCACTCCAGAAAGAAAGATTGACCATACCAGGTGAAGAGGTCGCAAGGTATTGAGCTGGTGTAACACTGTAAAAGTGTTTGGTTTAGTTTATTTAAAATATATATAGTACATGAGTCACAGACAGGGATTTGGAAAGGCACCAGGTTGTCAGCCTGAGATCTCACACCTCAAAGCGTTAATGACCCCAAGTGACCTGAGGTCAGATCATGCGAATTTCACCTTACTTCTACTAATCTTATAATTGGAGCCTGGTAGCCTTCAAACTTGCCGACGTTTAAGGAGTGGCTTGGTAGAAAGCCGGAGGCTATCTACTTGTGGGCGGAGTTAGCTACTACGTTCCCCAATAAATACTCGGAGAACTATCGATTCGAGAGCATTAAGAGAACAACAGCAGTCAGGAGAGCAGAGAAGACGGCCCTAGCAGGGGGGGGCTGTCGGCCGGCAGGGCGAGACAGTCTCTGTCAACTATAGACCCCCCCCCCTCTATCCAGCTATAGGCACACACTTGGTGAGTTGAACATTAAGGTGACTTGGTCGTGTTTTACAAGTGTTGTGTGATGATCAGCGGCAGTCAGTTGTAGTGTTCTCAGATTCTTGGAGGATGACTCACTTTACATATATAGATCTTGAACAGTGCTTAAATTATAATAGTTATCATGTGAAATATAATTGAATTTATTATTTAAATGGCCTTTAACTGTGTCCCCTATGTTTGGAATGAGTACATGTTTGGAGTTGATACATGATAAAGATGGGACAGATTAATAATGACCTCTTGATAACATCTTTTGAGAATTTTGTGATACAGACAAGTTCCATTCCTTGTCTTGTATGTGATGATCTAGAATGGATGGTGGCAGCATTTCGTCTCCTACTATCTACTCTTCTACTTCTACTATCAACTCTTCTACTTCTACCTATCTACACCTCTCCCTCCACCCCTCTCTAAACTCTCACTTTCAACTAATGACCCTCCTCGCTCCTCCCACCTCCCTACCTCTCACCCCAAACCCTCACTAATTACTTCACTATTCATTTCTTTCCTTTCGTTTTCTCTTATACGTTTGTGGCAATGTTTCTGTATTCTAGAGTTCTCTCTAGAGTTTCGGGTAACTGATCAAGTGACGGCGCCTTGTAGTCTTAGCACCTAGGTAGTCAAATACCGAGGTTACAAGGTGTTGAACGAGAGAGGTTGCCTTAGCAACTCTGGAGGGGCTCTAGAATAGTTAGCTAACTGGGGGCGGGATAACGGACTAGAGAGAGCTGTTTCCCCCGGCCTCGTTAGTTAACTGGGGGGTGGAATAATGGACTAGATAGAGTTATTTCCCCCCACCCCCCGTTACAATGGTGGCAGCGGTGGGATAGACTAGAGTCGTTGTTGTTCCTCTTCCATCTTTACTGGGTCGTCATCTGAGTGTGACAGGTGACCTCGCATGTCCCACGGGGAAACCCAGCCACCGCTGGTCTCCAGGTCAGTGGGGAGTGGCAGGTGTAGTTCTTAAGTAGTTTTAAGTGGTGGTTCTGCTCAGATTATTGCGATCGACTGTTTTACTCCATTTGAACGCAATAACCCGAGGTGTACTGGTCTTGTACAGCATGCTAGGGGGAGGCTTAGTATGTCAGTAGACTTCACGTTGGGGACGCTCGACGTTAGATAGTCTGGTCACAGGGGTGGCAACAGTTTTGAGTTGTTGACCGGCGGAGAAGCTAGGGAAACACTCTGGGTCACGTAGGTGGCTGTAGGTTAAGGGTGGGAGTAACGGTTAATTATGTACGTAAGATTAAGAACGGTATAGTTAAGTTAGGCTAGTGTTTTGTCTATTAATTTTGATATTTTTTTTTTTGTGGAGATTGGTTTAGGTGACAAGTTAAAAGTAGTGACGACCTTATTCTCTCTTCTCTAAACTTTACTCTGTTACTGTTTTATGTTCCACCAAGTCAATATCATTCAGAGTTAATTGGATTATTAAAATTTGAGTGTAGTCGTTGCCAGGAGGAGAGCGGTATGACGGGACTGTGTAAACCCTATACAAACTACAGGGTTACACAACATTTTGGGAGCACGGTATTGTCGCCTTCCTGTTCATTCACAGGTGGGAGCCAGAAGAGAGGCGAGGCGCACATACAGAAGAGGGAGACGGCTGTGTACCACACTCAGGGGCGTTCCTCACCACCACCACGACCAGCCCCCTACCTGGATGTCAGGGCCACCACCACCACTATCACCCCAGGGGACCCCCGAGATACGGCCCTCTCGGTCGGTCAACATGGGTCTACCCAGTGGACCCCAGGACGGACGGACCCCAAGACGGACGGACCCCAGTGGACCCCCAGGACGGACGGACCCCAATGCACCCCAGGTCGCTTGTCAAAGACCCATGGGAGGAGGAAGAGAGAAGAAAGAAGAAAGAAGAGAGAAGAAAGAAGAAGATGATAAGACCAAGCTGAGTGAGACACGATGCCTAGTGTCTCTTGCTGGTGTCAGCATCATTGCATGGAGCATAACTGCAAGACAGGATCGTTTGCCTTAACTGGCCGCCCCTCCTGCAAGCATGTTGCTCTGTTGAGTGATTCTTCCTGTGTCATGCGGACTTGATGTGGCTGTCAGAAGTAGCTCTCTGAAGGAGGCGTACTGGAGCAACAGGGAGGAAGAAGAGTAGGATGGGATTTCTACTGTTGGCAACTATATGAAGGTCTCGAACCTTGTAGTCCCCATAGCTGTGAAGAACCCTAATATACGTCTCTCATGGTGACTGACGTAGGGCCAATTACAGATCAGCTGGGACAACCGAATTCCACGGTCCTGTGCGCAGTTCAAGTAGTAACGGCTTTCTGGTTGACCAAGTGTTGTTGTGCGTTAACAACGGAGAAGCGACGGAGGCAGTTGTGTTGAAGAAATGTGGTACAGGACTATCTACAAGACCAAGCAGTGACGTCGCCCAGCCGGAGACAATGGACGTCTGTCTACATATTTCATTTTTTAGAGTAGGATGATGTATATTTGTTTAGCTAGGATGTATTTTTTTTTCTCGTTAATAAAGTTGTTGCACACAGCTAGCTTGCTTTAGCAGTGTTGCAAAAACTTTATTTTGGGGAGAAGGGGAGATGTAACACTGTAAAAGTGTTTGGTTTAGTTTATATAAAATATATATAGTACATGAGTCACAGACAGGGATTTGGAAAGGCGCCAGGTTGTCGGCCTGAGATCTCACACCTCAAAGCGTTAATGACCCCAAGTGACCTGAGGTCAGATCATGCGAATTTCACCTTACTTCTACTAATCTTATAATTGGAGCCTGGTAGCCTTCAAACTTGCCGACGTTTAAGGAGTGGCTTGGTAGAAAGCCGGAGGCTATCTACTTGTGGGCGGAGTTAGCTACTAGGTTCCCCAATAAATACTCGGAGAACTATCGATTCAAAAGCATTAAGAGAACAACAGCAGTCAGGAGAGCAGAGAAGACGGCCCTAGCAGGGGGGGGCTGTCGGCCGGCAGGGCGAGACAGTCTCTGTCAACTATAGACCCCCCCCCTCTATCCAGCTATAGGCACACACTTGGTGAGTTGAACATTAAGGTGACTTGGTCGTGTTTTACAAGTGTTGTGTGATGATCAGCGGCAGTCAGTTGTAGTGTTCTCAGATTCTTGGAGGATGACTCACTTTACATATATAGATCTTGAACAGTGCTTAAATTATAATAGTTATCATGTGAAATATAATTGAATTTATTATTTAAATGGCCTTTAACTGTGTCCCCTATGTTTGGAATGAGTACATGTTTGGAGTTGATACATGATAAAAATGGGACAGATTAATAATGACCTCTTGATAACATCTTTTGAGAATTTTGTGATACAGACAAGTTCCATTCCTTGTCTTGTATGTGATGATCTAGAATGGATGGTGGCAGCATTTCGTCTCCTACTATCTACTCTTCTACTTCTACTATCTACTCTTCTACTTCTACCTATCTACACCTCTCCCTCCACCCCTCTCTAAACTCTCACTTTCAACTAATGACCCTCCTCGCTCCTCCCACCTCCCTACCTCTCACCCCAAACCCTCACTAATTACTTCACTATTCATTTCTTTCCTTTTGTTTTCTCTTATACGTTTGTGGCAATGTTTCTGTATTCTAGAGTTCTCTCTAGAGTTTCGGGTAACTGATCAAGTGACGGCGCCTTGTAGTCTTAGCACCTAGGTAGTCAAATACCGAGGTTACAAGGTGTTGAACGAGAGAGGTTGCCTTAGCAACTCTGGAGGGGCTCTAGAATAGTTAGCTAACTGGGGGCGGGATAACGGACTAGAGAGAGCTGTTTCCCCCGGCCTCGTTAGTTAACTGGGGGGTGGAATAATGGACTAGATAGTTATTTCCCCCCACCCCCCGTTACACTGGTGCTGCAGCAGGGGTATGTGGTCACCAACAACCATGTCTTTGCCTGTTCAGTTGAAAGAAAAGCCTAGAGCTGTGCAGACATGTGGGGGTTAGGGGAGAGACAGAAAGCTAATAGAAACTAAGCAAAAAATTATTATTGCCCATGGGCCAGGTTCACGAAGGTACTTACGAAGGTTTTTCTTCTTAGCTACGAATGTTTTCCTTCTTAGCGCCTTCGTGGCGGCTACGTTGGTATTCAGGTAGCAACACTAAATCGAAAAACCTTCGTAAGTTTGGCCCGGGATCTAAGTGTGGTATCGACCACTCGTAGCTGTACGTAACCTGGATATAACTAAATTTTTCTCTACTACATAACACTGGGATAGATTTTGATATAACAAAAGATTATTAGTTGGCGAATCTCGTGAAGAGGAGTCCTTCGTGTTAGTTATATATGCATTCTCTGCTTGAAACTTAAAGTAAATATGTCTTGTATCTTGTAACCCCAACCCACATACACTAAATAATGTTGTTAATAATAAACTAAAAAAAAGTCCACTTATGGATGTCAACCAACAAACTAACACTTAACATAGAAAATACCTACTACATCTTATTTGCAAGCAAATCTACAAATGCAATTCAACTTCAGATAGACAATGTAAACATTAGCAATAAAAATGATGGAAAGTTTCTTGGCCTATTCCTAGACAAGAGACTCAACTTCAGTACCCACATACAACACATAACTAAGAAAGACTCTAAAACAGTTGGTATACTCTCCAAAATCATATATTATGTACCTAACTCTGCTTTCATCTCTCTATATTATGCATTAAGGGGGCTTATCACACTAAATTAAAAGTTGTTCAATTTGCTTATAAATTTTTTTATGAAATGGTTATAGAAAGGGCTGCAACTGGTCCAAGTTTCATCATCACACCCTAAACAGAAAAGGAGAAAAAAAATACACAACGTATTATGCAACGAATGTTCAACATTCTCAAATAATCTCAGGAAACACATGTGTCAACTAAAATGTCTACTATGTGCTGTAGAAGCACAAACTCTTGTAATAATTGTAATATGTATGTGCAATATATTTATATGTAATTTTTTTTTTCTTTTTTTTTTGGCCAATTTTTTTTTCTCGTTTGTTATCAAGGGATTTGCATGAAACTTGCACACCTTGCTCAATGGATGCCTATCTGCAAGGGTGCCAATTATGAACGAAATCTGTCGAAGTCAAGCTCAGCTACAGGTGGCCGAACTTGGATCTTTATTTTACTCTGGAAAGTAATTTACAACTTCAAGGCGTTTCTCAGCTTTCATTTATTAATCAATGTACATGAAAATTACACCTTATATGTAGAGTTTGAGCTTCTACAAACCTATTGAGACATTTTAGTCCAAAGTCTATTTGTTGATTTTCTAAAAATTTATAAACATCATATATTGCATATTTTTGGAAGGGTAACTTGGAAAAATTATATTATTGCACTAAACACTTTCTTTGATAAAACTGATCAATACAATCTATTATTATGTGTTAGTTTAATATCTGAGTGTTATAGAAATGATTTTAGTTGACACATGTGTTCCCTGAAATTATTTGAAAATGTTGAAAATTCGTTGCATAATACGTTGTGTATTTTTTTCTCCTTTTCTGTTTAGGGTGTGATGCTGACACTTGGACCAGTTGCAGCTCTTTCTATAACCATTTCATAAATACATTTATAAACAAATTGAACAATTTTTACGAAACCCGTAATATGCCCCCTTAACCTATCCCTATCTTAATTATGGTATCTGTGCATGGGGTTCAACCACTGCAAACCACCTCAAGTCCAACATTACCCAGCAAAAATCTGCGATCAGAATAATAACAAATTCTGCTTTCAGAAAACACTCAGCCCCCCCCCCCCCTTGTTTAACTCCCTAAATATGCTAAACATAATCTCACTCCACAAATTCTCTTGTGTCAACTACATTTACAAAACCCTGTTCTTAAATGCAAATCCTGCTCTGAAACTCTCCCTGGACAGATGCAATAGGACCCATTATCACCACACCAGAAATAAATATCTCTTTGATATCCCCAGAGTCAAACTTAATTTGTGTAAACACTCTATGCAAATAAAGAGACCCAGTCTATGGAACTCACTCCCTATTGAATTGAAAAGCTGTCCAACTCTTGCATCATTCAAAAACAATACTAAAAAGTACCTAATTTCATCTTCATAGTTTTTTACCTTTTGCTTTAAAACTGCACTGTATCTATTGCTACCCAATCTCCCAATCTTTATGTACCCAATCTGAACATCTTTATCATTGCGATCATTGCTGTCTTCTTATATGTACTGTCAATCTGCTGTATGGTGCCTATTAATCTTGTTTAAATTACCAATCAAGCTGTCAATGTAATCAATCAGAGCTTTAATATACCAATGTGCTTTAATATACTTACTAATCTCTCTCATCTCATTTTTTTTCTTGCAATGTATTTGTTATCATTTTATTAATTCTGATAGAATTTACCTACTTAAAATTATCTGTTAGATTAAGGACCTGCCCGAAACGCTGCGCGTACTAGTGGCTTTACAAGAGAGCAATTACTGTACTATGCTATGTATTCTCACAAACCCAATGTACCTTCTTGTATATAAATAAATAAATAGATAAATACATTTCATGATAGAAGAATTAGTTTTATAATATCAAGATATTATACCCGTAGTTATTAATTAAATGAACACTGGTGAACATGAAATATGAAAGAAGGTGATGAGCCCTGCCTGATGGGATTATTTACTATCACCAAATGCCCCTGTTCACCTAGTAGTAAGGGTGTACCTTAGCTATACATACCCATTTCTAATTCATTTAGTTCGGTTTTATTTTGAAATTAAATCTGGGTGAGACATAAAATAAAAATATGCTGCACAAATGATGTTAGGTAAGGAGAAGGGTAAAAACGTCAAAAACTTTATTCATTGAATACTTAAAACTATAATTATGACTATATGGACTATTAAAAAAGAAAGAGGGAAGTGAGGGTCCAAGACCTCTTCCTGTTACACAACTTGGGTGTGGAACAAGTAATTATCAAAAGAAGGCACCATGCCGGGAAGGCTATGTAGCAGTAAGGCAGTGAGGTGAGGCAGCTACTTATTTGAGAAATGCTTATTTTATTTACCTTATGAGCTGAGGCAACTTATTTTATTTGAGGAATACTTAGCTGATTCCTCTACATTTAGTATGGAAAAAATTTGTGTCCAAGACCTCTTCCTGTTACACAATTTGGCAGTGTGTAACCAAACTAGAAGTGCTCTACAAATCAAGGGACCCAGAATGTGAAATGACCTCCCGAATCGTGTCAAAGGCTGTACCTCTCTCAACCAGTTTAAGAGTAAAACCAAGTACTACCTATTTAACTCCATGTAACCTACCTTACACCCTAAATGTCAACCCATGTCTTGCTATTTTTTAAACAATGCTGTTTGTTCACCAGCGTGTACAATTGCTGATTTCTGCTATGTTACCCCCCTTTTTTTGTATTCCTTCTTTCAACACAATTTATACCTAATCCCAATTACTATTAAGTTTTAGTCAAAGAGTTTTTTCCCCCACACCTTGCCCGAAGTGCTATGAGTATTAGTGGCTTTAGGTATTGTATGTACTAGCTCTGTCTATAAATCCAACATTATGTTTGTAAATCAACTGTTTGTACCTTTCCTGAATAAAATTTATTTATTATTATTTATTTATTAATCAGTAAGTAAGTGTTAAAAGACGGCACCAAGCTGGGAAGGCTATGTAGCTAAAAACTAGCTATAAGTTTATCTATATATCCCATCTCACAAGATGGTAAGACATACATGGAAACAAGGTACAAAATACCAGCCTCAATACAAAAAACAAATCAACTCTGACTAAACAACTCTTCACGATTTTCACAAGAGGTAAGCACTGAATCATGGAAACATTATATTATAATTACTCTTACTAGTTTCTGCAAGACTCCTCTCAAACAATGTATTTTTTAACATGTTAGGTACACACAGCAATGTGCTGCTTCCCTGTTATGTATGAAGAAGCACACAGTGTAAATCAAAAACCAGTTGCAAGCTCATCCAACATCCTCACCTCACAGGATGGCCAGTCATACATGGAATCAGGAGAGAACAAAATACTTAAGGTTGATCTATTAGCCTCCACTGGCAAAATCTAGTTGCAGCAAAAGAATATCTTCCAATATTCCTGAGTGTATGAAGTAATTACAGAGCTCAAAGTACCTCATACCATTTGGTATGAAGTCACCCGCTGAAGCCGTAAATGCCAAATTCCAGCAAAAAAATATAATTAAGGCAATTAGCTGGCCCTTTAACAAGCCGCCGGCTTTCTGTCTTCTTCGAGGCCACTAGATAGTTAGTGGCCCTTGGGTAAATTCAGTAAATATATACAATAATTGTCAGCGCATCTTCCGAGCAACAAGGACAGCTACACAGTATCTCTTAGAATTACGTACGTAAACAACAAATGTAACATATTTGTTTACTACAATGTCGTTGCTGGCTGTAGAAGTTGAAAAAACATAGTTTTACTTCGAAATATACTAATTTTATAAGAAAATTCGACTTAAATAGGAGGCAGTAGAGCTCCGATAAGCCAGCCTAAATCTTCAATATGAAGAATGTTGCTGCTCTCTGATTGGCCAAACGAAACACAGTAGTGACCTCTATCGGCACGCAGGTGAACCAACAAATATCTTCCTAAGTGGACCTACGTGAATTGCACCTAAGCATCTTCTTAGGGCATACTTAGGAACCTTCGTAGCAAACCTACTTACGAAGAAATACATGGAGCTTCGTGAATCTAGATCCCCATGACTTGTCACTGAAGGGCTTACCTTCAACATGAGACCTTGCGTGTGCGAAGTCGTATACAAAGATCATACAATATGTTGTGGTTTTCTTAAGGTTGAGGAGAGAGACGATGTACAGTCGTTAACTGGAAATTGTTGCAACATGTCTCACCACACTGAGCTGCGTCTTGTTTGGTGAGAGGGGAGAGATTCTACACATTACCAAGGAGTCAGCATCAACAGCACCCACTATTACTGCGCACGTGAGTTGAGCTGAATAGTTAAGCATGTATGTTAGTATGTATGTATATATGTATGTATGTATGTATGTATGTATGTATGTATGTATGTATGTATGTATGTGTGTGTGTGTGTGTGTATGTATGTATGTATGTATGTATGTATGTATGTATGTATGTATGTATGTATGTATGTATGTATGTATGTATGTATGTATGTATGTATGTATGTATGTATGTATATAGACATCTTACACCTCACTTTCTCTAATATACATCTCTTTCCACTCTCCTCTTTCACTGAAGAAAAAAATTATGAACGAATTATTTTGATACTATGGTGATTCCTTTCAAATTAGCGTTCAACCAATATAGAACATGGAACGGCCACAAGACACATGATGTTTAACAATCCTTCTGTCATTTTTAATTTATTAAACAAAAATAGGTTTAATTTTTTCTACAAAAAAAACAACAAAAATTCTGAGATTGCATCATTACCCATTCACCCCGTTACATACACACATCCTTCTTTGCATGTTTATCTTCATCATTATCACTCCCACGACCCATCCCATTTTTTTTTTTTTTTTTTTTTTTTTTTTTTAGATATATACAAGAGTTGTTACATTCTTGTACAGCCACTAGTACGCGTAGCGTTTCGGGCAGGTCCCTGGAATACGATCCCCTGCCGCGAAGAATCGTTGTTACAACCAAGTTCCCAATTTACTGTTGAGTTAAACAGAGGCTACAGTTAAGGATTTGCGCCCAGTAAATCCTCCCCGGCCAGGATACGAACCCCATGACAAAGCGTTCGCGGAACGCCAGGCGAGTGTCTTACCACTACAATGTTGGGTTGGTTCTTGGTCACACATACTTACAACCACCCTCTGACGCAAACACATGCTGCGACCCCACAGGCGTGGCACCCACACATCTGGTGCACCACCTGGCACACCTGTTCTACTTCCAATACACCTGTTGCTCAGCTGCTCTCACACGGTCTACGTATAAGGGCCACACCCCTCTGATGCAGCCCATGGGTGGAGATTATTACCAACTCCCCTAGACACAGACACCTGTACTGCATCAGTTGGACACCTGCTCAACCAGATGTTCACCTGTTACTCAAGAGCTCGCAGACTGAATCATAAATCTGCCAATTCACCTCCGGGGTGTCTTGCTCACACCTGTGGGGTGTCTAGCTCACACCTGTGGGGTGTCCTGCTCACACCTGTGGGGTGTCGTACTCACACATGTTGGGTGTCTTGCTCACACCTGTGGGGTGTCTTGCTCACACCTCCGGGGTGTCTTGCTCACACCTGTGGGGTGTCTAGCTCACACCTGTGGGGTGTCTTGCTCACACCTGTGGGGTGTCGTACTCACACATGTTGGGTGTCTTGCTCACACCTGTGGGGTGTCTTGCTCACACCTGTGGGGTGTCTTGCTCACACCTGTGGGGTGTCTTGCTCACACCTGTGGGGTGTCTTGCTCACACCTCTGGGGTGTCTTGCTGACACCTACTGGGTGTCTTGCTCACAATTCCGGGGTATATTCATTTGTTTGTCGCCTGGCAAACGAATGCAAAGTGACCCCATACAGTCTGGGGCTTCACTGGTGTTGGTGTTGTTGCATGCAATTGCAGATTGTTGCAGGGGCAACAATAGTCAAAGCAAACATTCGAATCCACGCCGCAGTACACGGTACCCTCACATTGTGGCGCCCAACAATGGGCAACCTAGAGTCTTTGAGGGAGGTATAATCTCACGTATATACCACTGTCATTCTCACTCATATTCACACACACACCCACACACTTTGTGTACTCACCTAGTTGTGTTTGAGGGGGTTGAGCTCTGGCTCTTTGGTCCCGCCTCTCAACCGTCAATCAACAGGTGTACAGATTCCTGAGCCAATCGGGCTCTATCATATCTACACTTGAAACTGTGTATGGAGTCAGCCTCCACCACATCACCCCCTAATGCATTCCATTTGTCAACCACTCTGACACTAAAAAAGTTCTTTCTAATATCTCTGTGGCTCATTTGGGCACTCAGTTTCCACCTGTGTCCCCTTGTGCGTGTTCCCCTTGTGTTAAATAGCATGTCTTTATCTACCCTATCAATTCCCTTCAGAATCTTGATTGTGGTGATCATGTCCCCCCTAACTCTTCTGTCTTCCAGCGAAGAGAGGTTTAATTCCCGTAGTCTCTCCTCGTAGCTCATACCTCTCAGCTAGGGTACTAGTCTGGTGGCAAACCTTTGAACCTTTTCCAGTTTAGTCTTATCCTTGACTAGATATGGACTCCATGCTGGCGCTGCATATTCCAGGATTGGCCTGACATATGTGGTATACAAAGTTCTGAATGATTCTTTACACAAGTTTCTGAATGCCGTTCGTATGTTGGCCAGCCTGGCATATGCCGCTGATGTTATCATCTTGATATGGGCTGCAGGAGACAGGTCTGGCGTGATATCAACCCCCAAGTCTTTTTCTTTCTCTGACTCCTGAAGAATTTCCTCTCTCAGATGATACCTTGTATCTGGCCTCCTGCACCCTACACCTATCTTCATTACATTACATTTGGTTTGGTTAAACTCTAACAACCATTTGTTCGACCATTCCTTCAGCTCTTCTAGGTCTTCTTGAAGCCTCAAGTAGTCCTCGTCTGTCTTAATCCTTCTCATAATTTTGGCATCGTCCGCAAACATTGAGAGAAATGAATCTATATCCTCCGGGAGATCATTTACATATATCAGAAACAAGATAGGACCGAGTACAAAGCCCTATGGGACTCCACTGGTGACTTCATGCCAATCGGAGGTCTCACCTCTCACCGTAACTCTCTGGTTCCTATTGCTTAGGTACTCCCTTATCCACTGGAGCACCTTACCAGCTACACCTGCCTGTCTCTCCAGCTTATGTGCCAGCCTCTTATGCGGTACTGTGTCAAAGGCTTTCCGACTATGCAAGAAAATGCACTCCGCCCAGCCCTCTCTTTCTTGCTTAATCTTTGTCACCTGGTCATAGAATTCTATTAAGCCAGTCAGGCATGATTTACCCTCCCTGAACCCATGTTGGCGATTTGTCACGAAGTCCCTTCTCTCCAGATGTGATACCAGGTTTTTTCTCACGATCTTCTCCATCACCTTGCATGGTATACAAGTGAACTACACTGGCCTGTAGTTCAGTGCCTCTTGCCTGTCGCCCTTTTTGTATACTGGGACCACATTCGCCATCTTCCATATTTCTGGTAGGTCTCCTGTCTCCAGTGACCTACAATACACTGGAGAGTGGCAAACAAAGTACCTCTGCACACTCTTTCAGTACCCATGGCGGGATCCCTTCTGGACCAACAGCGTTTCTAACATCCAGATCCAGTAGGTGTCTCTTGACCTCCTCTCTCCTAATTTCGAACTCTTCCAAGGCCGCCTGGTTTACTTCCCTTGCTCCTAGCACAGTGACCTTACCTTGTTCTGTTGTGAAGACCTCCTGGAGCCTCTTGTTGAGTTCTTCACACACATCTTTGTCATTTTCTGTATACCTGTCCTCGCCTGTTCTAAGTTTCACGACCTGTTCTTTCACTGTTGGTTTCCTTCTGATGTGACTGTGGAGTAGCTTTGGTTCGGTCTTGGCTTTGTTTGCTATATCATTTTCATAACTTTTCTCTGCTTCTCATCGCACCCTGACATACTCATTCCTGGTTCTCTGGTATCTCTCTCTGCTTTCTGGTGTTCTGTTATTCCGGAAGTTCCTCCACGCCCTTTTGTTCAGTTTCTTTGCTTCCATAAATGCCCTGTTATACGATGGATTCTTCTTTTGCTTCTCGGATTTTTTCTTTTGGGCCGGAATGTACCTGCTTTCTGCCTCCTGACACTTTTGGGTGACATAGTCCATCATATCTTGTAAAGACTTAGCTCCGAGGTCTGTGTCTCAAGGTATTTCCCTTAGGAAGCTTCTCATCTCCTCATAATTTTCCTTTCGGAATGCCAGCCTTATGTTTTCTAGATCTTTTTGGGGGGAGATAATTCCTAGATCTACTAGGTACTCAAAGTTCAATACACTGTGATCACTCATTCCCAAGGGTGCTTCCAATTTGACTTCCCTTATATCCCACTCATTTAGGGTAAATATCAAATCAAGCATTGCTGGTTCATCTTCTCCTCTTACTCTTGTTGGTTCCTTGATGAGCTGGCTTAGAAAGTTTCGTGTCGCCACGTCCAGCAGCTTAGCTCTCCATGTTTCTGGTCCTCCATGCGGGTCTCCGTTCTCCCAATCTATCTTCCCATGGTTAAAGTTTCCCATTATTAGTAGTCCAGATCCATTCCTGCTAGCAACAGACGCTACTCTCTCTATTATGTTAATTGTGGCCATGTTGTTTCTATCATATTCCTGTCTGGGTCTTCTGTCATTTAGTGGTGGATTATATATAACTACGACTATAATTTTTTGCCCTCCAGTTGTTATTGTACCTGTTATGTAGTCACTGAAACCTTCACATCCCTGAACAACCATCTCCTAAAAATCCCAGCCTTTTCTTGCAGCAGGGCTACACCCCCACCACCTCTTCCTTCTCTCTCTTTCCTCATAACATAATAGTCCTGTGGGAACACTGCATTTGTTATGGTTTTCGTTAGCTTTGTTTCTGTGAGAGCTATTATGTCTGGGTTTTCCTCTAGTACCTATTCTCCAAGTTCATTTGCTTTATTTGTAATTCCATCTATGTTAGTGTACATTGCCTTGAGGATCACTTTCTTCTGTCCCTTCTCAAATCTCCTCCTTGGTGAGTGTTCTACTGTTGG
The DNA here is from genome assembly GCF_040958095.1 of Procambarus clarkii. NCBI lineage: Eukaryota > Metazoa > Arthropoda > Malacostraca > Decapoda > Cambaridae > Procambarus > Procambarus clarkii. The sequence goes on along the minus strand of NC_091165.1, from coordinate 43,044,569 downwards.
GGGAAGCTGTTCCATGGGTGTGAGGATTTGTGAGGTGGATACCAGGGTTGCAGAGGATACTGGGATGAAGGGTGGGGGGTCAAGAGAAGCGGGAGGGACAGGGAGGGTATAGGTGAAAGGGGAGGGAGGACAGGAAAAAAGGGGGGGAGGGGGGGACTCGGCGGGAGGAGGGGAGGGGGTAGAAGAGTGGGGATTATGTGTGGGGGGAGGGAGATTTGGCTGGGTATTTCAGTGGGGGCAGGGAGGGTTTGGGGTAGGGGGGTTTACTATGCAGAGGAGGGTGGTGGGGTTGCCCTCCCCGCTGGTGTTACTGGGTAGCTGGTTGTGGGTTCCCCCTCGCCTCTGGGGGTGATGTGTTGGGAGCTGTGATTTCCTGGTTTTCCCCTCTCGCCCTACGCTTCTTCCTTTCTTCTGCCACAATATCCCTTTTTGCCTTTCTTTTCCTTTCAAAAATTGCCTTTCGCAATTTTCCCTCATCATGTCCCTCTGGAGGAATACTTTTTTGAATTCTCCCACATGTTGCAGGTGGCTTTTCTTTGTTAGAATCATCTCCTTTGTGTTCTCGCTTGCAAACATTATTTTTAACACACGGTCTCGGTCTTTTTTGTACCAGCCTAGCCTGAAAACCTTCTCAATGCTATGCTCCATATCTAGTACCTTTAGTATTTCATTCACTGCTGCTTTTTCCTTATCATTCCACTCTTTCCTATTAGAGCCTTCCTGCTCTTTAATACCCACAGCTACCACTGATATTTTCTTTTACAGCAGCTGGCTAGTGGAGCGTGCCACTTCCTGTGAGGTGGCTGCTTTCATGGCTACCTCCCTCACTGCAGACATTACTTCAGAGTTTTTTTTTTTTTAGCATTTCTGCAAATGTTGCTTTTATTGTGGCATTCTCTTCCAAAATATTATTACCCCCTTCTCCCTGGGTAGTCATCTGAATCTCCACATCGATACTCTTCTCTTTGAGGGCTCTAATCTCCTTCTTTGCTGCTGTCAGCTCTCTTTTTAGGTTGCTTATTTCATTCTTCATTTCCTGCTTCATTTCCTGCATCTCACTCTTGATATCCTCCAGAAACTGGGTGAACATTGCCTTCATTTCGTCACCTGGACTTTTCCATGTTCCCCTGTTACCTCTGGCTGTCATGCTTGACCCTGTTCCTAGCTATGCCATGATAGGATTTGTCAGAAGAGCAGAGCGGGGTGGAGGGGAGAGAGAGAGAGAGATAGAGAGAGAGAGAGATAGAGAGAGAGAGAGAGAGAGAGAGAGAGAGAGAGAGAGAGAGAGAGAGAGAGAGAGAGAGAGAGAGAGAGAGAGAGAGAGAGAGAGAGAGAGAGAGAGAGAGAGAGAGAGAGAGAGAGAGAGAGAGAGTGAAAGAGAGAGGGGGAGAGATAAAGAGAGAGAGAGATAGTGAGAGAAATAGAGAGAGAGAGAGAGAGAGAGAGAGAGAGAGAGAGAGAGAGAGAGAGAGAGAGAGAGAGAGAGAGAGAGAGAGAGAGAGAGAGAGAGAGAGAGATAGAGAGAGAGAGAGATAGAGAGAGAGAGAGAGAGAGAGAGAGAGAGAGAGAGAGAGAGAGAGAGAGAGAGAGAGAGAGAGAGAGAGAGAGAGAGAGAGAGAGAGAGAGAGAGAGAGAGAGAGAGAGAGAGAGAGAGAGAGAGAGAGAGAGCAGTGTGTGTAAGGGGGATGTGGGGGACTAGGGGGTGTGGGGGGAGGCAGAGATGGCGACCAGGTCAGATCTGGTCAGATGGGGGTAAGAGAGGGGGTGAAGTATAGTGAGGTTTTATCCCCTTTGGTAAATGGTGTTAATCCTTTCTTCCCTGATTAAACGTTTGTGTGTGTGTGTGTGTGCATTTGTGTTTAAGCATGTGTGTGCATGCATACGCACATTTACGTGTGAGCATGCATGTGTCACGAGTTCCCATAAGTGTTAACTTCTACCTAAAATGAGCCACTTTGAGATTTTAAATATATATGATATCTTGAACAAGAATTTGATAATATTTTACCTCACTGTACACCTGATTAATTGACCAGAGAGGGGTACCTACCAAACAGCCTCAGGCTCACACAACTAGATGAGTAATAACGATGTATGGATGACGATGGTGATCCGTCGTCGCTCCCACTTGGTGATTCACTAAGTTCTAGTAGATTGATGATGGCGGTTCTTCTCTATCTACCCAAAGCTCTGTCAGAGAGTCAGAGAGTCTGTCAAAGAGTCAGTAACTATATCGTTGTGTTACAGTTCACTAATTTACCGTACCACTGATAACAGTCACCACCCAACTAACACAATCAGGCAGTTCCATGGCGGGTCGTCCCATGCTGGCCGTCAGGACAGGTTGCTCCACGCAGTTCTCCACACTGTATATGCACCGGTGATGCCACTAGCTCCACTTTGGTTTCTTCGCACTATCGCTAGTGATATGACTATGCTATGTTGCACTCTGCTAACTACACACTGTGAGACGCCAAATACTATGATCTAGCCGGTCGGCCGAGCGGACAGCATGCTGGACTTGTGATCCTGGGTTCGATCCCAGGCGCCGGCGAGAAACAATGGGCAGAGTTTCTTTCACCCTATGTCCCTGTTACCTAGCAGTAAATAGGTACCTGGGAGTTAGTCAGCTGTCACGGGCTGCTTCCTGGGGGTGGAGGCCTGGTCGAGGACCGGGCCGTGGGGCAACCCGTTCTCACACAAGACAGCACATATATGACTTAATGCTTAAAGTCAATATGTTGAATATGATTTAGTACATATGTGATATATTTCCAGTTACTTTTTTTACCAAGGCCCAAACTCTTCCTCACGTACCAATTTACGTGTCACAGTACCCGTCCATCAACGTAGATAGCAGAATAGTCGTGATTGGTTCAATTATAATGAAAATTGTAGTTTTCAGGTCCCACATGGGTTGTGAAATTTACCTACTATTGTCCATGCTCTTAGAATATTACAGATCAGCTACTTCCTATTGAAGGCTCGTAGTTTTGTTTTGAGAAATATTAGTTGTTCTTAGTAAATTATAATAAGCACTATAAATTATTACATAGAATAACAGTGCTTCACCAATCAATATTATATACCATAGTTTGCGCTTTAAAAATCTTTAAAGAATGTTTTGTAGGAACGCTAACAGAAAACGATGTTATGTTGGAATGTTTATGGGGTAAACTACTGCAAACTTGGGGATCACTTCCACCCACAGGAAGGGAATGGGGTCCAATACCATCCACTGGATGTGTATGGCGTCCACTACCACCGACAGGATGGGTATGGGGCTCACAACCACCCACAGGATGGGTATGGTGTCCAATACCACCCACAGGATGAGTATGCCGTCCACTATCACCCACAGGATGGGTATGGGGCTCCAACCACCCACAGAATAAGTATGGGGTCCAATAACACCCACTGGATGTGTATGGCGTCCATTGCCGCCCACAGGATGAGTATAGGGTCCAGTATCGCCCACAGGATTAGTATATAGAGTCCACTGCCGCCCACAGGGTCGGTAAAGGGTCCACTACCGCCCACAGGGTTTGTAGGGGGTCAACTGCCGCCCACAGGGTCGGTAGGGGGTTCACTACCACCCACAGGGTCGGTATGGGGTCCACTGCCACCCACAGGGTCGGTATGGGGTCCACTACCGCCCACAGGGTCGGTAGGGCGTCGACAGGGTCGGTAAGGGTCCACTGCCGCCCACAGGGTTGGTATGGGGTCCACTGGCGCCCACAGGGTCGGCAGGGGGTCCACTACCGCCCACAGGGTCGCTATGACGTCAACTACCGCCCATAGTGTTTGTATAGTGTCCACTACCGCCCATAGTGTTATTATGGTGTCCACTACCCCTCATAGTGTCGGTATGGGGGTCCATTACTACCCATAGGGTGTGTCTGGGGTCTATTTTTTTCTGTATAGCAGAGGTGGCAATACTGCTTTTCCAATCTCATTTGTTGTTCAATGTAAAATATTTGTTGCTCGACTTGCAACAATTTATATATATATATATATATATATATATATATATATATATATATATATATATATATATATATATATATATAGTATAG